>NC_137487.1:17947318-18547318 GCF_918807975.1 Aplidium turbinatum | reverse complement strand
TCTTGCAATGTTGAATCCACGTCGAAATGATTGTATTAGCTTGTATTTAATTCCTCGTATTATCGAACTGTAAATGTGCAGCCACTTGTAATTTCAATGTGCCTCATTGCATATTCCTAAATATTTCTGAACTTGTGTGTACATAACCTGACAGAACACAGGTTGCTTTACCATTGAATCAAGTTGATAAACGTTGCTGAAAGAGCCTTGTGCCAATTGCTGCAGTCCGGTATTGCTGTAACCAAATCAAAATACTTATCAATATTTTGCTGCCAAACTGACATTTTTATCGCATAAACGCCCATTAGGCAAAAAAAAAAGGCAGCTAATTCTTTGTAAAGTATTTCTCCAGGTTCACAATGATTTGACGCATAATAAATACTACTTTGAATAAATCTAAATATTGTTTGGATTTTAGTGTGTGGCATATGAATCTTAGAGAGCTTATTGAATCCACAAGAAAATGACCCGAGGCATTACAGATTTTCCTTTTGATGAAAAGCGTTGTGACGTTCTGTTAATTAATGAACCGTAACTGTTTTATTTTGAATTTCTTTCTGACTTCTGTTTATGTAAAGCATCATCGACTTTATCGGGTAATCTTACTCCTAGTACTAGCCTTGTATGTAGCCGAGTTCACATTGAACTTACATTGAGAGACGCTGTTGCAACTACAATACATTGCATTTAAACCGCTTTTTTTGTTGCATGATCTTTCATTCGTTTCGTGGATTACATAATAGTATTTGATAAACGCCACCCTGCTTCTTCAGCTGGTCTACATTTGTTAATAAAGCGTAGGAGTTGCTGTTCTTGGAACCGAGGTCACAAGATCGTAATCCAAATTGGTGTGACACGCGTTCAGAAATCTCATTACTGCATGTAATTGATGAAGCATTGTTCTTTTAGTCAAGAAGCGAGCTTTATTTTGAGCGTGGGAAAAGTTATTATTTTGCATGAAAAATATAGATTCAAATTGAGATTATGTAAAAAAAATTTAATCACAACATGGCAATGCATGTTCTTCATTACTCTACCAAAAAATAATGTGTAAACTCACGCTACAATTGCTTTAATCGCAAAATAATCCAAAAGTCATAAGTCACCTCAACATTTCAACGTCTATGAGCAGTTCTAAAATTTACATAGATTTAATTTTCGGATATGCTCAGCGTGAATAATTTTACAAAGTGAATCCCAAAGTTTGAAGCCGTACCTTAAAAAATAACAGAGATATCACTCCTAAAGCATAAGAAGAATCGACAGCCCCCCCCCAAACTGAGCAAGACTCCAGGGAGCCCAACCTCGTAAGGGTTAAAGCCTCTACGAGAGTCTACAAGTATGTAAAACTGCTAAGATTAAGCTCTCAAAGAAGCTTTCTCAGTCTGACAATAAAGATTCACAATCAATGGACAAAAACATGACGGAGTTTCCAGACATTTTTTCGAAATTGAAACGTCGGGCAAAGTAAAGTTACTGGATAATAGAAAATTGGGTAATAGAACTAATATTTATTCTATATAACAATCGGTTCGAAATGTAACGAAACAATTTGCTAGAAAACCGCGACTGGTAATTCTGGAAATTATTGTCTTGACAAATGATCTGATTGTCTTGGTTACAAAATAGGCAAAACATCTGGCCGGATAAAGGTGGAGTCGTGTTATTACATAACACAGAACCTTCATTTTCTTGCAAAAGTTAGATATATGCCTAAGGTATGCAGAGCGTCAATTGGCCTACTTGTTTTTTTTTTTAAATTAACTTCGTGATCAAATTATAAAGAATGACCACAACCAAATCCTCTCTTCAGTTTTTTTAAACTTGGCATGTCTCCAGGTCTAAAGTGGTGCAATCGCATTAAACGTTAGTACGGAAAGAAAAGTCAATTGTAGAGCCCTTTTTTTTTACAGACAGAAGCAAGTCCTTGAGCTTTCCTAGTGCCGATTTACAACGTCTCCTTATTACACACAACACCTCAATTCCTTCCAGTGCTAAGGTGGAGAGATTTTTCTCCGTAGGAAAAGACTTGTTGAAGCCAAAGCGGGCAGGACTAAGCGACTCGTATTTTGAAATGCGCGTGTTTTTGACAGGTGCGTAACAATAAATTTCACTTACAACCTATAAAGACGTTGAAACGACAGTGTAAACCAAGGGTCTCAAACAAGCAGCTCGCGAGGACTTGTGGTGCGGCCTGCGATGCATTCTTAAACTTTAAAATAATTAACAATTACAGTATATATTTTTTCTATAGATTTAGAAAGATAAAATTCACTTTGAAATTGCTCAAAAAGTCTGAATCATCTCAAAATTCCCATCAAACGTCAGAAGATTTTGTAGCACTGCTGTCCTGCTATTTTATTGCGTGCAAGTAACTCCTATTGTTACATCACAATCATATTGACTTTTTTCTTACTGTCTGTGTCTTTATCGCAATAGTAACTTTGGTATTTGCTGAAGTCAGGTCTTCACGGGTTTAGTTGTTTCCGCGCCTTTGAAAGTTACTTCCAAATTTTTATTTTCCAGGTTCGTCGTTTTGTTTGCATTCTTTTTTGTTTTTGTTTGTATTTTTTTGCGTTTGTACATTTTTTCCATCTCTTTGTTGTTACATTTTTTGCAATCTAACGTTCTTGGTGCGTTTTTAAGAACCTTTTTTATTGCGTTTTAACTGTGTTATTTTGTTTATTGACTTTTTACTGTGTATTGCTTCCCTCTGGTTATTCTACAAGTGTTCATTTGGCCCTCAGAGCAATTTGAGTTTGACACCCTTGGTTTTATCCAAGCTTTAAAATAATGTTAGAGCCGCGCCAAAAGTCCTCGCGGCCGCGTGCTTGAGACCGTTGGTGTTATTTTGACGTCACAAAGTGCATCCTGCGTCAGCTTAAAGTGCCCCTGACAGGCTGGATCCAAGTATAGTGACTTTTTAAAGCATTTCCTAGCGCAGAATTACACTTAGCGAACTTTTTAATCTTAACCTCGTAGCTCGACTGGTTAGGGCGTAATTTAATCAAACGACTGCTCCGCAGCGCCACCACAGGCGAAACTCCATATTTCACTGCTCTGGGACGACTTTGGTGGTATTACGTCATCCTAAGTGGACGTCGTTAGCAACGGATGAAACAAACGCTTCCTAGATGTAATTGGTGGATCACAGTTTGGTCGGAGTTGGTACAAGCGGTTGCTTTTTTCGAAGATTTATTGTTTTTTGCAGTTTAATAAAACTGTACTGAATACTTTTCTACAAAACCTAAAATATACTTGAAGTGAAAAATGAAGAAATCGTACGAATCATCATTCACATCAAGCGCAAAAGTTATTGTGTGTCCCAGATAGGTAAAGCTTTTGACTTGCTCGACCAGCATTCCGTCAATAGTAATATTTAAACTTGGTACATTTTCTTTTCTTGTAATAATCATCGTTTTCGTCTTGTTTGTGTTGATTTTCATGTTATATTCCTTTCCAATATTGTTCACTTTTTCTATTATTGTTTGGAGAGCTTCTGCTGATTCCGCCAATAAAACAGTATCGTCTGCATACCGTAGGTTGGATATGTTCATACCTCCTATGCTGATACCCTCCATTCCATCAATCTGTCTGAAAATCATTTCAGTATACAGGTGGAATAGACATGGAGATAGTATACATCCCTGGCGAACTCCACGTTTTATGTCCATTGCACCAGATAAACCATCTTCCATCTGAATAAATGCCTTTTGCGTCCAATATAGATTAGCTATCAGTCGCAGATCTTTTCCATTTAAACCTATATCAGCCAAATATTGCATCAATTTTTCGTGTTTAACTCGGTCAAAGGCCTTTTCATAGTCTATAAAGCAGGTATAAACATCTTTATTGATTTGGTTGTAACGTTCACATATAGTTCTCATATTGAAAATTCCTTTCCGTGTTCCCTTTCCAGGCATAAAACCACTTTGAGTTTCATTAATTTCATTTTCGATGATTTTTCTATTTCTTCTGAGAACGACTCTCAGCAAAATTTTTAGTATATGACTCATCAGACTAAGGGTGCTAAATTCTGTACACTGTGTGGCTTTTGGCTTCTTCGGCAGTTTGACAAGAATGGATTCATTCATTTCTAGTGGTATGTGGCCATTCATGTAGATGTTATTACATAAGTTATAAATATGTTTTAGTCCTTCACAATCCAGAGCTCTTATCATTTCCGTTGTTATTTGATCTTTACCAGGAGCTTTATGGATTTTCAATTCATTTATGGCTTCATCAAATTCAGATTCCAGTATTGGTTCACCTTCTTCATTATTAATAGCAGGAATATTTCCTCTCTCATCTCCATACAGGTCGCTAACATACTCTGCCCATCTTCGCGTCGCCAGATCTCGGTCAAAAATCATTTTTCCGTCTTTATCCTTGATGCAATTGTTTTGTCTTGCTTTTGACTTTCTATTACCAGTCATTTCTTTAACTTTTTGATGCATATCTCGTGACTTGTGCGTGGCTTCAAATTGTTCTATAGTTTCACACTGTTCATCCCACCACTTTTGTTTTGCTGTTTGGCACTTTTGATTTATTTCTTTATGTAGATTAAAATACTGGATGTTATTGTCTTTGTTTCTTTTTCTTTCTATCATCAAGTCTAGAATCTCTTGATTCATCCATGGTTGCTTAGAGGCTTTTTTCTTTTGTTTTAAAACTTTTTTGCTTGCATCATTCAAGTTCTTCTGTATTTCATGCCATTGGTTTTCAATTGTCACCTTCTTGTGGTCCAGATTCCTTGTTCAGTAAGGCAAATTTGTTGTTCACCAAAAGATTGTACTGTCGTTTCGTTTCTTCAGTTGTAAGTTGATTCATATCTAACTGTTCCAAAATGGGGTTTCGTTTCATTTTTTTCAGTTTTATTTGCACCTTTACAACAACTGGATTATGATCAGAGTTTATATCAGCTCCAGGATACGTTTTGGCTTGTTTTATTGAGTTCTTGAATCTTTGATTTATCATAATGAAGTCAATTTGGTTACGATATTGATCTCCAGGGCTATGCCATGTGTATAGTCGTCTAGGTGGTTGTTGAAATAAAGTGTTTGCTATTACCAGCTGATTGAGTTTGCAAAATTCCAATAGTCGTCTTCCTCGTTGGTTCATTTCTCCCAAACCATAATGTCCTGTTATTGAAAATTCATATTGGTTTCCAACTTTCGCATTCCATTCTCCCATTATGAACGTAATTTCATTCCTTTTGGTGTATGATAAAACATTGTTTATCTTGTCATAGAATTCTTCTATTTCTTCATCTGTATGATCTTGTGTTGGTGCATATACCTGTATAACATTTATGTTGAAAGGGGTTCCTTGCAGTTTCATCATTATAATTCTGTTGGACATTGGCCAATATCTCATCATTGCAGATGCCACGCTTTTCTTCATTAGAATTCCCACTCCATGCATATGTTTACATCCGCTTGAATAGATCATTACCAAACCATCATCTGCTATTTTACCATTATCTTTCCACCGTGTTTCACTAACTCCCATAATGTCAATTCCCATTTCTTTCATCTCCTGTTTTAAATTGTCATAACGCCCTATAGCATGCAATGTTCGTACATTCCATGTTGCTAGTTTGAGCATCTTTCCTCTAGTTTCCTCTTTCCTCAATAAGTCTACGTAGTGTGTAAGGTAGCCAGGGCCGTTGACAGGAATTCTCGGGCCCGATACCAATTTATTTTCGGGCCCTCTTCATCGACAAAGTTATGAATACAAAGGCTGTGTACTCTACAAACTTTTATTGATGTCGTTTAAGCATGGTTATTTAACAAATCTTGCGTAATCTTAAAATTTCTTCAACTGCAAAACTTACTATCTCTACCTAGCGGTTGCTTTTTTGAACTTGTATATGTTACATGGCGCTAGAGTATTACTTGCCGATTCCATTGATGTTTCGCTGGTCATTCTAGGCTCACCAGAAGAGAATTGACAGCACTGCAGACAGACAGAAAGTTTTCAATTTGATTTGGGAAAGGTGTTTGGGCCTAGGTCAAACATTTGCTGATTGCTGCAATCTGAAAAGGGGTTTTAGTCTAATTTTTAGTGCAGAAATAGTGATAGTAGTCTTCTTACCTGTGCCATTTCAGTTTTTGGGTTTAAACAAATATTAGCCTGTTTATTTTGAAATTCGTGTTTCAGGTAATATTCGTTGTTAGGGAAATCACTATAGGCTACTTGACTAAATTCTTATTTTACTGCTTGGAGGCAGAAGTGGCTGTTTTACCGCCAGAAAGCTGAAGTGGGCCCAGTACTTTACCACCTGACGACTGAAATGGCTGTTTTAACCTCTGATGGCAATTCATTTAGATCTGATTATATTAAGATCTTGATAATGTTTGAACTCGCGGGGAATTTTTTAAATCCGGGCCCCTTAAATATTCCGGGACCGGGTCCAAAAGTACCACCTAGACCACCCTGTAAACGCCCTTGAAGGTAGCGGAAGCATCCTTGCTGTTAGTAGGCTACCAACATCTCTCTTCGGTTTTAAGCATGGCGTAGCCATATAAAGGCTTGAGGAAGCAATTACCCCCTCAAACTTGCCCCAAAAAAATATGTTTTTAATACTATTACATCGTTTTAATGGCATTGTATTACATGTTGAATGTCGTTTCATAGATGTTTGACTGCATCTAGCAATTATATTTTTAAACAAACTCTTTTTTTTAAGCATTAAGACATATTTGTCCCTTTAAAAAACTGTTTGTAGCTATGACACTGCTGGGTTACACAGCATTGTCTGGCGTCTGCCAAAATTTAGAATTCCGAGGCTAGACGGTAAAGGTAAGATGAAACCGTTTCCTGATCATCTCCATTTTGTATTGTGATTATGACGTGACAATGGGATGAAATTTCATATGCTTTAAAATCAGTATTTCAGTTTGAGTTTTTGCAATCACAGCATTAGGACAAGGTTTGAAAATTAGACGTTTACATTTTACTCAGCATTGTAAACTGATTGAAAGCAAAACAACAAAGACTGCCATGCCTACTGTAATGATTTTCGTTGCAATACTTTTTCTGTTCTTGTTTATAATAACGTTAGATGAAGTACTGGCATGAAAGAAAGGGAAAGTTATATTTTAATACTTTTTTTTCATAGTAATACATAAAAATGAAGACAGCTTTTAAAGCAAAATTTGAACTAGTTACTGACACACTTGAAGAAGAAGTTTTTCCAAATGAAGGAAGAGTAGACAAAGGTTTAATCCAAGAAGTCCAACACCCGTTGAAAGATAATTTCTTCAAACTTGGCTTAGAATTGGTAAGAAGAAGAATTTGTTTTACGCTGGTAGGGTGCAAAACAGCGTCAATAAAGAGTCTCTAGAATTAGCAATTTTCAGCCAACTATCGCAGTTCTTTCAGGATGTGCTCTGTGAAGGATCGAACTCTTCATATGAAAGTTTGTGCTACTCTTTCTTGGCTTCATTTGTCTTTGAACATTATTGATAAGAAACATCGTTTTAATTTTCTCTGCTTGATCATACATAGGCCTAAAGCTGAGCCTGTTAATTATTTTAACTTAATTTTTATAAAAAATAATAAAAGTTTATCAAAATAAACTGGTCACGGCAGTATAATGGGTAATTTCAGAATTATAATCAAACATTGGATTTCTTAAACAAAAGAAGAGAACAAGTTTCTGGCTACCTTTTCACTGATCCAATGTTCCCTCCTGGCCCCCGGAGTTTGGCAAAAAATGGTTCGTTGCACCAAATTACATGGAAAAGACCTCATGTAAATAAATAAAATTAAATTATGAATTAGCCGTTGGGAGATTTTATTGCTCCAGTTTCGTGGAACACCAGTTGAAAATCAATGCACTAAGAGCTGTGTAGATTTTTATAATTGTATAATTTTTCACATGTAAAACTGCTGGTTCTTGCAACTTTCTTAATTTTGTTGATATACCTAAAACAACTTTTGACATGCAGCGCAATAAATTATTCGGAAATTTTCATCTTTATCAATTTATTGATTTTTTTTATACCGTGCTAAAGATGGTGATTGACTTGAAGATCTCTTATGACTTGAAGATCTCAGTCTTCCTTTTCCTTTAGTAGTCAGTCAATCGGGCAATATTTTGTTAGTGCTGTTCTATGCAATAATAAAGTTGGTTAACGAATGTTTTTTGTTTTTTTTTGCATCAGGAGATGACCAGCGATGCTCAGTTGTTTGTAGAATCATCAGTCAGAAGTGAACCAATCCAAGGAGAAGTTGGAAGCTGTTATTTTCTTGCCCCATGCTCTGCTGTTTCTTGTCACCCGAAGCTAATTAATAACGTGAGTTGTGTCTTCAAAAACAAACTGCGGTTCAACAAACCTTTATATTTTTGATAGGCGATTCGCACGAGTCGGTTCGAACTGCTCAAATCGCACAGCTGTAAATGGGTTTTAATCAACATTTAAAGGGCATTTGCTTCCCGTTGAGACCAACTGGCTATGCCTTTGTCAGACATTAAATGATGCTCATAAAAGTAAAGATAAAATTTTACTTCTTTGGCTTCTCATTGGCTTCTCTGCGTTGCCCCAATCGCATATCGAACCAGCGTCGCTTGATGTTGAGTCTGGCACGTAATCACTGAGCTGACCGTGACGCGTCAATTTATCGAAAGACAATTTATTTAACGACAACTCATCGAAACGACAGTTCATCGAACCGACTGTTTATCGAAACGACAGTTCATCGACCGACTGTTTATCGAAACGACAGTTTATCGAACGACGAAGCACATATGCAATGGAATACTCAGGGGTTAGGGGTTAAGGGTTAAGTGTTAGGGATTAAGAGTTAGGAGTTAGGGTTTAAGGGTTAAGGTTAGGGGTTATGGGTTAGGGTTAGGTTTGAGGTTAGGGTTAGGTTTTCGATTAACTGTCGTTCGATCAATAGTCGTTTGATAAACTGTCGTTCGATAAACTGTCGTAGTACCGAGCTGACGGAGCGGTTGAAAAGAGTTCACAAATAATTTACTGTTTTAACAAAAATAAATATATTCAATAAACACGAGTATTTTTACAACGGATCTGAGCAGGAGCTTTCATCTTTTCCAGATCATTCCACCAGCTCAGACCATTAGCCCAACAGACACAGATTACAACGGTATGCTTAGGTTCAGGTTTTGGAGATTTGGCAAATGGGTGGAAGTGGTTGTTGATGATTTTCTTCCTACTAAGAATGGAGTCACACCGGTTTACTCAAGGACAAGCAATCCCAATGAGTTTTGGCTGTCACTGGTTGAAAAAGCCTACGCAAAGTAACGTTAATTTATCATCTAGTATTATACGCATACGTATTATATCATACGTAGTATGTAATGCAAAGGACTTCATAATTATCATCATCCAAGTTCGGCTCTATAGGCTAATCGCGAGTGAGGATTGAGGGATCGCCAAGTTTTTCTTTTCTATTATTGTCTTCACCACCTTTCTCCATCTCCCTCTTCCCAACGCATCTTTCTAATTCAGTCTGGCCTAGCTTGCCTCTCTTCACTTGTTCTTGTTCTTTCATATACGAACGACATGTTTTTCCAAATTCTCTTTTGACGTCCTCGTTTCCGAATGTCAATTGAGATCAGGACCTTGGGTATTGCAATCCAAGACTCAAATGGTTGGTTGGTTTTGAATCTTTATCCTCAGACTGACAAAGCCTTGATAAGTTATTCCTGGTAGTTTCGCATAGGCCTACATGTAGAGGCTCTTGACGCAGGGCCAGTTATCGAGATTGACAGAGTGAAGTTTTGCGATTGTTGAAGTGTTGTTGCTGGGAAATTATTCCACCCATTAGATGCCGCTGAATGGAGAGCAGTCCTGAAATGCGTTGCTCAAGCGCACACCCCGAGAGTCGAACCAGTGCCGAGTGAGTTTGAGCCAGGCGCGTAACCACTGAGCTAACAGGGTAGACGAAATAGTTCAAGTTTTCCAACGTAACCCCATTCCTAAAGCTAAAGTTGTATTTCAGGTACAACTTGTGTTTTTACATGACATTAGCCCTATTTGGTTGCTTAGGATAGTAATATGGTATGTTAATGTGGAGTGACTGTAACGTATATTTGCGTCAAAAGCTACTTTTTCCTGAACCAATTCCATTAATAGGTTGCATGGATCTTATGAAGCTATGAGTGGGGGATTCACCGCAAATTCTTTAGTGGACCTTACTGGTGGTGTTGTTTTTCAGCATCATATAACTAAACTCGATACAAATGATGAAGATCAAGATATGTTTAATCGGATACAGAAGTGAGTGTTAGGCTACAATTTTGAACAGCAAATTCTGATTAACGATTTAAATTGTTACTTGAATTGTATTTAGTTAAATTGTTCTATTGCTTGCGTGGATCAGTTCAGTTTCTTTTATTTCTGACCATCACAAAGAAAATCAATATATAGGACAAACATAGAAGAGGTCTAGAAAAAGGTAGAAGCGACAAAACGCGGACGTTATAACATGCATGATACCAAAGCAGGACAATCAGTTTAAAATATGGCAAGGTAGCGACACCTTTCCAGTAATCCCACTTTTAAGCTCACGGTTAGTAGGTCCACTCGCTTATTAAGCCCAACTTAAATCTATTTTGATCTATTGTCTGATTTAATCAAGTCCGAAATTGCTGAATGTACAGTATAAGAATAGAGAGTCGTCCCCCACTTAATAGGTCCACCAGCTTTCCCAAATGTGTCCAGTTCCGAAATGGGCTTAATAACTGTACGGTAATACATTTTTTAAATTTGTGCAAACGAGTTTGTGCTGAGTCAACGAGTTTGTGCTGAGTCACAACAAAGTTGAAAAGCTTCTTTTCATTTCTTTTGCAATTGACAAAGTCTTAACTTGCTACTTTTGTGCTCCCATCAAACTTTTCTATTTTTCTCTTTCTAGCTTTTGTTTTCTGCAAGTCCTTCTGTCAATACTTCTCGACTTGAAAACAATTGGTATTGGAGAGATGTACGAAAAGTAAAGCGCTACCAAGACAATATGGAACACGCACAACTCTTGGCACTTTTATTTTTCCTACTTTCATACCACCTTAGTCTCGTACATGCCTAAACATTTTTCTGCAAATCTCAGTAGTTTTCAAGTGCCCCTCGTAGCACAGTGTGCAACCTTCAAACAAGAAAGAAAACATTTAGTCCTCATTTCGAGAGCTTAACGTCATAAGAAATTTCTATTTTTTTTTGGTCGCTTTATCTAACTGTTTCTACAGGGCTGTTCGCAAAAAGAGCTTCGTATGTTGTGGGATCGAACCGAACTTCATGCCTACCTCTCACGAAGATGACGCAGACGCGTCGGGGATGACGTTCGCTGATACTTATGCCGTCACAGGAGCATGTCGGGTAGGTAGGCGATTCAAGCAAAACAAAAATCAAAAAATATTTAAATGTTTTGAGCTATACTTTACTATATTTTATTGATCCTATCCAGTTATTATAAATGTTTTGAGCTATACCACTTGACATCATGCTTTAAATTTTAGTCTCGCAGGAACTTGTACTGTTATTGTTAAAAGTAGCCCAGGTTTGATAAGTAGTAGCCTACACCCTACGGCCTACGGTATATCAAAACAAAGCTAATGCACATCAATTTTTAGTGGAAAAGCTTGCAACAGAAGCCAGTACAAAGCTATAGTAGGCTTTCGCAGAGCTTGTGGCTATGACTACTTTTAGTAGCCTATTTGATGTAATATTACAATGAAAACATAGTTAATGCCCTTTCAGTATCATCGTTACATTAATAACTGGACGTTTCTGCCCAGATTTTTTTTAAATAACTGCTTAGTAGAATATGGACAAAAGCCTAAACAGGTTACCGATGCTAACCAGAAACCTCATAAGGTTACCAGTATCCTGCAGGCTTTTAAAATTGTATTCATGAAGAAATGTAGGCGAGTATCCTCATGGATATTTGAAATAATCTTCCATCTGCTTACCAATAGCATTGATTGATTGATTGAATCTTTATCTTCGGACTGGGAAAGCTTCTTGCAGAGCATAATCCTGGCAGTTTCGCATACTTGTAGAGGCTTTGAATCCCTGACGCAGGCCCGGTCACCGAGATTGACAGAGTGAAGTTTCCGATTGTTGAAGTCTTGTTGCTGGGGAACTATTTTATCCATTAGATTCCGCTGAATGGAGAGCAGTCCTTAACGTGCGTTGCTCAAGCGCACACCCCAAGAGTCGAACCAGTGCCGCTTGATCTTGAAGCTTCTTCGTTCCAGAAGTGACGCGCTAACCAATCAAGCTATTGGGCGGGCTTTTACATTAAATTTCTGCAGATACTGAATCGAAGCTTAACATTCAGCCCAAATTGCAATACCAAATAAAAAAAAGGTTCCAAAATTGTTGATGCTACATTTTACATTCTAAGAAAAATGTTAATGTAAACTTCAAAATATAACACTATACAATGTTTCTAAACGGTAGGTACATTCATTGGAAAATATCAATGTTTTTCATTAATTATAACAATCATGTAAAGTTTGTAAACTGGTGAGATGTTGAAACATTATGGTAAGATTGATTTTCCCAAATTAGTGGACATTTTTGTCCAAATTTGAGACGTTTTTTTTCTCAGCGGGAAGGCGACCGCTCCCCCTGCCCCCATTTGCTACGGCTATGGTCTGTGTAAGTGTGTAGCCTATGTATTTTTTCAATTAAATAATATCATGGTCAGCTTTAAGCTCTCTTTTTCGTTTGGAACTTGATAGGTTCGTCTGATAAATGGTACCAACGAGCAGCTGGTGAGGGTTCGAAACCCGTGGGATGCGTCTGAAAAATGGAAAGAATTATGGGGCGAAAGGTCAGTGTCTTGAAGATTTTTGTAAACCTGCTCTGTGGGTAATGTTACATCTGTTAAGTTTCTCGACCACCACTGGTGTTTTTCGTTGTTATTCAATACAACTATAGCCTGATTGAATTATAGTTGTGGTCTACGAATCCAAAGATTACATTGCTACAAGAAGTGTAGAAAACAGACTTGATTTGTGCAAAATAAATCAAAACCAAATCCTTTACTACAACTTTTCAATCGCAATAAATCCAACTTGAGACAAAGTATTTTGCACTGAAACAGGAATTTTATTTCGTTTTAAACAATTTTCGAAATATTTTTGTTTTCTCAAATCTATTTGTTTCCACTTTTTTTTTATTTTTAGGTTGAATCTATGGAAGATGGTGAGCAAGCGAAAGATGGACAAACTCAGACGACGAGTAACCAGCGATGAAGAATGGTGGATGACGTATAAAGACTTGTCGACCCACTTACATCATTTATCCATTTCTACTCTTGGTCCAGATGTTGATCCAAGTGGAAAACCATACAAAGGAAGGTTTGAAGAAAACTTTTTTTGTATTCATTTAGTGTAGATACAACTTTGGGACATACGATTTCAGTGTAAGGGCCGTTGGGAACATAATTTGAGCCGGTGCCAATAAAATTGTTAGGCCTGAAATAGAAAAGCGTAGGCCTACCGTACTACATGTAAAGAATACGAGGTTGTTTTTTCAAGTTTCTGGTCTATGGAACAGTTACCAGACCCTGATATCACCCCGGGTTTAAAAGTACCTTCTGGACCCACTCCCCCCCCCTATCAGCGCTACTGTTCAGAGTATGCATACTTGTACCAGAACAAGACAAGAAGTAGGGACTAATAAGTTCGTTGTTACGATTCCTACCTGCAACTTCTTGTTTAATAAATCACTAATTTTCCTTTGTTTGACATGCTGATTTTAGTAAACAAATTAGCCCACTGTAAAATGTTGATTAATGAAATCAAGCAAAAGCTGCAAAGAAAAGAGGAAATAGAAAAAACGTAAAGGACTATTTATGCAAAAGGTTTTTAAGTACAATTGAAAACAAAAAGACCAGCAACTTTTCAAGCATATTTATTGGTATTAAAACATCGTTCATGCATGCTGTATAGGTGGTTGCGAACCTCCATAACAGGCATATGGAAAGCTGGATGCAATGCGGGGGGTTCTATGAACAACATGAAAAAGTACGTCACGAACCCTCAATACAGGATCCGACTTCAAGCGGCAGGTGACACAGAAACTTAATTTTGTGAAACGCTTTGATTTTTTGTAACATAAGATGTGTAAACAATGTATATTGAAACCAATGTAACATTGTTTACTTATACAAAACATTGTAACAATGTTACATTGTAAACAATGTAAATTGGTAGCCAAAAAGCTGTCATTCATTGACTTATTCAGTTTGTTTTTCGTCATTAACGAGTCCGGGTCGAAAAAGATACTAACTACAAAAATCGATATAGACCTACCAGCACGTTAATGAACGGGAAAAGGTGGCAAAACCTTGAAAGGTTTAAGACATGCCTGAATTGTAAATCATCTAGTAGGCTATAGCTTATGTCTGTAGTTAGCAAGGCCACAAAACCCAAAAACAAACAGCAAAAAATAAAACAAAAACAAAGAATAATAAATCATAACCAAATGAAAAGTGTAGTGGATTGAATTTGCCAGTTTCGATATTGATGTGGATGAGCAGTCATCATAATAAAAATAGGATGGAGAAATAAAACCGGACATAAAAGAAAGCCATCAAGCAAAAGCCCGTTTCGATGAGGCCCAAGAGAGCAAGGTGTTGAGCTTTTTCTATGGTCAGACTGCCCATCATACAGTAGCCTACGACGATTAAGGTTCGAGATCCAGTGTAAGTTATTGTTTCTTGTCCTGGTGGGTGATGGAATGGATGAGCTATTAGATGATGATGTCCTGATGGTGTTGATGAAGCTCTCATCCTCTTTGGTGACGGTGACGGTGTCGTGTTGATTATGGAGTGTTGCCTTTGCTGTTAATATCTACAAACATAAAAGTACAGCACAAGCAGTCAACATTATTGTTAGTTAGGCCTAATCTTTTGTAAATTATTTCGAATTTCAATTGAAATCTTCACAAGAATGCAAAATAACCTGTCAACGCGGTTTTTTTCTATTGCGCATCCGTTTTGCTTAAATGTTGTTTTAGTTTGTAGACAAAAAGTGACTTTGTATCAATCTTTCTAATTGAAGAAGGAAATTCGTTCCATGTTTTGGCAAGTGTGAATTCTATTGAATGCTGAGTAAGCGTTTTTGAGAAGTATGGAATGTTTAGAGAATCATTATCATGGTTTCTTGTAGACAGGTTGTGAACTTCTTTGACATATTTAAAAAGGTTGGAGAAGAAATCTGGCATTAAATTGTTTTGTAGTTTAAACATGAAAAGACTAATTTCCAGTTTAAGCAATGGCTCAATTGATATCTGGATCTTGCTACAACTATCATTGTTGGGACGGAATACACGATGAAATTTGTTACAGATTTTTTGAAATTTTTGGGCACGTAAGTCCTCTGTTGCCATTTCCAAGTCGTATTGCAACACCTCAGGTTACTTTCAATTAAAGAATGGTATATAAGCAGATCAAATTTAATCTTATTAATTAGGCCATGGCCACCTAAAGATACGGCCTGATTTGTCACATTTTGCAGAAATTTCCAGGTTTTTCTAACTTTGGGCGAACGTTTAAATAAATTTCTCTAAAAATTAGGTTTTTACGCTTTCTTTATTCTTTTCCCCAGATGACACAAAAGGTTTTAACATCCTCACATGTTGAAAAACAAAGAAAATTTGATTTTGTAGATTTTAGTCAGACTGTTAATTTTCAATAACAGTCTGATTTTGCGTTTTTCAACTTACTTTTTCTCATTTGCTACTGCTTCCCTAAGGCAACAAAAAAGTTTTTTATCATTAGGAAACCGCAAAAAGTAAAAACATCTCAAAAAATGTCAGTCAAGCACTAGCAGTAGCTGTAATCAAAATCTGCAAAATGTGACAAATCAGGCGCATCTCCAGGGGGCCATGATTAGGCCTATGCCAAAATTTCTTCGGAGCTTTAGCAGCAAATGTTGCATATGTGGTTTCCATGAAAGGGTTTCTTTCAGAATCAGTTGTCAAGTTGCTTCAAAAGTTGACCCGAAATCACCTTGCTGAACAGTGGCGCTGGTGCTTTAAAATCTGTGTCATGTAGAAATGTGTACCATCTGCATTTACGATGCTGATGCTGTTTTAAATGGAGTAGGTTTATCATGACATTGTGTGAACAAGTGAGCTATCTGGCGATGAAAATAAATGGTGATCCGACAAGAAAACGCTTTTTTCTCATCGATGTTTCATGCTGCAGTTTTTGAGTTTAAAAACTACTTAAGCCTCAAGAGATTAAAATTTTGAAATGCTGCAGCCAATCACATATTGAACAATGTTGTATGGTTTGATGGAACAAAATGAATTTGTTTAAGAAACTTTGCACGGGAAATGGTTTAACCACTAAACAACAGTTCAAGCATAGACTCAAACATTTCAAAAATGTGATTTAAGTATCTCTTAATTCATGTTTTCAATTGGTAACCTGTCTCCACAACCAAAACCTTCCAGAATAATGAAACTGCTCTTTCCTACAGACATTAGATCATCCACGGATCTGACACGGCCAGGAATCGGACAATGCATTTTTCAAATCGGGCTCATGCAAGAACACAGGAAATTTGAAGAGCAAGGAGAATTGCCGTTGGTTGAGATAGGGTTAAGAATTTATAAGGTGAGTGTGTTACATTGAGAGGCATATAACTAGAGCAAAGACTTAACCGCGCCTTATGACAAATCATAGGTAAAAACCATGTCTTTTGTAGATTTTGCATCAAAATGTGATTTGTGGGCCCATTCCTGAGCAAGCCGAAACTTGGCATTTCACAAGCCAACAAATTCAGTTTAGCAAGACCAAGCAAGTCCGTTTCTAGCTGAAAATCTTATTTGTTAACTTGGACAGTAGCTGAAATGTACTTGCTGAGTTGAAGCACTTGCTGAGTTGTCGCCTGCCGAGTGATAGGACAACTGGTTTTGATACTTGCTTGTTGACTGTAGGTTTTATTCGGAAGAGACTTCTGCGTGCCTATGATCTTGCTAATTGTATTTTTGAGCGTCACAACGCTCGCACATTGTTGCTATTAAGTTTTTGACTCATTTCATTTCATTATCTCATTCATCTCATTTCATCATTTAATTTTGTGCCCATTGTGACATACAATGCAGATATATACGGTACAATGCAATTGCGGGTTCATTGTAACTTTTATGACGTCAAGACGTTAAACCAAGCTGAACTGAACGATTTTCGTGTATTTTTCAGCTGCCGCGACGAGTGGGCCGTAAACTTTCCGTGAAATTTCTCAACAACTCATCAAACATCGCCCTACAGACAACTACCTACAAAAAGCAGCGGGAAGTGTCCTTGTTCGGCAGATTGGACCCTGGTTATTACGTCATAATACCATCTACGTTTTATCCCGATTCTGTAACGTCATACTTGATGAGAATATTTACGGAGGGTGAAATACAAATCGATGAGCTCGCTTGAGCCGGAAGAAAAGTTTTGTTGATTGTGAACGAACAATGCCTCGTGGGAAATCGCCAGATACCATTTTGTTTGCTTGCGTCTAGTATCCGAGTAATTATGATAAAAGCAAGCAGGCAAAGTCTTTGTACCAGGCCCATGTTGTAATAGCAGCGTTTAAATTATGCTACAATGTCTTAGCTGCAACGATTACGTATTTACAAAAGTTATACTTCTATATCAAAAATATAAAGATAACATTTACTTGACTTTAGAAGTAGTTATATCTCTTGAACAAGATCCCATACCCAGAGCCATTAGAACCAATAGCTTTGTCTTTATCCATTTCATTTCAATATCTTTTAATCTGTTTTGCGTACCAGGAATATATCGTCTGTAGGCTACTATGGCAGCTTTTCATGAAACATTTAACTTTACTTCTTGCTTTTCGCTTTTGTCAGGACGGCATTATGACGAAACTCAGAAACGTTGTTTGTCATGACAATTTCATCCAGCGGCCCTCGTCTGGGGTCATGACCTACTTGAGTTCAATCGCTCATGATGAAAGAAAACTCAGTAACGGTTGACAAATCTCCCGGATGTTTTTGAATCTTTATGGTTGAAGCTGCCAAACGAGTGGTGAGAGCTTTGGAACGGTGTTCGAAAGGTCGCAGGTTCGACACTCATGAGCGTGTGGCTGTGTCTTTACCAGGACACTTAAAAGCATGTCTGAAGGTGGCCACAAAGATTGACTTCCTTGCCTGAATAGGACAAAAAAAAATATTTTCAAGAATTTCTGAAGTTTGTGCCGAAATGTAACGACAAAAATGAGTGAAAGTTTTATTGCGCCGTCAAGATTCGCAAACAAGCAAAATCTAGAAATGTAGCCCACGGTTACAAACTTTGGACACCCCCTGCTCTAGAAAGTAATAATGCGACTATAAAGACTACACGTTGCCAAATCAGTATGCACCGTAACGCGACGAGAAAATTTATTTCCCCACTTTACCGTTAAGACGCAATTTCATAAGTCAATATTGGCAGCAATTGAATGGCAACTTAACAAGTTTACTAAAATAAAAAGTTTTTATTTATTATCTTAGCTATACTTCTTCCTTCTCGAGAGACAACTGCACATCGTTCCACGCTTTTGGTAATTCCCTGCGCATTTAAGAAACACCTGGTTTTGCAAACATTTATCCCACAAAATTCAATCCCTCGTGTTCTTTTTCTCTTGTTACTTTCAAGATCAAGTCTATATAACAGCGTTGAAGTGAAATTGCTTTCAAATGCAAAATTTTGTTGCGTGTGAGATAGATCGTTCATATTTCAGTGCAGGCGTAAAGCTAGGTCAGTTTAGCTTCGTCCAGTGCTGCTATACCATGCATTCTATATAATGCTCAGGGTTGGAAGTAACGACTAGTTGTCACTATTCGATAGCGTTATTCGTTGCTTTCTGAATATCAAATGCTTATACTCATTCCTTTTAAAAATAAGTATCAAATGCACGTTATTCACTGCTTGTTTATGCAAGCAACGAAATTATTATCGTTTTTCACTAATCGATATTTAGGAGAACTGCTGAATCATTTTTTGTTGTTCACTTACTTCGTCGTCAAAGCGAATTTACGAGATTTGGTTTTCGGATTACTATCCGACCTAGTCCCCTTCCGGTTTTCGAACTTTAAAGGATTAAGGAAAATTTTTTGGCAACACAGTTCAGAATAACCATGCCAGTGAGAGTCGTTAACAGTGTTGCAAACCTTGCGGTTTTCCCGCAAGTTTGGGATTGTTTTTTTTTCGAGTTTTGGTACCTTTTTTTGAGTTTGCGGGTTGCTTGTTTTTGGGCTTTTTTTGGCCAGTCAATTTTTAGTAATTGCTATTCGTTGCTTTTTTTAAGTATCGATAGCGGAAAGTCTTTGATTTTTTGGGCACTATCGAATAGTGAAATAGTCATTGCTTTTTGACTAACGACTTCTAACCCTGATAATGCTTTGTGGATAGGACATTCAAGAGTAACATTAGCAATGAAATAAACGGCGATGTCTTTCAAGCTCTGATTTGGTTCCTCGATGTTATTGACTGTCATGAAACTAAAGATGACTTTATTGATAAAGTTTTAACCAACTTAAAATGCGGCCACCCCAACTTAAAACATACTAAAAATGAAGGCAGGTAGCTCACAACAACAAGCAACACAAAATAGAGAACAGCCAGAAGGACAAAACACGCCAACGAAGTAATCAGTAGAACAAGGACCAGTACAGAAACAAAGTACGTAGAAATAACGTAAAACAATATATTATAACATTTACCCACTCTAAAAGGTAATGGGATCCCCATATCTAACGGGAGGAACCCCTTTGGTGGACCTAGACGATCTTCTTGGATTTTCATTGGAAAGGCTTGATCGGGTTAGGTCACCAGTCGTTGTTGATTGCGGATTGATTGCTGGATCGCAGTCGATCGCTTGGTCGCGAACAACTTCTTCGACTTGATCGAAATTATTTCCCGGTGAAGCGCCACTGCAAGGCAGCCTATCACTCGGTGTGAATGACTTTTCCTCTGTGTCCGATGATTGAGGAGAATCCACAATATATTCCGATGATTGAGGAGAATCCACAATATCCCCGTATGAGGTATTATTAGCAGGATGTGGGGCTAAGTCTCTTAGAGACACGTTAGACTCTCGGCCGTCGCTGTATTTGATCCGAGCGTATAATGGGTTGGCTTCGGTTAAGAACACTTTCGTGACTTGATCGTCGTGTTTGCTAGACCTGTTAAACTTTCTCAGTAAGATTGGGCCAGGAGTGCTTAACCAATCAGGAAGGGACTTCCCGTGTGACGACCGTCTAGAGAAGTTGAAGAATCGCTCATGCGGGGTAGAGTTTGTTGATGTACACAGTAGCGATCTCAATGCGTGTAAGGCGTTCGGAAGGACATTTTCCCATTTGCTTACAGGCAGGCCGAATGACTTGAGGTTACATTGTATCGCCTTCCATATTACTCCGTTATAACGTTCAACTTGCGAATTGCCTTGCGGGTGATAGGGTGTTGAGTGGCTCACAGCTACACCCCTTTCCAACAAGAATTGTTTAACATCCCTAGACATGAAACTTTGGGCTCGATCAGTATGAATAAAACTACAGGTACCGAACATTGCAAACAGTTGAGAAAGGCACTTGATTACTGTGCCAGACGACGTATCAACACAGGGAAAACAAAACGGAAATCGTGAATACTCATCAATGACACACAATATATATATATTACGAGAACATGATGGTAAGGGGCCCTTAAAATCTAAGTTTAGCCTCTCCATGGGCTGAGTCGCTTTGATTAAATTACTCTGGACGGGTTTAAAGAAACGTGGCTTAACTTCAGCGCATACATTGCATGATTCACATATTCTTTTAACATCAGTTGTCGAGTAAGGCAAATTTTTCGAACGCACATAATGCAACAAACGAGTTAAACCCGGGCAACACAATTCTTTATGAATATCCATCAAACTTTTAATGTTTCGAGCAGGTACCGTTGCGCAAAATGCTCTCGATAAAGCGTCGGGTGCTGTATTGTCTTTGCCGGGACGGTAACGAATAGTATAAGAAAAGGATGCCAGTTCGAGGCGCCAACATAGCACTTTATTGTTTTTGACTTTGGTCCGCTTCTTGCTGTCAAACATGAAAGCTACTGATTTTTGGTCTGTAATTAATGTAAAATGCCTTCGAATCAGAAAATGAGACCATTTCCTTACGGCTTCAATAATACTCGTAGCCTCCTTTTCCATGGCAGGGTAGTGTAGCTCGCTCCCTTGTAATGACCGAGACATAAATGCTACCGGTCGCCCACTTTGATTTAGAGTAGCCGATATTGCTACATCTGATGCGTCACATTCTACGGTAAACGGTGAGTTCTCATCAATTGCTTGAAGGGATGCATTAGCAATAGCTTCTTTGAGGAATTGAAAGTCGCTTATTTGTAACCTGCTTAAAGGAAAGGCATCAACTCCCTTTAGCCTTTGTATTTTGTCAGAGAAGCCCGGAACCCACTTAGCGTAATAGGCGAACAACCCAATTGTTCTCTGTAGCGATTTATTATTGAGCGTCATATTACGTCGTTTCATGGATTGTAGAAATTTTGCAGCGGTCTTCTCTAGTTCTTCAGAATTACGACCGCCAATGATGACGTTGTCAAAGTACACGTACGTGTTTTCAAGTTTGTCCGAAGCAACAACGTTGTCCATTATGCGTTGGAATACTGGGCCACCATTTTTAACACCAAATGGCATGCGATTAAATTCAAATAATCTTCCACCAGCTTGAAAGGCAGTATAAGGTTTATCTTGGTCAAGCAATGGAATCTGGTGGTAGGCTGATTTAAGATCATAAGTCGCAAAACTATTGTACTGTGCAAGACTGTTCACGATGTCCTCGATGCGGGGGATGGGGTAAGCATCGAGTTCAGTAAATAGATTAATTGTTTGCGAGTAATCGACGCAAAGTCTTTTACGTCCAGACTCAGGATTTGTTACTACGACTACTTGAGCACGCCATGGCGAATTACTCGGCTGAACGATTCCTTCAGCAAGCCAATTGTTAACTTCTGAATCGATAAATTTTAAGTCATTGTGACTGTACCTCCGAGATTTAGTCGCGACGGGTTTGCAATTATCTTTCACACTTGAAAATAATGATGGACACTCTACTTGGGCGGCGGCTACGGCACATGTCCCAGACATATTATGTGAAATGATGAGGTCATTTTCAGGACCAACCAATTCGAAAACTAAACGCTTATGCTTGCTTTGAAAATCTAAACCAAGAATTATATCAGAGCATAAGTTCTTTAGAATATAAAGTTCAACGTTGTTATACGTGCGATCAAGAATGTTTAGGTTTACTACACATTTACCGAGAACTCGACTTTTGGCTGACATTTGAGCCATCGTCACTTCGAGCCTTGCCGGAAAAACTTTGAGGTTTAAGTCTTTAACTGATCGTTCGTTGATAAAACTCTTAGAACTTCCGGTGTCAATTAGAGCCATAGCCGTAGGAGATGGGGGGGCAGGGGGGGCGGTCGCTCCCCCGTTGAAAAAAAATGTCGCGAATTTGGGCAAAAATGTCAAGTTATTTGGGCAAATCAATCTTACCATGATGTTTCGAAGTCTCACCAGTTTATAGACTTAATTATTATAATTTATGAGATGCATTGATATTTTTCAATGAATGTAAAATGCATTATCATCGATTTTGGAAACAATTGCATGTGGTATTGCAATCTGGGCATTTAAATGATAAATTTCGATTCTAAAACTGCAAAAAGTAACTGTAAAAGAGCACAGTTAGCAAACAAATGTAACTTTATCACTGATTTTCACTAAAACATAGGCTGCACCTGCATTAGATATATAAGATTTAAAGGCTTGCTGGGTAGCCTACTGGTAACTTTATGAGAGTTTTTTGGGTTTTTTCCTTAATATCTTACTACTGTGATGTAGTTGTTTGTAAAAATCATTTGGGCAAAAATATCTAGTTATTTGAATAAATTAATTCTTTGCTGTGGTTATATTTACACTATAATAGTGTAAATATAGCCGTAATAGCGTTGCCAGATAAGGAATTCTGCCCTAATTTGAGAAAAGTTAATCCCAACTCTGGCAACACCTTTCACAAGCAACCATGGCAACAAGTGTGTAAAAATAGCCACTTCGTTAATTCTTACCATGAGTTTTCAACATTTTACCAGTTTAGTGACTTTATTGTGTTGCACTTTGTATGAAATACATTAACATTTTTCTTTGAATGTAAATGTAGCATCGACAATTTTGAAAACTTTTGTATATGGTATAGAAATTTGGGCAGAATGTAACTTTCGATTCACTATCTGAAGAAAGTAAATGTAAAATAATGCATTTGGCGAGCTGAGGTAAGCTTATTACAGATATTTATTAGGATATACACTATATACAGTAGGCTATACACACTAGCTTACATTTCTTCATTGGTAGAATTTTGAAACCCTACTGGATTCTTGTACTAATGTAGTTGTTAGTAAAATGTTTGAGCAAAATTATCTAGTTATTGGATAAATTAATCTTATCATGAGTTATGCTATGCTCACAAAACTTGACTTAAATACTACAAAGATAGCTTATCATTTTTAGATATGGCCAAACAAGTTAAGCATTTGTTATAAACTTTAAAAATCAACAGTTGTGAGGCCACATATACACCACTTTTGTGAGCATTTGATCTTGGCAACGAACTACCGCATAGGCCTGCACAAAGTGAAAAAGTATATGAAATGAAAACAATTTGTAAATTTTCCAGCATTTAGTTTCATGTAATTTGTAGGCTACGGTTTAACTGTTTCCTATATATATGTAAAGAAGTTTTTTGTTTAAACTGCTGTTTGTCTTTGCTAGTCCAGGGGTTGATATGCTCAGCTATTTAGCCTACTATCTATGATCAGTATTAGAGCAACAACAATCAAATATAAAAACACATGTTATGTTTTTCATGTTTTGTCATCCAATTCATGCAGTTGATGCATCAGGCAATGTAAATAGTGCTGTTGGTAATGTGGTCTGTAATATTTTGTGGCAAGGATTAAGCTTGAAGTTACTACCTGGGAGTCGCTTTTCTTCAGTGCTTGCAATTTGAGTAGCTGCTTCACTATGAAGTAAGAATATCATTCTAATGATGTTCTGTAAGAACATTGAGTATGATTTCATTGTAATATGATATCAATATTTGTGATATTAAAAGTAGTTTTGTTCAAAGGTGCAAGTTTGATGTGCATAGCATCATAAACTGTCAAATTCTTTTTAGGCTATAGTGTTTGAAGTAGCATGGATTAAGTAACTTAATGTTACTGGTTTGATAAGTAAATAGATTGTCATTCTAGAATTTTTTCAATGCAAATTTACAAATACACTAGCCTACTGAGTCTTTGGACTATTTTTATATTGAAAAGATTGAGCTACTTTTTGTCTGGCCTTTAGTTTTAGTGAAGTTAGGCTGGAGATTTTCAAATAATCTGACAAGGATATTCATCAATTGTTACCCGGTTATTGCTGTAAGTCAGTTTAAATTGTTGTTGAATCCAGCTAGGCTTAATATATATTTTTGTGCCACATAAGAGTGCTTCAATTTGATCGTTTATTTAATTGGGACACAGACAGGTCTATAAATGCACGTTAAAGTTAAGTTAGCCTTGTTTTGCTGTTGTAGCCTATGTTATGTTGCCTGTGTTCTCGTACACGGCCAAGTTGATGCCTGTAGAGTTATTAAATGCACTACCTCAGAGATTGTGAGTAATTTTGTGCTTTTGAAATATATTATACGCAAAGATAAAATTTGGGCAAACTTTGAAAAATTTGGGCAAATTTTGTTCGCCCCCCCAAAATGTTTTACTCTCCTACGGCTATGATTAGAGCGGACAGTTCATGACCAGCAATGTTTATAAAAATTGTTGACTGTTTCAAGTCATTGTTCACAGTTTTTGCTGAACAGACATTACCTTGAGAGGGCGTACCGGTACTGGTCGCTGGACATTGAATATCAATCGATGCTGCCGCCGTGTTATTTGCTTGATGGCCAGAGCTGTTCCCGTTCTTTCGACAGACTATTGCCCAATGTCCTTTCTTGTTGCACTTAAAACAAACTGATGAACGCGCTACACAGTTCTTGCGGTTATGAGAACGCTTACTCCCACAGAAGTAACATTGATGGTGAGTATAAGTGGCTGATAGATTGTCGGATTTTTCGTTGTTGTCACTAACGTTTATGTCACTCTTAGAGGCTGACGCTAACACGTCCTTTTCAGAGAAATCAGCTTTGTGGCTGTTGTAAACTTCAAAATCTTTGGCTTCTTTTTCTGCTTCAGTTAACGATAACGCTTGGTTGAAAGCCGACTCAAAATCCAAAGTTTTATTCTCCAAAAGACGCTGCCTGATATTCCGCGAAAATATTCCATTGATAAATGCGTCTCTTAGCATAATATTCTTATGTTCTGCTGCAGACACAGCTTTAAAATTGCAGTTCTTAGCTAAATTTTCTAAATGGTGCCGAAACTTATGTAAGGTTTGATCTGAGTGCCGCTTTGCAGATGCCAGCACATGTCGCGCATATATTTCGTTTGGTTTCTTGATATAAATTTGTTCCAAAAGCTGCATGGCTCCTTCATAAGTCTCGCACTCATCAATGTATTCAAAAACTTGGGGCGAAATCATGCTGATCAATGCTTTTAATTTAAGTCTTAAACGGTTGGCTTCGCCTGCTTCGTTTTCGGCAGGTCCCTGTTGTAAGTGCTCCTGAATATAGTTCTCAAAGACTTGTCGCCAGTGTCTAAATTCTCTGGCCGCTTGTACATTGCCAGGCTCAATGTCTAATCGCTGAGGTTTTAACAACCTCTCCATCCTTTGCGATTTTTAGTTGAAAATTTTTAAGTTGGTTAAATTGTCATGAAACTAAAGATGACTTTATTGATAAAGTTTTAACCAACTTAAAATGCGGCCACCCCAACTTAAAACATACTAAAAATGAAGGCAGGTAGCTCACAACAACAAGCAACACAAAATAGAGAACAGCCAGAAGGACAAAACACGCCAACGAAGTAATCAGTAGAACAAGGACCAGTACAGAAACAAAGTACGTAGAAATAACGTAAAACAATATATTATAACATTGAATAAAAGATGAAAAGTTATACAAGGATCCTTTATTTAGGGTGTAGGCTAACCGAACAACTAAACTAACAGAAACAAAGTACGTAGAAATAACGTAAAGCAATATATTATAACATTGAATAAAAGATGAAAAGTTATACAAGGATCCTTTATTTAGGGTGTAGGCTAACCGAACAACTAAACTTAATAAGTAAACAAAACCAGTCAGGTTCAGAAACGGGTAGACTATAATTTATTGATAAAGCTTTCGCCCAATTAAACACGGCTTGTTCAGTATCTAGAAAAGCACAAGTAAATGGAAACATAACAATTTAAAATTACTTCACCAGTGAGATCTAATATGAAAACTATTTAAAACAACAACTTCTTAACAGTTACAAAGCTGCGAAAGATATCATAAAACTGCTTAAAATAGATGACCTGCTAAATGCTGTGAAAACAATATAGCCTACATACTTTTTGTAAAATAATATCTGTCAAACTGTACCAGTATAATATAGAGAAAATGGAAGCCTAATTATTCCTGATCATAAAATAAATCAGTCAGGTTCAAATACTTGTACCGACTGCTGTAAATGTGAGACAGCAGTCGGTACATACTTAGCTAAACTCCGAATCTGACTGACTGATTTTGTTTGCTTATTAGAAGTAACATTATCAGCAGTTTGTTGTTCTTCGGTGTATTTATAGGCCGATGAGAGATTTAAATTCCATTTGTGCAATGTGCTATAGGGATGGAAGCGCCCAACCGTTGTTCGAATTCTATCTTGCTTGACCTAAGTAGGTCACGGTCGCTTCCTTCCAGAAGGGGGCACCACGAGGTTAGGTGTGAAACCAAGTGGCCTGTTGTCGGTGGCACACCATGCTGCAATCCAAGCATCTTTCATATGATGTGCTACTCTGGTGGTATGATCACTGAGTGGTTGCATCAATTCAATGGCGGCTGGAACAAAGAGACGCCTTGACTTCAGCCGCCGGAGAGAATCATATTAAACTTAGTTGAAACTTATTCACTGGCAAGCAGCCATAATGTTAATTACATTTTCTTCGAACCACGCAGCATTTTTAGGCTGATAACAATGTTGCTAACAATCCTTGTGCTGGTGTTCGCCAGCCTGTGTGACGTCACAAGGTCGTCAAACGATGATCACTCTTACGGCGTTGTTCTTTTACCGGAGCCGATTTATGATTCTGTAAGTTGTTTGTGCTAGCATTGTGATTGCATAATTGTAATTGTGACATCAGTATTAGTGAAAATCATTTACAGTGGTGCACGCAGAAGCGTTGATAGAGGGTCCAAGGGTACATTTGGACCCGGGCCAGGAGATGACTTTAGGGGTCTGTAATCTTTCTAAGGGGTTTGAGAAGTTGAATAAACCACATCTAATCTGTACCAATACCAAATAGCTCTAACCGGGTTGCTTTTGAGTAAAACTTTTTTTTTTCCAACTTCATTTATCAAGAACTGTATTTTTTCAAATACACAAAAGGTGATTTTGATATTCAAGGTCAGGATGCTTTGGTGATCTGCTCATCTCTGAATAAACATGATGACGTCATCAGCTTCATTTCTAGTTTATTTATGTTTCTGACCAAGAAAGTGAGAAATATATTTTCCATAACATATAGAAAGCGACAAAACGTTCTTAAAACTTCTTTAGGTTGACCCCGAATCAAAACTTGTGTCGAATGGCTCCGCTGGTGAGCAGTCATTACGCATAAAAATTCGAAATCCTGGTGACACTTCAGAAGACCTTGGTTTTCACGCTTACTTACCGGATTCTGCGGAGATGACGAGTTTTTTGATGAAATCTGAAGGATTTTCATACAAGGCGAAAAAACTTCACCGGCAGGTAGCAAAAGAGATCATGACCAAAGCAAGTAAGGAAGACCACAATGCAGCAGTTTATATTCCAAAGCCGTTGCTGGGTAAGTGTGCAGGATATTTAACTACGGTATATTAAAATAATGTGCATATTAAAAGGCAACCTTTATTAACAAGTTTGTACCAGATTTGCATTATTTTGTAAAGTACTAAAATCAACATCATTATGCAACTCATTAGGCTATGTGATAGGGTTTTTAATTCCTTTTGTCATAGTCATTTTCAATTTCGTAACTCATCATTTTATACAAAACTTTATGTTTTTCAACCAACCATTCAAAAGGAATTCATCAGTGGTGAACTTCTAAAGTCACAAAGCAGCCTATCTCTTCCGATTTAAATTGAATTTCGATTATAGCTTTCTCTTGAACAGTGAACACAACAATGCTTAAGACTTTATTCAGTCAAATAATTAAAGCCTTGAAAAAAGGAGGTTGAAGTAGGGCCTATTGCAAAGTTTCCAAAACTATGAAACATGATGATAATTGCACGCAGAAATGCCAAAAATGTGTTTTCTTTTTCAAAAGTTTAACCTAACACAGATTATTGTTTAGACGTATACGAGCAAAATTATAATCTTGTAGTTTACATGCAATTTTAGATCGTACATTTTAGTACTAAACAATTAAACATGCAACTTTAGATACTTATGATGACGAAATACAAACGGCTGGCAACACTGTACACATCAAAAGTCGACACGAAATGACCTTTGACCTCTCCTATTCTGAGAATCTACTTCAAATGGCAACTGAAGATGAAAAGATTCAAAATCGAGCAAGAGTATCCCTTGATCTTTATGGGACCAAAGTAGAAGATTTATCTGCAGAGCTTTTTTCTCCCAATTATCCAAACTCTTACCCCAACAATGCCGACATCACATGGTGGGTGCGAGTACCCGATGGCAAAGTAGTGTCATTGCAGATCGAGGATCTCGACATTGAGGAATGCTGCGACCGCCTGGTGATATACGACGGCGCTTCCATACGAGATCACATCATCACTGAAATCACTGGAACTTTAACTGAATTGATAACAAGGCAATACCAGTCGACAACCAACAGCATGTTTTTGCGTCTGGTGTCGGACTGTTCCAAAACTTCCGGTGGATTTAAAATATCAACATCCGCTGTTGTTACAGTAACAACTCCCAGACCACCTCCTATTACACAAACTGTTCCTATATTTGTAAATTCAACTGATGAAAACACCACAAGTGAATACAAATGTTCTGGCACCAACTACTTGTACGCTTATCCACACAACTCTACATATCTGTCTTCACCAGGATATCCAACATCATACTACAATAACTTAGATTGTTCTTGGCGGATTGCAGCTTACTATAATTATAATGTTCGTCTTACAGTGTTGGAGATGCAGCTTGAAAACAGTTTTGATTATGTTTATGTGTATGATGGTCCATCAACGAGTTATCCACTTCTAGTTACATTGACTGCAAATGATTTTGCTGATGTTTACTCGACTGGGAATTACATGTATGTTAGGTTTGTTACTGATGGCTCAGTAACAGCGAAAGGATTTTCAATGACGTACACAGCTAGTTATGGACCACCCACTACAGCAGCAAACAGCCCAGAAGTAACATCCAATGCTGGCCTAGTATATTGTGGTGATTATATTGAGTTGTATTCTGATTCAGGTCATTTATACTCACCAAATTATCCAGATTATTATTTTAGTAATGCCCGATGTAGTTGGTATATTCATGGCCACTATACTAATTATGTAGTTTACTTGTATGTTAATGAAATGAGTCTGAGTTACGGAGATTTTGTTACAATGTACGAAGGATCATCTTATGAGATGCTAAAGAACTGTACATCTTATACATACTGCACAAGTGATTTTGTATATTCCAAAAGTTCAAGCATGTCGATTGAATTCACATCCGATAGTTCTTATAATGGACATGGATTTGATTTATATTACAGCGCATCATACAGACCACAAATACCACAAACCACTGTTCCACCAACTTCATACGAAACAACAAGTTCTTCCATATGTAGTGGAATTTCACAATTAGATGCTTTCTCTTATGCTCAATCTTTAACATCTCCTGGTTATCCTTATCATTATTACGACAATATGGATTGCTCATGGAGGATTTACGCTTATTACTACGATCAGGTCATTCAACTCACCGTTGGCGATATGGATCTGGAATCCTGTTGTGATTCACTTTATATTTACGACGGCTACTCTTCTTCTTATGATAGAATAACTGTGCTTACTGGAACATCTAATAATAACCCTATATATTATTCTACCGGAAATTATATGTATCTTTCTTTCACGACCGATGCTTCATACACACAAAAAGGATTCCAACTTTATTACATGGCTGTAATTCCAGACTCTTCAACTGGCGGCAACCACTACACTACAACAGCAAACTACCCAGAAGTAACATCCAATGCCGGCCCAGTATATTGTGGTGATCATATAGAGTTGTATACAGATTCAGGTCACATTTATTCACCGAATTATCCCAATTACTATTTTAGTAATGCCCAATGTAACTGGTACATTCATGGTCACAATAGTGATTACGTAGTTTACTTGTATGTTAATGAAATGAGCCTTGGTTATGCAGATGTTGCAACGATGTACGATGGATCATCTTATGAAATGCTAAAGAACTGCACATCTTATACATACTGCACAAGTGATTCTGTATATTCCAAAAGTTCAAGTATGTCGATTTCGTTCACGTCTGATAGTTCCTATGAAGGACGTGGATTTGACTTATATTACAGTGCATCATACAGGCCACAAACACCACAAACCACTATTCCACCAGCTTCATACGAAACAACAAGTTCTTCTATATGTAGTGGAGTTTCACAATTAAATGCTTTCTCTAATGTTCAATCTTTCACATCACCTGGTTATCCTAATCACTATTATGACAACATGGAATGTTCATGGAGGATTTATGCTTATTACTACGATCAGGTCATTCAACTCACTGTTGTCGATATGGAGTTGGAATCGTGTTGTGATGCGCTTTATATTTACGACGGCTATTCTTCTTCTTATGATAGAATAACTGTGCTTACTGGAACATTTAATAGTAACCCTATATATTATTCTACCGGAAGATACATGTATCTTTCTTTCACGACTGATTCTTCATACACACAAAAAGGATTCCAACTTCGTTACATGGCTGTAAACTCAGAAACTTCATCTGGTGATTACACAAAAGAACCTACCACTACTTAAGCACCACACACAGTAACTGGAGTGGTCTCCAACACTGTTCCGTCACAAACCACTTCTAATAATTCCTCAGCTATCGACTCTAGCGATTGCGAAATTGTGCATTACATTTATGATTATGATGGATATATATCATCTCAAAACTACCCAAACTATTACCCTAATAACCTGAATGAATGCTGGTATTTTCCAAATAACTACTATAATGGTTATGCTCACTATCACTTCAACGTGATGGCGTTCGACACCGAACAATACGGAGACATTTTGTACATCAATTCTACAGTCAGCGGCTTGCATAATCAACACTCAGGTTATATTTCTTCAGGGCAAAATTGGTACACCCCATATGATAGTGGTTTGTATTTACAATTTGTTACAAACGAGGCACACACGTATTCAGGGTTTGAGTTAAATTACTATTTGACTGGTTGATTTCCGTTTGTGAACTGAGAAACATTTGTCTTTTGTTTTGTGCAATGGGATTCCGTTTGGTGAAGGGAAGATGGTCTATAATTTTCTAGGCTGAAGCATGGCCACCTGGAGATTTCTGCAAAAATGTGACAAATCAGGCCGTATCTTTAGTTAGCCATGGCTGAAGTATAGTGATAATTGATTCAAACGATAAAACCTAAAAAAAATCTGGCTTTGTTGGCACTAATTGGCGTTATTTATGTGTTTGTACAGCTTCCTGTAATATAATGTTTTTATGCAACACAATATTAATTAAGTTTCTGGCCAGCCGATTGTAGCATCGAATAGACAACGATAGACACGTGTTTCGCCCATGAGGCTGGGCTCATCAGTATCGCACCGTATTTTTGCCACTTGGGTAATCGACCGCCGCTTTACCAGTCAGTCTCTTATCCTTGTGTGCGATACTGATGAGCTCAGCCTCATGGGTGAAACACGTGTCTATCGCTGTCTATTCGATGCTACAATCGGCTGCCCAGAAACTTAATCGTTTATTGGAGGTCTTTATGGCTAGCGTGGAAGCTACACCGTTTTGGTTAGCGAAGCGTTACTGCTGCTCGCTGTACTAGCGAGTGATCAGCCTTGTGCTGATGGCCGGGAAGAACACCCCTTGTTCACAATATTAATTATTATCAAAGGTTAAAACAAAATTAAACAATAAAGCAATTTTTGCATTGTCTGATTCGAGTCACAGTCAGTTTCAGCTAAACAAACTAAGTGTGTGACTTCTGATCTTCTTGACACTAGTTTTGTCAAACAAGCTTGAGCAACGCATTTCAAGACAGCTATCCATTCAGCGGCACCTAGTGAATGCAGTAATTCACGGTAACAACACTTCAACAGTTGGAAACTTCAACCTGTCGAACTCTGTAACCGGGCTGCGTCAAGAGCCTCTGCAAGTATACAAAACTGCCAAGAATAGCCACTCAAAGGCTTTGTCTGTCCGAGGATAAAGATTCAAAACCAACCAAACCAAACTTGCTTTGTGAAAACAATGCATTTTTGTCGTGTCCAGGCATGCACCATCTGCTGGTTATAAATTTAGACTGAGTGAATGATTGAGACTAGGAAGCAATCTTTGTGTCTACCTTCAGGCATGTCATTGAGTGTCTTGCCGGAGACGCAGCCGGACGCGATGTCAAACCGGCATCTTTTGAGCATCGTGTCTGTCACGATTCTTTCTATCTCTTACCAGGAAAGAAATTTGGAAAGGATTAATGACGTAGATTAATGGGATATCAACGTAAAGCAGTCAAATAAATGGTCAAATAGTTCTACTAGTGAGATGATAAATGAAAATGACATTAACGAATGGCTCAACACTTCCAACAAATAATCAAAGTAGCAGTGAACAGCAACAGATTCCAACGCCTGTAACTCTTATAATCGACTTTAACGTACTTCACTGACAGCTTTTTGTATAACTCTAATCTTGATCACAATTTATAACCGCACCAACTCTCATCTACTCGTATTCAATAACTCCAACACTCAATCAACAATCATTTCACTATAATGCAAAAGAATTTATTCTCACACGAGTTTTTATTACTCAACAACAGGCTGAGCTCTGACTCGTGTGAGAATAAATTCCTTTGCATTACAAGACATGTAACCGAGTCGTTCACATCAAGCATTGTTGTGGGCAGGGCCGGATTTACCAATAGGCTAGGCAGGCTGAAGCCTAGGGCCTCAACGTCAAGGGGCCTCGAAATTCGGTTTCGAAGTTTGTAATTCTTTTAAAAACTTGACAAGTTTAAACCCTACCTAAAGTATATATATATCAAGCCTTTCAGAGTAGAAAATTCTATACACAACTAGTTTGACAGACTTTCTAAGCGAAATTAGAAATGAGTTTGACGAGTTTGATCACCAGGCAAAAGCAACCTTGCCGAATATTAACTACAGAGCTGTCACCAGGAGACAAAGAAATGCACCTGACCCTTTAAGTGAACTCTCTTCAAAAGAAAGGTTTAAAATAAATTTCTTTATCTCTATGCTCGACGCACTTGAAGCCAATTTAAGAAGAAGAGCTAATGTGTACCGTGGCATTGCAGAAATGTTCCTCTTTCTTGCTAATCTGAAAGCAACTAAGGTAGAAATTGTACGAGGCGTAGGGCTTTTAAAGGAAGCGTATCCGGAAGATGTTGACCCGAAACTTACTGATGAACTTCTACATTTTCATTTGTACGTGAGACAAACACAAAACCAAGGGCTTGCCGGTACAGAAGAGCAATCTATTTCCTTGCCTCATAGAGACCTTTATGACATTATATGCAAGGAAAAAATTAACACTGCCTTTCCTAATGTGGAAACAATATTAAGACTGTTTCTAAGCTTAATGGTCACTAACTGCTCAGGAGAAGAGAGATCTTTCTCAAGGCTCAAAAGCATCAAAAATAAACTAAGATCGACAATGTTTCAAGAAAGGTTGTCCGCACTGAGCATTCTGTGCATTGAGAGTGACAAACTTAATCAAATAAATTTTGATGAACTTTTGCATGATTTTGCTTTGACGAAAGCTAAAAAAAAAATTTGGTAGCATACTCTTACTCTATTTGATGGCTGTAAATATTTCTTATGTCCTCGTAAATAAACTTTACAATTATTGTAACGGTTGTTTGATCAATAAAATTAAAATTAAAAGCAAAATTGACTTCACAAAATTTTTATTTTTTTAACTAAAAATTTGCACCCATGAATGTGAAAAATGAAAAGAACGAAGAGTTTAATGCGCTCATATTTTTAACATTAAGCAATGACATGTGATGTTGTTTAGAGAGAAATTCTGAGCTCAAAAATAGAGAGGGCAGGGGCGCCGGAAGCGGGGGGGGCAGGGAGGCGGATGCCCCCCCTGCCCTCAAATTTTCTGCAGATTGAGGGGCAGGGGGGCAATGGTGCCCTTTTAAAGTCATATAAGCTACCGCACATTTTGCAATACAACAATTTCTGCTATTCGCTTTTAGACTAATTATAATCTTTATTTTTGCCCCAAAATATTATTTACGGCACAAAATTAGGCCTTAAAACTCGTTTTTTTTCCGGCAGCCATCGTGGCCTACCGGGAGCTCCTTCTCGGAGGCCAAGTCTGCGTGCTTGGAGGCCAAAATACAAATAACGATGGCACAAGTAAATAGAATTAAACTTGCAACAATGCTGAAATGATCACTTGGCGTTGTTGAAGTCTGGGCCTGGGCGACGTCCTACAATAGAATCGTTGCACCACGCAATAACTGCTTCATCGGGATTGTAATGCAGTACTTCGGGACCATCTAACGACACTCGCACGAGTGTCTCCAATGTGGCTAATTGAAAAAAAGTTCGCCACTCCCCTAGAATTGTTTTTAGCAACGAAAAGCAACGTTCGACATGTGTTGACGATGACGGCAAGGTAATAAAATAAGTATTTCAATGATGTGAAGGACATTACTAAAAGAAGCATATTTTTTGCAAAATATGATCAAAAAATGTTTTCCCCTCGGATGTCAACTAACCTAGTTCTCCTTTTTAACAACGATTCAATGTCCGACAACATCGAATCGACATAAAAACGACAATATTGCCAGCCCATGTAAATTAGCACTTCGGATTAAGACTTTGTTAAAATAAACGTCTGGAATTACAAACAAGACTTATAGCTGATGATCGCAGCTGGATAAATTCCATCAATAACAAATATTCCGGCACAATGCAACAGTGGCGATTATGACGCGCTGACCTAATTTTGCGTCACTCTTTGGTACTACATATTTTCGACAGTTAATCCACGATCATTCTATTGCGAAATTAAATAATTGGCTAGAAGAGACCGGCCGCCAAACTTGGCCGATTGAGGAGGTAGCACCGGCGGTCATTCAAGCACTACTTAGGGGCCATGGCCGCAGGCTGCTTTAAGGCTTGACAATAGGTTACATCATTATAACATAGCATGATGCCCTTCTTTGTATACCGGACACTTGTAGGCTATCATTACTCAATACATAGTGACCTGATAGATTAGCATTATCGCTATATTTTATTTTAAAACTTAAAAAAAATTGGCCTTTTAGTAAACAAAAGTGCCTTTTTTTCGCAATGTTGCCCCCCCACTTAAAAATCGTTCCGGCGCCCCTGAGGGAGGGCCTCACAAATAGAATAGCCTAGGGCCTCTCATGGTCTAAATCCGGCCCTGGTTGTGGGTTTGACACCTGTCAGAAGATATTTCATTTTCTTGATCATTTCACTATACTCTCTACCTCTATATATACAGAATAATATTAATAATAATTTACGCAAAATACGCCACTATTTATAGCAGGTTTGTTTGGTTTAGTAACTTCGAGAAGGTACGATAATGTTACATCATAAGAACTCATTGTTCTGGTCAAGTTTTACTGCACTGCACGTAAACATCTTTGTGACGTTATAACAACCTCCACCTGGCAAGTCAAGCCAGAGAGCATTGGAGACTTGCACGTATGTAAAAACTTCTAGAAATAGTCACATTATAAGGATTTCGCAATGAAAGGTCACTATGGGACAGTAACCGATAACATTTCGTAACAATTATACAATAAAACAGTAGGCTCGGTCAAGACATAATGTAACCTTTGCCAAATATGTAACATGTAACCTGTCGTGAGGCTTCGCGTATGTATTGCGACAGTGTCATTATCAGAGTTCTCATCGTTCGATCATGCAGGCGACTTATCATTGAAACAAACGAGAAAATAAAGCCTTTACACCTAATTCTTTACATGTACTTTAATGGATTGGGTGAATATTAGACAAAAACTTCCTTCAACGATCGGCCGTGTTATTGTCTTAGCAAGACGTAATCGCTTCAACTGGAGAAATAGCATGATCAAAATACGCTTCTGCGTAAATGTATTTTTAATTTTAGCATCGGCAGCGAATAATCAATAACACAACAAGGAGACGTCATGGGATCGCAAATGTTTAACAACAACTGTACCAAGCAACCATTCATAACATTGACTTCAATTCAAAGTTTTAAATTCAACAGATAAAAATTACTGACTTAACTCGAAAAAAAAAATCGTCTGAGTGTAACTTACTTTTTTTTTTATAAGTGAATAAACTTGAACGAAAAACGTAGGCTACGTGTAAGATGCAAGTCATGGAATTTATGCAATCCAGTATAAGGTTACAACAGAAAGTATATTTTCAAATTTTGCCACTACAGACTTCCCAATTTCAGCATAGCAAACCCAGACAAAACAAAAATGTTGCGACACCTGGTGCATTGTTTGAAACTTTTTCAAACCTGTCGTGGGCTTAGCTAGTGATATTGACTAGGCTAAGGATGGACTGAGGTAAGGGATGGGGTGAGGGACGTAAGGTGACCATTTTTTGAGTTCTCATTTCTTTCAATAAGTTTCAAACACATGCTCGATTTGCATAGTGACTCTGTCTCTTTATGTCTATTTGTTGTGATCTGAGTGTGTTTTTAAAGCTTTCTGGATAAAAGTAAACACCCCAGAAAATGGTAACCGTACGCCACTGAATGTAATGAAACGAAGGATTGATTGAGGAAATCTTTATCCTTGGATTGATAAAGCTTCTTTGAGATCTTAATCCTGGCAGTTTCGCATACTGACCCGGTTACCGAGATTGGCAGAGTGAAGTTTCCGACTGTTAAAGTGTTGTTGTCGGAGAGTTATTCGATTAATTAGGTTCACACAATGGAGAAAAGTCCTTGAAACACGTTACTCAAACACACACCTTGATAGTCGAACCAGCGCCGCTTGATTTTGCAAGTTTCTTCGTTCGTAAAGTCAGTCGTTGAACCAACTGAGCTATTGGGGCTTTATGAACTATCGAGATTTTGAGATGAAAGATGGAAAACGTGAAAGATGGAAAGGGATGGAAGATTTGGATGATGGGATGGAAGACAATCTTCCATCCTTTCATCTTAATTTCATCATAAACTTTTTAAAGATATCAATAGGTATCAAGAAGATACAATATTTTCAAAATAATTTGTGTTTAAGTATTCGATTGATTCCGTTTTTCAAAGAATGTGGAAGATATTATGACGTACTAGCCAGAGTTCAATCTGCCGAACAAATCATTTCCACTTCTTTTTGTAGGTATTTGTCTGCAGGGTGATGTTTGATAAGTTGTTTGATGTTGGCAACCTTGCTACTTGATGAGAACGGAACCGCTTCTGTGACGTCATACCTGATGAAAATATTTACGGACGGTGAAATACAAATCGATGAGCTCGCTTGAGCCGAAAGAAAGTTTTGTTGATTGTGAACGAACAATGCCTCGTGGGAAATCGCCAGAAACAGTTCTGTTTGCTTGCGTCTAATACCTGATAGTAATTATGATAAAAGCAAACAAGCAAAGTCTTTGTAACATGCCCATGTTGTAATGGCAGTGCTTAAATTATGCTGCAATGTCTTAGCTGCAACGACTACGTGTTTACAAAAGTTAAAATTTTATTTCAAAAATATAAAGATAACATTTACTTGACTATTATTTATGAAGTAGTTTTATCTGATGACAAAGTCGTAAGTAATAATGCCATGAAAAAGACTACAAGTCGCTAAATTAAATGTGCACAGTAACGCAAGTTGCGAATAATTACACTACTTCCGCAGAGGAGGCTACGTGATGTCGATTTATTCAATCTGCAGCTCTCTCATAAATCATCAATCCTTCCACTAAAACATGTTTACCGTGGAAGGACCAGCGTTGCCAAGAAGCACGTTTCCAACGAAATTCAAAAAAAATCTTGTGATGTGCTAAGAAACGCATCTGAAAATTCCTGACTTGTAAAATAAACTCTTGACGAAGGTTCGATTCCCATTCAAGTCGGACGTGGACTATTACCATCCAAGTTGAATTCCCGCTCAAGACACATGGATACGCACCACTGATGATTCCAAAGAAGGGAGAAACTCGAGTATGGCGTCTTCTATTTTTGTTCGATTGGAACTGTAATAAAAATAAACTTTGTCTGTTTCTCGCTGCGCTGTGAACCTCAACCACTTGCTCCACTCAAGGCTTCACGAGTCTGCAAGCGAGCAATCTCGTCCGATGAAATCGACACATTCATTTGTATAGCCACACTACTCTTGATAAAAACCTCTGAATACTAATACATCAGTGTGGTTACTTGGGCGGATCACCAATGGCGCTTGGAGCGAAAAAAAACTTTTTAAAGACTCCAAAGATTCATCTCCGGCACTGGCTCTCACTGAATCGGAATGCCTGTGCCTAGAAAGGCCTGGGTGTAACTCAACGACTTGCGCACTGACATCGGACTATTCCGGTCACAAATGAGGGGATGGCTCTAACCACGATCTGTGAGCGGAATATTGCCACTGGCCACTTCTTGCCAAAGAAAGAACATATCGTGGACCATGCGTCTGCAACTGCGCCATCTATCATTCGCCTAATGGTGTGCGTGGTCTGCGTGAACTGGATGACGAATCAATTCAATTGCTGCTCGACACCTGCCCAAACAGCTAGCCCCCGAATCGCCGAAGTGACAAAGAAAAAGATTTTAAAAGTTAGAAAATAACTTGTAGCAGCAATTTTCTTATCAGTCACTTAAAAATATAAATTGAAATAGAAAAGAATTATTGTGAAGAAATGCTTTTTGTACTTTTTTCCACAAGAATAACCTGCAAGAGGTATTAAAGAAGTAGGAGATTTCGCACTAAAAATGAAGGTGGACGAATGGAAGGTTATATCCTAATGTTGAAACAAAATTCGGTATTACTATAGTATGAGATTTACCTTCATATATCGTCTACCCTGGAGCAGCCTACGTGACTTGTTCTCGTACAAAGTGTGTTTTGCTACAATAAATCTATTGGAACGTGTCATAAATAGGGCAACCAAAAGTCAATAAAGTCACATTTTTTCTGCCTTCAAACTTTATAAAACGTCCATAAATTAATTTTCAGGCTGATACGACAAAAGGCTTCAAAGGTACTGAGTAAACGACAGTCAATTTTATCGTTAACTCAATTTTTTTTTTGCCTAGTTTTTTTTAATCTTTTTTGATATGTTATTAAAGCTACAACATATATTAATTTTTGTTGCAATTTCTGTGGAAATTCAGCTCCGTTTTTTGCAATTTTTTAGGTGATATTAATCTTGTATTGTCCACTACTGAATGGTTGATTTGTAAGGTTAGGCGTAAAAGGCGAGTATTTTGTAAGCGGTGATATTTCACCACACTCGCACAGCCTGCTGAGGTACTTCCAAGCAATCTCTGTATCAGCAGAAAGAAGCTTTCTATAATTATAAAAAGAAATAAGTGAAAGCATAACATGGCTGAACCCCTTCAGTAATTTCAGGATATTTGATTCGTGTAGCTTTTCGAGTGACTTTCGATAAATATTCGCTACTTTTGATGTCATTGAGTTTTCTACAGCTTTTTTTATTTCATCAGAAACGAAGGCATCCTCCACTAATGCTTTATAATTCGCATTGAAGTTGCAGACGCAGGAAATTGTTGGTCAAAATTTGTAAAATATAAAGCCAAAAGTTGAACTTAATTTTTAGGTCAAAGCATTTGTTTCTCTGAGCATAACTTCTTTAATTTTACTATTTCAATCGTGATGATGCAGTGGCAAACCTTCTCTCGCTGTAATGGTATGGGAGCTAGATTTTGCATTAGGCTATAATCTGTTTTCCCCACGGCAGAGTGGCACCTAAAATTTCAAGTAAATTTTATCAATTTGTTTTCTTAAAAAAGTAATTATAAAAAAGCAAAGATTTTTTTTGGTTTTGCCAAATTTTGATGGTACCCCTCCAACTCTCGACATGGCAATGAAAATAAGGTGTCCCGATAGGCTATAAATTTATCAAACTGTTTATGTCTTTTCTAACGGTATTGGCAGTAATGGAATGGAAAATTTACAACACTACGAAAACATGTTTTTACCTTTTATTATATTGACTACATGTTTTTTCTTCTTTTTTTTAGAATGTATATAACACCTGGTAAAAAATTGTCAGCAAACAAATACTTCATAGAAAACTATTCCTATCTTGAATCCCGGCAACGCTGGTTCGAGGCCTGCAAAGATTAGTAAGTTTGTAACAGTTGAGCGCAGGCACACAATAACAATACGCAATGTGTCCTCTATTGGTCGAGGCAGTATTAGCAACAGAGATGTGGAGTAGAAGTCGGAGGAAATTTGTCACGTCGGAGTCGTCAAAAAAAAGGTCAAATCCAACTCCGCTTAATACAAAACGATGAACAATAAAATTTTGTTTACAATATTTTTTCAAAATTTTGTTTTTATATTGTGCTCTAAATTTTTGTTTTTTGCCAGTTTTGTGAAAGTTAAGGTTTTAATTTTGGTCACAACTTGAGTAAAGTAAAATAAATAAATAAAAAATTAAAGAAGACAAATAATAATAAAAAAACTGGCAACCCTCAACATCATCTGACAACAGTGAAGTCGGAGTTCGAGACGGAGTCAACCAGTTATAAACCGGAGTCGTATATTTTCCCCCGACTCTCAGCCCTGATTAGTACTGCTGCAATAAAAAGATAAGCTTCGACAATGTGATTTGAGGTTACAGTGCGCAGGGTGTCAGTACCTGCATCCCAAGTTATCCTTGCCCAACGCTTAATGCCATCGGCCGTAATAACAACCAAAACTATACACGCCGCCTAAGTTATGGGTAACGATTGTGACGTATTTGGTGGCACGTAGTAATAATGTTAATTCCATTGTGTTTGCTTCTAACAATGCTGTGTTTTTAAGACTGATAATAATGTTGCTAATAATCCTCGTGCTTGTGTTTGCTAGTCTGTGTGACGTCACAAAGTCGTCAAACGATGATCACTCTTACGGCGTTGTTCTTTTTCCGGAGCCGATTTACGATTCTGTAAGTTGTTTGTGCTTGCATTGTGAGTGCATAATTGTAATTGTGACATCGGCATTAGTGAAAATCATTTACAGAGGCGCACGTGTCTATCGCAACAAAACAACTTCTTTCAAACTGCATGCAATTCATTACAGAGTGTTAGCCTTTTAAAAATCATGAAATACTTATGAACAATTTCATTTGCTTCATCTTTCATCATCAATATCCATTCGAGCGTGTTCGGACGCCATTAACATAGTTTCTTCAGACATCCCTATCCATCATCGAATTTGACAGTTCATGTTTCTGTACTCCAGTGTCTTGTTCTAGTGAATGAAGAAAGGTTTTTGCTTGTCGACCCCTTGTCCTACTGGTTACTGCTATAGTTTAAAGGGGTCGACATGCAAACAAGGCTTCATCTTTAAAACTTAATTGCAGGGGCAAGTACAACATTCAAGTGCAGTGGCATACGCAGGATTTTGTAACATAGGGGAGGGACATTCAATTCAATCTCACATTTTTTGATAAAAAAGTAACATTTTAGTAGACTACTATAGCCTGCAGAAGTGTTAAGGTAACCTATGGCCACCTGGAGTTGCGGCCTGATTTGTCACATTTTGCAGATTTTGATTACAGCTACTGCTAGTGCTTGACTGACATTTTTTGAGATGTTTTTACTTTTAGTGGTTTCCTAATGACATAAAACTTTTTTGTTGCCTTGGGGAAGCAGTAGCAAATGAGAAAAAGTAAGTTGAAAAATGCAAAATCAGACTGTTATTGAAAATTAACAGTCTGACTAAAATCTTCGAAATCAAATTTTCTTTGTTTTTCAACATGTGAGAATGTTAAAACCTATTGTGTCATCTGGGGAAAAGAATAAAGAAAGCGTAAAAATCTAATTTTTAGAAAAATTTATTTAAACGTTCGCCCAAAGTTAGAAAAACCTGGAAATTTCTGCAAAATGTGACAAATAAGGCCGTATCTTTAGGTGGCCATGGGTAACCTATGGGTTGGCACAATATAAACACTCGCAGTCTTTTCGTATGTCGCTGCTTTTACAGCTAATACAGGTATATGAAATTACCCGACATTTGAATATAAAAAGAATGAGAGTAAACGGGAAAGTTAATATTACAATATATCGCTTAGTTGCTTTAGTAAATTAAGTTGACAGATTGTAGGCTACTATTAGCCAGTTAAAGCATGAATCGAGCATTAGCTCCTCTGTACTTCTCCATCAAGCATTTAAATATTTACTAAAACAGCAACTTGAAACAAAAAATATATCACTTATCACAAGCCAACAGTTTTATGGCGTAACATGAATAGACAATTCAAAGACAGACGAAGAGCCGAGCCTCATGGGTGATACATGTGATTATTGCTGTCAGGGTTGCCATGAAATGCTAAAGGAATTTGAAGTTCGAACAGTATCAGATTGAAATTTAAAAATTTTAGCACAAATAAAAACAAAATATTCCTTTATGGTCCAGCACTTCACTAATGTAACAATAAATTAAGCATTGGTACAAAAAATCTTCCAATGATTTGCTTGCTGTCGGACACAGCATGCAGATTAGAACATTTTATTGTTGTCTGTACGAATTTTATACCACCTGGCAACCCTAATCGCTTTCAATTTTTGATACATTTGACTGCCGAGAAACACATTTTAGTTCGTTAAATTACAGAAATATTTTTTAAAAAATGGAAGGTGGCTAAACCATGGCCCAATGCCCTCACTTATTACAAACTAACAGTTTTGTGACGTAACATAAATAGACAATTCACGTGGTTTTCAAAAGACAATGCGATACCGAAGAGCCGAGCCTCATGGGTGATACATGCGACTATTGCTGTCAGGGTTGCCATGAAATGCTAGAGGGATTCGAACGGTATCAGTTTTAAATTCGGAAATTTTAGAACAAATGAAAATAAAATATTCATTTATGGTCCAGCACTTCACTGATGTTACAGGAAATTAAACATTGACGCAAAAAATGTTCCAGTGATTTACCAGCTGTCGGACACAGCATGTGGAATTAGAACATTTTATCGTTGTCTATCCGAATTTTATACCACCTTGATCACTTTCAATTCCTGATACATTCGACTGCCGAGAAACACATTTTACTTCGTTAAATTACAGAAATATTGTTTTAAAAATGGAAGGTGGCTAAAGCATGGTCCAATTAATGCCCCTCCCTTGCGTATGTCATTGCATAGGATGACGTCATCACTTTCACTTCCATTTAATTTTATTTTTGGACATTGAAAGTGAGAAATACGACCTTCCGTAAGATCTGGAAGCGTCAGGACCCAAAACGTTCATAAAACTTGGCATATTATTCAGGTTGGCACCGAATCAAAACTTGTGTCGAATGGCTCCGCTAGTGGGCAGTCCATACGCGTAAAGATTCGAAATTTCGGCCACGTTTCAGAAGATATCGGATTTCATGCTTACCTACCGGGTTCTGCTGACGTGACAAGTTTTTTGATGAAATCTGAAGGACTTTCATACAAGGCGAAAAAACTTCACCGGCAGGTGGCAGAAGAGATCATGACAAAAGCAAGAAAAGAAGACCACAATGCAGCAGTTTATATTCCGAAGACGTTGCTGGGTGAGCGTGCACGTTGTGTGACTGTATTAAAAATACAGTTCAAATGTCGACCTTTATTGGCAAGTTTGTACCAGGTTTGCTTTGTTCACGCTAGGTAATCATAACTCAGCCCCGATAGCTCAGTTGGTTAACGCGTGACTTCTGGAACGAAGAAGCTTCAAGATCAAGCGGCGCTGGTTCGACTCTCGGGGTGTGCGCTTAAGTAACACGCGTTAAGGACTGCTCTTCATTCAGCGGCATCTAATGGATGGAATAGTTCCCTGAAAACAAGACTTCAACAATTGAAAACTGCACTTTGCCAATCTCGGTGACCGGGCCTGCGTCAGTGATTCAAAGTCTCTACAAGTATGCAAAACTGCCAGGATTAAGCTCTGCAAGAAGCTTTCCCAGTCCGAGGATAAAGATTCAACCAATCAGTCAATCAGTTCAGCAGGCCATACCCCATAAGCAGAGCCGTAGGCATTTCTCTATAGAGCAGCGCACTGTTTATCCTCGTGAGAGAAATCAAGCGCTATAGTCGAAGGGGCACCACTACACAATCGACGGCATGCCTTTTAGTGTCTCGCCAAAGACGCAAAAGGCAGAAGCGACAAAACGCGAACGTTATAACGTACATAATACCAAAGCAGGACAATCAGTTTAAAATATAGCACGGCCACAGCACATTAAAGCCAATAGGCTAGATATCTATTCCAATTTAAACTGAATTTCGATTTCAGTTTTTCTTTGAACATAACATGAACAATGCTTGAGACTGTCTTCAATCAAAGAATTAAAATCTTGACAGAAAAGGTTGAAGTTTGGTTAAGTTTTAGAAAACCCTACAATTAATGATATTGGACGCAAAAGTGCAACAAAATCGGCATTTTTTCAAAGTTTTGAACAAACGCAGATCATTGTTTAGCGGTATCTAAGCAAAATTGCAATTTTGTAGTTTAGTACTAAACATGCAATTTTAGATTCTTATGATGACGAAGTAAAAACGGCTGGCAGCACTGTACACATCAAAAGTCGACACGAAATGACCTTTGAACTTTCCTATTCCACAAATCTACTTCAAATGGCAACTGAAGATGAAAAGATTCAAAATCGAGCAAGAGTATCCCTTGATCTTTATGGGACCAAAGCAGAAGATTTATCTGCAGAGCTTTTTTCTCCCAATTATCCAAACTCTTACCCCAACAATGCCGACATCACATGGTGGGTGCGAGTCCCCGATGGCAAAGTAGTGTCATTGCAGATCGAGGATCTCGACATTGAAGAATGCTGCGACCGCCTGGTGATATACGACGGCGCTTCCATACGAGATCACATCATCACTGAAGTCACAGGAACTTTAAGTGAATTGATAACAAGGCAATACCATTCCACATCCAACAGCATGTTTTTACGTCTGATGTCGGACTGTTCCAAAACTTTTGGTGGATTTAAAATATCAACATCAGCTGTTGTTACAGTAACAACTCTCAGACCACCTCCTATTAAACAAACTGTTCCCATCTTTGCACGTTCAACTGATGGATGTTCTGGCACCAACTACTTATATGCTTATCCACACAACGAAACAACTCTGTCTTCACCAGGATATCCAACATCTTACTATGATAACTTAGACTGTTCTTGGCGGATTGAAGCTTACTGGAATTACAGTGTTCGTCTTACAGTGTTGGAGATGCAACTTGAAAACAACTTTGATTATGTTTATGTGTACGATGGTCCTTCAACAAGTTATCCACTTCTGGTTAGATTGACTTCAAATGATTCTGCTGATGTTTACTCGACTGGGAATTACATGTATGTTAGGTTTGTTACTGATGTTTCAATAACATTGAAAGGATTTTCAATGACGTACACAGCTAGTTATAGACCACCCACTACAACAGCCAACTACCCAGAAATAACAGCTACCACAGGCCCAGTATATTGTGATGATAACATTGAACTGCACTCTTTTGATTCAGGCCACATTTATTCACCAAATTATCCTGCTTATTATTTTAGTAATATCCAATGTAACTGGTATATTCATGTTCAAGATAGTAGGTATGTGGTTTACTTATATGTTAATGAAATGAGCCTTGGTCGTGGGGATGTTGTAACGATGTTTGATGGATCATCCTATGAGATGCTAAAAAGCTGTGCATCTTATACATACTGTATAAGTGATTCTGTATATTCCAAAAGTTTAAGTATGTCCATTGCGTTTACTTCCGATAGTTTTTATGATGGACGTGGATTTGATTTAGATTACAGAGCATCATACAAACCACAAATATTACCAAATTCTTCCATATGTAGTGAAGTTTCACAATTAAATGCTTCCTCTTATGCTCTAACTTTCACATCTCCTGGTTATCCTGCTCACTATTATGACAGCATGGATTGTTCATGGAGGATTTACACTCATTACTACAATCATGTCGTTCAACTCATCGTTGATGACATGGATTTGCAATCATGTTGCGACTTTCTTTATATTTACTGTTATAGTCGTCATCTACGTTGAATATATGTAACTCGTGACCAGCGTCACTACATAATCACCGTTCAGCGTTTTCTGGTACAGACGTTGGAATTGATTACCACCGCACTGCGCGTGTAATCAATTGAGCGTTCTGTACCACGTTCCTTAGTTGATTGTTTTGCGTTTCTTTCTTACTATATATTGCGTTGATTTTATGCACTGAATCAGTAAGTAACAAGAGGTAAATGGTTTTCTCACTTGGTTGGCTATCGCTACAATTATTATTGTTTATTTTATATTAAACGTCTGGAAATACAACAGACATTTAACTGGCGTCGTCGGCAGGATCTTTACAGAATTTCTACAGGATTTTAGAAACATGGAGAAACTGATCGAAGTCCTGCAACAACAAATTGCCAACCAAGAACGCCAGACGAAGGAGCAAATTGCCAGACAAGAAGAACGTCACCGAGAACAAGAACAACGTCACCAAGAACAAGAACAACGTCACCAAGATCAGACGAAACTACTCATGGAGCAACTACGAGAAATGCGAGCCCAAACTTCAAGACCACAACCAACAACAATACAACAGCAGGTATCTTTACCTAAGTTCGTAACGTTCGATGCCACCACTGAACTGTGGGCAGACTATTGGAAGAGGTTTAACACCTTTGTAGCAGCACATTCAGTCGCACAAGACAAAATGCCGCAGGTTTTTCTCACCAATCAATCACCTACAATCTACAAAATGTTAACAAATTTGGCTGCGCAGGAAACAAACCCAAAAGAAGTCAACGATCTCACCATGACGGAAATTACAAATTACATGGCTCAACAATTCGACCCAAAACGCTTCATCGTGAGGGAGCGATTCCGTTTCTGGAGCGAAATGAAGCGCAAGCCCGGTGAAACAGCTCAAGAACTAGCCATCCGCATACGCCAGGCAGCTGCCACCTGTGACTTCTCGTCCATTTCAAATCCATTGGACGAAGCTTTACGTACTCGTTTTATTTGTTCAATAGGTAACGAGGCGGTGCTTAAGGCGTTATTCAAAATCAGAGCTGATGAACTTACTTTCAAACGTGCGGTGGAGGTTGCATCAGAAACCGAAGAGGCAGCCAAGGTGGCCAAAGAAACTGTTTACGGCACTCCACCAGTACCAGTTGCGAAAGTAAGGACCATCAGTAAACCTCCAAAAACTGGGCAACTTACAGGTACTTTCTTTTCTTCTAAAAATAAAGAATGCTATCGCTGTGGTAATTCCAACCACAACGCCAATGACTGTAGGTTTAAGAAAGCCACTTGCCATTTCTGCAATATTACGGGACACTTACAGAGTGTTTGTCGAAAGAAAGCTAGACAGTTCAAACCTTCTAAGGTAAATTGTATCGAGGAAATTAACATGCTTTCTAGTTCTTGCAGAAAACCTCGAAATTCAAAGTTGGAAGTACCGATCTCCATTAATTCGGTAACCACACACTTAGAACTGGACACTGCTACAAATGGAAATTTCCTTTCCAACGACGTCTGGACTCGGGTAGGCGCACCTCAATTGCAAGCACCAGTGTCGCAGTTCCAATCTGCTACCAAGCATCTAGTACCAATCACGGGTTCTTTCACGGCCCAGGTAACTTGTCCTTCCACGGGAAGGTCAGATAATATTCCTTTTGTAGTCACGACAGTCAAAGGACTAAACTTGCTAGGTCGTGATGCAATTTCGTCTTTAGGAATTTCTATCGATAAATTCCTTCTGTCTAACTATTCTACTTTACAGAGTATCCAGTCATGCGACAAGCCTGATAAGAGTCTGGAGAAAGCATGCTCCCTCTTATGTGACGAGTTCAAAGATGTTTTTAAGCCTGAACTCGGGTGCTTACGAGATTATGAACTAGACATAGATTTTAAGTCTGATGCTAAACCTGTTTTTCTCAAACCTAGGCCTGTACCTTTCGCGCTAAAGGAGGACTTAGCACAAGCCTATGATTCGGGCATTGCACGTGGTGTATGGACACCAGTTCAGTTTTGCGATTGGGGCACACCGGTTGTTCCAGTTCGTAAGCGTTCAAATTCTTCAGAAGCGAAGGCCAAGTTACGCATTTGTGGCGATTATTCAGTCACGGTGAACCCTTCCCTGGAGACCCATCGTCACCCGTTACCCTTACCAGAAGACTTAATGCAAAAGTTGGGTGGTGGGTATGGTTTCAGCAAGATAGACTTGGCTGATGCCTACAATCAGATTCGACTTGGTCCTGACAGTCGAAAACGACTCGCATTAAGCACTCACCGTGGCGTACTTTTACAAAATGTTTTACCTTTTGGCATATCTTCTGCTCCAGGTTATTTTCAGAAGATCATGGACGACCTTACAGCCGACCTTCCAGGGGTCGCAGTCTACCTAGACGACATTCTTGTCAGTGGCACTACTGCTGAGGAGCATCTCCAGAATCTTAGACGGCTCCTCGATCGACTTCACTCAAAAGGCCTGAGGTGTAGGAAAGACAAGTGTAAGTTTGCACAACCTCAGGTAGAGTATCTCGGACACATTTTGTCCAGGCAGGGCATCTCCAAAGGTCCCAAGGTAAACGCCGTACTGGAGATGTCTGCCCCCACTGACGAATCTTCTCTTCGTTCGTTTTTAGGTTCCTTACAATTTTATTCGAAGTTTCTACCGTTGAACGCTTCTACTGTAGCAGAACCACTATACCATCTCACGAAAAAGGACATTCCTTGGAGATGGGGAAAACAAGAGGAAAACTCTTTTGCTCAGCTGAAGCATCATCTATCTACTGATGAGGTTCTTACACATTTCAATGCGTCACTTCCGGTAGGTATCGCATGTGATGCTTCTAGTGTGGGCATCGGTGCTACTTTGTTTCACCGTTACCCAGATGGCACAGAACGGCCTATAGCAAACGTTTCAAAGATATTAACAGCTTCGCAGAGAAACTATAGTCAAATTCAGTCTTCGATGAAGAGGAAAGTGCGGATGACATTGATATCGTCTGCGCTATCGATGCTTTGGATTTACAGGTCCAGACCCCAAATGCTGCCTCACTGCGTAAAGAATCTTCTAAAGATCCTACCATTTCCACGGTAATGCGTTTCATTCATGAAGGATGGCCGGCCAAGTCTTCTCCACAAGACCCGGTCGAACCGTTTCGTAAGTACGCAGACTCTCTTTCTACTTGTTACGGATGTCTACTTTACGGTTCCAGAGTGGTCATCCCGTCCAAACTTCGTCCTTCCGTCCTTCAATTGCTTCATGAAGGACATTTCGGCATTGAGAGAATGAAGCAGTTGGCAAGAACGTCCGTCTACTGGCCAAACATTGACCGAGACATAGCGGAACTTTGTCACAAGTGCAGTACCTGTGGCGAATATCAACCGCAATCTAAAACCCAGGTCCAATCATGGACGGTTCCAGAAGCACCGTGGAGTCGCTTGCACATAGATCATGCGGTAGAATTCATGGGTTACCATTGGTTACTCAGCATTGATGCTTTTTCTAAATACCCATGTATTCATGCTACTACTTCTTTATCTTCAACAGCTACTATCAACCTGCTAGAAGAAGATTTTGCTCATTTCGGCTATCCCCATACTATAGTTACCGATAATGCTACTACTTTTAAATCCACAGAATTTCAAACTTTCTGTAAGGAGAGGGGTATGGTACACATCACGGGTGCACCTTACCATCCGGAAACCAATGGAGCGGCGGAGCGCCTCGTACGTACGTTCAAGCAAGCACTTCGCAAATCTTCCCTACCCCCGAAGCAGGCCGTCTTGGAATTCCTACAGCAATATCGACGCACGCCCACTCCGAGTGGCTACTCTCCAAGCCAATTACTCAACAATCGTCAGATTCGAACCAAGATCGACACGCTTCTCCCTACACCGTCTCAAGTGGTACCCCGACGAAACCCTCACAACACCGACGCCTCCGAAGGTACCAAACGACATTTCAAACCGGGAGATCCCTGTTACGCGCTATCATTCACTCCACGACGGAGCCAGGATCCTCGTTGGGTTCCAGCCGAGGTGATCAAGCGACAGGGTAGCCGAATCTTCCTGGTACGTCTGCTGCCACATGGTCCGACGTGGAGGCGCCATATGGACCAACTGCAACCTCGCTATGCATCATCGGAGGACCAGGAGCCGGGAGATACTCCTGCACCAACAATCGACTCTTCCGCTGTCTCCACCTCAGCCCGAACGAATTCGGACGACACACCGACTGTACCGGAATTCGGGCCACACAACCCACGAAGGTCGAGCCGTCGCCGCAGACCTCCGGCTCGTTTCGGACTTTGAGTTTTATTGTTAATTCGGTGTCTTGTTCATTTTTTATGTTTGTGTATAAAAATTATCGGGGAGGTGTTATAGTCGTCATCTACGTTGAATATATGTAACTCGTGACCAGCGTCACTACATAATCACCGTTCAGCGTTTTCTGGTACAGACGTTGGAATTGATTACCACCGCACTGCGCGTGTAATCAATTGAGCGTTCTGTACCACGTTCCTTAGTTGATTGTTTTGCGTTTCTTTCTTACTATATATTGCGTTGATTTTATGCACTGAATCAGTAAGTAACAAGAGGTAAATGGTTTTCTCACTTGGTTGGCTATCGCTACAATTATTATTGTTTATTTTATATTAAACGTCTGGAAATACAACATTTACGACGGCTCGTCTTCTTCTTATGACATAGTAACTGTGCTTACTGGACCATTTAATAACAACTCCCTATATTATTCTTCCGGAAACTATATGTATCTTTCCCTGATGACTGACTCTTCATACACACGAAACGGATTCCAACTTCGTTACATGGCTGTAATTCCAGAAACTTCATCTGGTGGTTACACAGAAGAACCTACCACTATTCATCCACTACACACAGCAACTGAAGTCGCCGCCAACACTGTTCCAGGTGCACCAAATGCCACCACCATTTCTGGTGAGGCATGTGCTGAGGGAACTTCCATATCGGTATCCGGCAACGATGATGGGTACTTCACTTCACCAAATTTTCCTGATAATTACAATAGGAACTCACAGTGTTCATGGCGCATTTATTCCATGAATGAAGACTTTGTTGTTCGGTTGGACATTGATTCCTTTTTCGTGGAACGTTACGACGAAGTTGATTTTTATGATGGTCCTGATCAGTCCTATCCTCTTATTTTCAATGCTACATACATAAGTGGACCAACAAATCGACATTATTACTCGTCGGGCCGTTACATGTTCATCACTTTTACTTCAGATGATTACTATGAGGGAAGTGGGTTCGCATTTGGTTTTGCAGCTACTTATCCACCTCCCAACAATTAAAGTCGACGTCGTTACTGTTCCGTCACAACAATTCTAATAATTCTTCGATTAGTATCAAAGCCGGCGATTTCGGAACAGTGTACTACATTTATGACAACGATTGTTAGGCCTACATATAGTCCTCAAACTATTACACTAATATTAATAACTTGAATAAATGCTGGTATTTTTCTAATATTGGCATTAATTGGGCTACTACCGTTACTATAACGTGATGTCATTCGACACCGAATATGATGAGGACATGTTGTGTGTTAATTCTACAATCAGTAGCATATAATCGTTATTCAGGATAAGAATCTTCAGGGCTAGAGTGAAACTCATATTATGACACCGGCTTGTTGTATTTACGATTTTTTAAAAGCGAGTCATACACATATTCAGGATTTCGATTACATTGTTATTGGACTTTATGATATCAGTTTCTGAACTTAGGAGTATTTGTACTTGGATATGATGTTGCTTTGTGCAGTGGCTTTTGGCTCTCAAAGTAAGTTAATGTTAATTCTTTTTGAAATGCGCTTTGTCTAATGAAAACAATGCATTGAATCAAACGAGAGGGCAATGTTGTGCACTTCAAATATACTTTGATGTATCGAATAAATATCAGACAGCACCTTTCTTCAAAGTGCAACCTTTATTGCGAAATCATTGATATATACACATTGTAATTACAACATCAATTGCGCAATTTGCCGTACTCCAGCCCTGTATACTGCATTGTTTTACTCCAGAATGCACAGGGGGGTCATTTTGAAGACCTGAGTTGTAGAACTATTCACATTTTATGGAAATTGAGTTTTTACAAAACGGTTCTGTATAGGCTAATGGTCAATGCATGATCCCGCGCATAATTTGATTAAAAATATAACTTAATTTCACTTTAATACACGCTGCTGTTTGCATGAAAATGAAAGATTTGAGTGAAAGTCGTTCATTTAAGTCTCCACGCCCTTTAGAAAGTTTAAAGGCCCTCTAAATCATTCCGGATCGGGCCATAAATTATCCCTTTGGTTCCCTCTATCAACGACACTGGTTAAGCTTTTCTGGCGGAAAACAAACTGAGCTGTTGTTGCTCAACTTGTGGCCCATAGATTACTGGTGGGACATTACATGTTTATGAGTGAGGTGGATGAAGAATGTGTTGAAACACAAAACGATGAACAGTGTGAGGAATGAACTATTAAAAATATCTCTTTTAAGCAAGGTTTACTCTTGGATGAGTCCTAAATACTTAACTTTACTTTACTGCATCATGGTAACTTCTCAAGGGTAAAAAGTAAAGATGATTTCCACGCTTAAAACCAAGTATCGTGAATAACATAAAGTTCTTATTATACCTAGTCTTTGTCATTAACGAGAGCAAGGTGGCTATATCCTTTTTCGTGGCCGCCTTACCTTCAGCAACTACTCCCACTCTATTCAGTGAGCACTATTTTTCAAGAACCAGCTCAAGCCGGGAGTCGAACCAAGATCGTATGATTGTAAAACGAGTGCCTTAGTTTTTGCGCCATCTTGTTAGTACCTGTCCAATCCATCCAGCTAAGTAGTATAGAGGTCCTAGGCGCAGCTAACTTCCTCTTAAATATCTTAGATTAGCAGCTGTTGCGGTGTTCCGGAAATCAATCATTTAGATATTAAGCAATGTTAATAACACATCTCTTAAAATGTGCAACCATGGCCACCTAAAGATACGGCTTGATTTGTCACATTTTGCAGAAATTTCCAGGTTTTTCTAACTTTGGGCGAACGTTTAAATAAATTTTTCTAAAAATTAGATTTTTAAGCTTTCTTTATTCTTTTCCCCAGATGACACAATAGGTTTTAACATCCTCACATGTTGGAAAACAAGGAAAATTTGATTTTGTAGATTTTAGTCAGACTGTTAATTTTCAATAACAGTCTGATTTTGCGTTTTTTAACTTACTTTTTCTCATTTGCTACTGCCTCCCCAAGCCAACAAAAAAGTTTTTTGTCATTAGGAAACCGCAAAAAGTAAAAACATCTCAAAAAATGTCAGTCAAGCACTAGCAGTAGCTGTAATCAAAATCTGCAAAATGTGACAAACAGGCGCATCTCCAGGTGGCCATGGTGCAACCAATTTAAATTAACGCATCTCAGCCAATCTTTTATTACTTTTAAACCACAGGGGAGTTTTTATATATTTCAGTAGTTCTTAGCCAGCAACAAATTACCACTGGGGTTAAATTTCAGGCCGACAATTACAGCAATGATATATTTATCAATAAACGCGCTTGCGTATGATAACAGAAAGGTAAGAGCGAGTTTTGAGCTTCGATGATTTAGATTGGAATTGATTGATTGTAAAAAATCTTTATCCTCGGACTGAAAAAGCCTCTTTGACAGTTTGCTCCGGATAGTTTCGCGTAGGCCTACTTGCAGATGCTTTGAGCCACTGACGCAGGCCCAGTCGCGGAGTTTGAGAGAGTGAAGTTTCCGATTGCTGAAGTGTTATTTTCGGGGAATTATTCCCAAAGGTGGGCAGTAACTAGTTAAAAAAGTAACTAGTTACATAACTAGTTACTTTTTGAGTAACTGTAACTGTAACTTCGTTACTTTTTTCAAAAAGTAACGATAAGCGGTAACTAGCTACTATTTTATCGTTTTTCAACAGTTACTAGTTACAGTTACTTGATTTCCCAAACAAAAATGGGTCGTTTGTTTTTCAGTTTATGGCAGTTTTTTTGTAGTGGTCAAATTATTTGTTTGGGAGAGATTATAGGCATTCGGCGACAAGAAGCAAGGTTGTGTACAGAAAGGAGCTGTGTAAACTGCGAGATAGGATTTTGCGGTGTACCAGCGACAGAAAGGAGGACGCGTAAACTGCGAGGTAGGATTTCGCAGTGTTCTATACGGATTGGTGTCTGTGACGCCACAATCCGTTGTTTGTTCCCCCACTAAGCTGTCTGTTTTTAGAAATTTCAGCTTCTCCTTTTTTGTAAAGCGATTCTTTTTTTGTAGATTGTGATTATATAGCTTTCAACACAGGTAGACGCGGTAGTCAGTAGTGGAAAGTCAAAATGGATTAGTTTTTGTCTAAAGTATCAGAGACTGAAGCAAACCCCTCTGGTAATGCCACCAATATGCCAATATCTGGACATTCTGCAATCAGAAGAGAAGGCATATATGGGTATGACGAGGAAAAGACTACAAGAACTTCGAAACAGCGACAAGGTGGCTGTATGCCTGCCATTACTACCCGATTGTTGAAATCTTTGGAAAACAGATTTGGCCATGTTTTTGATGATAGTGACTGCCAGTTAGCTGCTGCTTTTCACCCACAATTCCGACTTTCTTGGCTTTACAAGGATGAAGAAATTAAGACGCCTCTACATCCCAAAATTGTTAACATATTACAGAACCACAGCAATTTCAACATCGACGATGCAGCAAGCAACAGCGACACTGATGTTGACAGGCATGAAACAGATGACTTTTTTGCTCTGTTATTTGAAAAAAGGAAGTTAGTGCCGCAAAAATTTTAAATGAATTTTTAGAACGTAACCCAACAAAGGCAGTTACGTTTGATGCATTCCCCAATGAAGTCATGAGGCGTTTGTTCTTGCGTCCGCCCCGTTAGCTCAGTGGTTACGCGTCGGGCTCAAGATCACGCGGCGTTGGTTCGACTCTCGGGGTGTGCGCTTGAGCAACGCATTTCAGGACTGCTCTCCATTCAGCGGCACCTAGTGAATGGAATAATTTCTCGGCAACAACACTTCAACAATCGGAAAACTTCACTCTGCCAATCTCGGTAACCGGCCCTGCGTCAAGAGCCTCTACAAGTATGCGAACAAGTACCAGGAATAACCTATCAAGGCTTTGTCAGTCCGAAGATAAAGATTCAAAAACCATTCAAAAACCAAACCATACAATACCCCTATCCCCTCCAGTGCTGCTGTTGCAAGACTGCTCTCTCTTGAAAAGGATATTTTGGAGCCAAAGCAAGCTGGACTTAGCGATCAACATTAATTTTGAAATATTGATGTTTCTGAAAGGAAATTGATGTTGTGACTCTTCGTTCGTTTTAGATACCCGTATAAAAATATTGACACGCTCTATTGCTTATCACGGAGTGTCCTGTGCATGTCGTTTTTTCAATTTTTTATTGTTTGATATTCGGTTGGCGGACGTTTTGGTTTTGGGGTCGTTTTTTTCAATTTTTTATTGTTTTCTATTCGGTTGGCGGACGTTTTGGTTTTGGGGTTAGATTATGGATTCTTAGAAGCATTATAGTATGTGGACAGCTAGCAGAGTGGTCGCTGTTTTGCAGTTAGGCAACAGCTACGAACAAAGTATCATCTTGCCCTTTATCATGTATTTTTCAACTTGTACTTCATAGAAAGAAGAATAGTTGTAGATCAGTACTCATATACATCCATTTTCTTTGAAAAGTAACTGTAACTAGTAACTGTAACTGTAACTAGTTACTTTTTAAAAAACGGTAACTGTAACTGAAACTAGTTACTTTTTGAGCGAAGTAACTGTAACTGTAACTCAGTTACTTTCAAAGTAACTAGTGCCCACCACTGAATTTATTCCATACATTAGGTGCCGTTGAATGGAGAGCAGTCCTGTAAAATGCATTGCTCAAGCGCACACCTCGAGAGTCAAACAAGCGCCACTTGATTTTGAATTTTCTTTGTTTGTATAGTGAAGCACAGGGCCGGATTTAGCCTAAGTGCTGATGATGGCGAATGAGCAATCTTTCCAGGCTAGATTGGAGGGCAGGAAATCCTCAGCCACTCAGCAGTCTCGTCGTCCAGGACCCTCAGACCAAGCGCACCGTGTGGAGGCCGGTGGGTTAGGCAGTGGTGGATGACATGATTTGCGGTCTGATCCGTGGCACCACACTCGCATTCTGGTGAAAGAGCCAGGCCCCACTTGTGCATGTCCGAACGAAAGCGGCCGACGCCAGTTCGCAGGCGGTTAAGCCTGACCCACGCAAGCCCTGCGAGGGACATCCCTGGTGGACGGGGATCGGCGTCGGGTATGAAGTCACGGAGCGTGGAGGTGTGATTTTGCCACTCCGTGTTCCACATGTGGTTCGTCCTGTGTGCCGCACTTAAACCAAGTTCTTCTGCGTTCTTAAGTAGCTGTTGTGCGGCAGGCACAAAGGGGCGTCTTGATTTCATCCGCTGCTTCATAGGTGGTGGTCGCTTGAATGTTGCATGGAAGAGATGGTCGGGGTCCAAAGCGCGGCGAGCGAGAGAAATCGTGGCTCCTTTACGGCGTAGCTCAGCCGGTTGGATGCCTGCTAGGATGAGTAGGCAGTCCGTTGGAGTGGGACGCAGGCATCCAGTCACAGTACGCAGTGCGTCGTTGATGGCGGTATCAATCTGGTGGGTGTGAGAACTGCGACACCAGACCGGCGCGCAGTACTCAGCGGTGGAGTGAACAAGGGCTAGGGTAGCTGTACAAAGAGTTTTAGCACCAGCTCCCCAGCCGGAACCCGCCAATCGCCTCAAAAATGCGACGAGTGTAGATAGTTTTTTGCGTAGTGACTTCAAGTGCCGGCGGTACGTGAGTGACCTGTCCAGGGTTATGCCGAGGTATGTAGGTTCGGCACAGTAGGGCAGGCGCTCCCCATCAATGTTGATGTTTATCTCACGCTGTGCCTCCCGGTTGTTCAGGTGGAAGGCCGCCGACACTGTCTTTGACTTGCTGAGCTGTAGCTTCCATTTCTGGATGTATGCTGATAGTGTTTGCATGTCTTGGCTGAGGTTCCTCTCCACTGACTGCCAGTTTCCTGCTGAGTGCAGGAGTGCCAGGTCGGTGAACAGGAGAGGAGCCAAGACTGATACCTGTGGGACGCCGTTTTTAAGTCGGCGTAGTCTGCTTTGACGACCGCTACCGGTTGTGAGGGTAAAACTGCGGTTTTGCACAAGTTCCATCATCATATGGACCATGTGTCTGTCAGGGAGCAGACGGAGTAACTTGCACGTAAGGCCGCTATGCCATACGGTATCATAGGCAGCCGTGAGATCAACAAACACGGCGCCAGCCTTCTTCTTAGCCGAGAAGCTGTCCTTAATGTCTTGGGTCATAAGTGTGACCTGATCTTCGGTTGATCGTCCGTGTCGAAAACCAGCTTGTTCACGGGGGAGCTGCGGATCTATTATTGGTTCGACACGGACATAGATGAGTCTCTCGAGAATCTTGAAGGGGATGCAGAGCAGTGAGATTGGACGGTAGCTCTTCGGGTCCCCTGGGCCAGGGGGCTTCTTCGGCTTAGGAACTGCAACCACAAGGGCTATTCTCCAGATTCTGGGAATTCTCAGGTGGCGCAAACAGCAAGAAAGAAAGTCTTTTTTTAACCAGGACCTTAAGGAGGCAGCAGCATGGATTATCAACTCCGGGCATAGGTGGTCAGGGCCCGGGGCTTTACCAGTTGGGTAATATCAACTTATCCACAGATGTTCAGTGGGTCTCCTGGAAGAGAATAACGAGGGCCTGATGTTTTGTGGCCAGATACTCGATGATGCTGAGCTTGCTGACCGGAATGCCCTCGGTGTTCAGCTGCAGTACGGTGGGTCGTCGGGACTTTTCGACAGAGGAACTGCCTAAGTGCTGCCCTAGGCAGATAAGAAAAGTGCCACCCCCACAAAAAAAATTTCGATGGTGATTTTCGATTTTTTGATACAACACAGGCACTTGTTCTCATTTGTCCTCAATGCCGCTATTTTTATAAAGCTTCATGAAACTAAAGTTCTTTCGTAAACTAATCTTACTTTTTGGCTTGTTTACATACTTGAAGCATCAAGGCAAGTACACAAAATAGCCTGCAACTTTTCTATCAACCTAACATTGACTAAAAACATTTTTTCTAGGCTCCTTTAAATCTACTAACAGTGAAACAAACCGAACAAAGATTAATACAAATTGCACAGACAAAGCCTAGTCCTCCATACTAAGCGAGACAGATAACTAAAAGAAGCGATAAGCAGCACATATTGTTGAAAACCAATCAAGCGTGAAGTACTTTAGGAGCGATGACTTGCCGCACTGTTAAATGTGTGTGATGTGATAACATATTAATTAATTGCTATATATCTGAATATATCTGTTGTGAATTATTATATTCACATACAGTATTATCAATGTAATATATTCGTATATTTTGCCCCCCCCCCCCCCCTATAATTTTTCGCCCTAGGCAACTGCCTACTCTGCCTACTGATAAATATGGCCCTGGTGAAGCACTTGGCCTGCTGAGCAATCGGAACAATGATTTTGATTATCTTAAATCTAAACACAAGTATGTGATTAATACGTAAACAGAACATCTGAGAGACTCAAAAAAAAGGCTATGGCATCTGCTAAAGTCTAAAACCAAGCATGACAGAAAAACACGACCAAACAGTGACAGTTGCCATGAATATTGAACATTTTAACGTTATAACAATTGTCAAAACGAAAGACTATTTGTCACGATATTTTCGGTTTGAATATATTTCGTAACTAAATTCGTGACAGTTTGAAAATTTTCTTGTATGCTTGCAAGAATCAGCCTAACGAACTTAAACAGCAAAATTTGCGAGTTAAATGTGGTTGGTGATGAAGGTGTTGTAGGCTATATACTGCTGGCCAAGCGATTTGAATGAACCTTGTTCTTTTAAAGCCTAGTGGCAATGGTATGAAGCAAAGCTCTCAAGAAAAGCAACGACAAAGTTGCCTTCCAACAGAAATTGAAAATTTGCTTCGCGATTGCTGGCGTTACCAAATAGCCTACTCTTGTTAAGCTACCAATCATGAGGTTAACATGTTAGGTTGCTGTACAATATAGGTTACATTTACTCATGTTAGGTTGCTGTACAATATAAGTTACATTTACTCATGTTAGGTTAGATTACCAACCACGCAGTTCTTCTAGGATCCGAAATGTAACTCAAGTGATATGTCACCGCTGCCTAGCTACGACCAGAGCTAAAGATGCAACAAAGTAATTTAAGTGAACCATAACAACAAACAAAACAGTAGCCTCTTGCTAATGTTGTTCAGCAACAGGTGGTCGATTGAGCCCAGTATGAACTGCTGAACGGAGGTGCAGCCAGGCCTGGATTAACCATTGTGCTAGGGTGTGCTAAAGCACAGGGGCCCCGCAGACAGAGGGCCCCATCTGAGCTTTCTCAGCATAGAGTGTGATAAACTGCGACTTCTCAATTTTGATGCTATCCTTAGTCCTTACAGACTTTGCAGCAAAGAAAGCCAGAAAAAAGTCGTTTGGCTGAATTTCATGTTAGTTTTCTAAATCCTATTGGTAGTTAGTAGTGAATGAAAGAGCAGTTTAGAATAGAAATTCAGAATAACCTTTCATTGCAATTTGCAGTGTAGTGTGCAGTACTAACAGTGGTCCCTTACTACAATGTTTTCCCTCGCACGGTTTCGTTGATTTAATATGTGTGATTTACTGATTTTGCATCCATTATAACGTAAACATTGTTGACTTAATTTGCACATGCTTATTTAATCATCGATCACGTGCTATTTCAAAGTTATCTAACTTAGGCTACCTATAAGCAAGGCTCGGTTTCCTCTGCAAGCGAAACTAGCTTACTTCCATTACGCTCCACGTAAGCTGGCAAGGGCTCTTAAAAATGCATTAGCACAGGGGCCCCATTTGACCTTAATCCGGGCCTGGGTGCAGCTTATATAGGCTAAGGTTTAAAGTATTTAATTTTTAGAAAAAGAATTAAAAATACTACTCAAAAAAGTTTGTAAAGAATTAGCGTAAAGAAAGAACGCTGTACTTTATTCACTGGGTGGTTGGTAGAATAAGTATAATAATTCTAATTTGTATAGTCTAAGAAATACTAAACCAAGGTCAAGAATCTCAAACAATTGAGTTATTTGCTTTGATCAAGGATTTCTGCTGTAGTGTGCAGACCACCTCATGGTATGGACAAGGCCTCTGAGAGAAGTTTTCACTAAGAGTACGAAGAGTCATTCCGGGCCCCCCTCTCACTCCGGGCCCCTTTCGTCTTGGGCAAAGCGTGATGTTTGCTTAGGCGTATTGCACACCATACAACATTTTACTGCAGAATTAGACATCTGTGCAAAATAATAGTATCAGGTTGCAGTAAAACTTGTACAGCTTTAACCGTATTAAGACTGGGGTTGGGCATAATGTGCCCACGCTAATTTCAAACGAATGTATTTTAATGGGCATACGTGCTAATAAGCTGAAATTTCTTGACTTTTCCTAAATATTACTTGGCTAAATGTATTTAAAGTTTCGTGGCTATACCTGATTCGGTTTGGAAGATATTCTACTGTTTTAGCATGTACCTTGAAATATTTCATTGATTTGCTCCTGGAGTGAGAGCAGATTGCGCTTGGTTGGTTTCTTTTATAAAAAGAGTGACAGATCATCGATCGTTTATTCAAAGGCGCCAAGCCGCCAAGCCGAGTCGCCTAATGAGTTTATCGCGCTTGTAATTTGATTAGTTGTGAAGAAGACACTGCATGATGATTTGCGTCTGGTGTAAATTGCATACAATTACGTCTGTCTCTGACTGAAACAAAACCATTTATTTTACGCAACGGATATATTCTTCTTGGAATAACCTCCTTCAAAGTTTGGTTGCTTTGTCTAGCAGTTTTTAGTCTTTAGATGTCCCTCTATTGTGAAATTGGCGAAATGAAGCAGATATCGACAGAATAAAACAACAATATGTTGATGAAATGTATTTTGAAAATGAATTCGCATATGTATATGAAGGAATTTCGAACTAGATAAGTTGTCTAATACAAGCCAAGTGCATCACTTTACTAATTGGGGAATGGTATATAATGCTATGAATGATATCCCAGACAGCAAATCAAACCTTTTTTACATAAATTTAACATCTGCAGACGTTGAATCAATGTAAAAAAGGTTTGATATGCTGTCTGGGATATCTCTAACCTCGTACAAGCCTGATGGCAGCAAGTGCCATGTTTTCATCGATTCAATATCATCAGCTGTTGAATCGATTTAATAATCGACAAGTTTGCGATGAGAGAGTGCTTGCACACGATTGCCTATACTATAGGATTCTTATATCGAATCAACGTTAGACGAGTTTGATTTATCGTAAAATTGGCTGCCTCCAATGACTGCACAAGTGGACATCGCTTATTGTTATGTTTCAAAAGATAAGTGCTGTTACAACAGCACATTGCTGTTTCAGCTTTGATTTATTATCATCATGGTTGAACCGATGTAAAACGACGTAACTCGTGGGTATAGAATGCGAAAAGTCTGTAACTTTATATTTCCGCACTACGTTTTTGTTTTGGATTTGTTTTTTGCAGAAACGTGGTAAATAAACAATTCCTGATTTTGCTAATTGAATTGTTCTAAACATCGGCAAACCGTTGCAATTTATACCCAGCTCGAAAACTCGGTAAGTTTGGCATTAGTTCTACGTTGCTAGACGTTGAATCAACATAAATATGACAGATTGTACGGGCTGTGTATCACCGTGTAAATTGAGTAACAGCGTGATTTGTTTCGTTTTTCACTCTGAAATGCATCAGTATATTGGTAATGGAGCCTTCTTATTTGAAGCAACATTGTAATAATGTAACAGTGGTGCATTTTTTTCTGAAGCCTCAAAGAAGTTCACCCTCAGCCGCAACGGCTACGGTACACAACCCAGTCAGCAAAGATGGTCCTTGTTACATTGATTCAGCGTCTGCAAACGATGAATCAATGTAAAAAGGACCAGTTTTGCTCGCTTGAAAGCCATGCATAAGGATAAGCTGGTTTACATTGGCGCGCGAGAACAACCAGCAAAATTAATTTAGTCGAGTGTTGTGATGCCAAATAAAAGATTTCACAGCACGGGCGGCCGCTACGCATCATCGTAAACCGACTCTATCATGCCACTAGCAAACATACAAAACAAACCGTGGTTTTTGTTCAATGATTTTGATGTAACGCAGATGTTCAATCGATATAACTCGCTCGCTGTAATACGGTATTCAATAGAATCAACGTCTTGTGATTTCATTTGCATTTGATCATGTTTTCCTGTTTTCAAATCCCACCATTGTTACGCAGATCCAACGTCAAACGACGTAAAATCGACGTAAAAACGTTGCTGCGATTGAAACAAACAGAAATAAAACCATTTCCATGTGCTTGTTCTCCACTGACAAATCGGTCATTTTTACGTTGATTCAACAACTAAAAACGTTGTCGACGTACAAATGGTCAATTTTTCTCTGTAGGTTGGTTGACGTATTTCGACAGTTCTTCTACTTATTTGTTCTTACATCCTATTGTTCACGTTATAATCACGCAATAAGTTAACGATAATGGCATAATTTATTAACCCATCATTCAGTTCTACGAATGATATTTGTAGTTGTAAAACACCAAAGATAGAAATGTTTGCTTTGAAATTACTTCGATTTTCGAAACTGTGCCCATTCAACGTTGCAAATCAACAAAATAGTAAATAAAGCACAGTACGCCATAACTCTAGCCTTGCATACAAGATGTAGGCTACACACATAGCCTACTATTTCAGCCGTCATCACGCATAATCAAATGTGCTAATACTTGTTTACAATAAGGTAGTCCAGTAAATACAAACAAAATAACTTTTACATGTGAATCCTCACTAAAATATTATTGAAGCAGAAACGCTATTTACTGCACAATACGCGTAGCCTATTGCAATTTGCAATGAGAAACACTTAATCACATGACGATATTTTATAATGTAATTAGCTGCATTGAATCCACGTTTATTGAAGGTTATTTACATTCACCGTTGCTTTTCAGCTAGAAAATCGCCCATTTTACGCCCAATCGGTGTGACTGTGAATTATTTCCAGCTTGGGTGCCACGCATGCGGAAAGAATATTAGAGACTTGTCGAGAGATCAAATTTCGCTATTTCGTGTGTCGTATATACAGGACATATGTATCGTATTTAAACGACATAGTTTGCAGGTTCTGATATTGTACGTCGATATCGACAAGAGAAAATGATGAAACAACAGCTACACGAAAAGTTACGTACGTATTTATAGGGAGAAACCACAAACAAAATCGTTTGTTAGTGCGAGTACGACGTACTAAAAACAGTATTTATAAATTGCTGAAAAAAATATGCATTTGCTTAATGATTATTACGTCATGATTATTACGTCTTACAATTGTTAGCTGTGTAAGAATATATTTTTTGCGGCTTGTTGCCAAATCTGCCTACATCTCTAGCAACACTTGTTTCCGATCTTCGCATCTTTCCAAACAAACTGAAGTCAAATAAACAATTTTCACGTCTAAGCACTGTGGTCAAACGTGGAGTCGATATAATAATGTCGCACTTTTGCCGGTTGGATAATTACAGAATAAATAAATTCTCGACTGTTGATGAGCCGTTGTGGTTGTTAGTGTGAGAGACAGAGCGCAAAGTGTGATTACCGTGGGAATACCGTGACGTCATTATCTCAAGCAGAGCAAGTTAAAGCCTTGTTTCTTTATTATAATTTACACCTAACTTTGGCGATTTGACTCCTGTCTAATAAATCTATTATAGCTATAGATATACACATGATTCGAAGACACGTTTGAATTTTTGGAAAGTCAGATAAATTTTCTTTCAATTGGTAAAATATCTAACTGACAGCATGCATATCAAAGGCGTAATAAACGTTCAAAAATGGTGGGCACTTTATGCCCCCCCCCAACTCAGGGAATCCCTTGAGAGCCCAGTCTGAATACGGTTAATGTAAAATTTTCAAACTTAGTTATTTATCTTAAATGTAGCCTATAATTATTCCAAATGAGGACACTATGTGATGTCGAAAACGTTGGATTTAGTAGTGTTTTATTGTTTTTTTTGTGTTTAATAAAAAATGTTAAATCTGTTAACGTTATAGGCTACTGAGTGTTATATGTATCTGGTACAACAAGTCAAGCTCGCTACCAAGGCTGAAACATAACATCTGGTTAAAACATATATAAAATTAATCATCTGACCAATAACCTTCCTTCATTAACTTTTGCATTCACTACATGCTTAGCAGAGGTACCGTAAATGAAGTCACTTTTTTTTTACTTTGGCTCCGCCTCCGAAAGTATTGACTCTGGCTCCTGCTACAACTCCTAAATTCATTTTGCAGTGAAATAAGCGTAAAACTACCTTTTTCAAATAGCTATTAAAAAACACAAAAAAGCCCAAAAGCACCCGGGCTTTTAAAAAAAAATCTGGCGGGTTAGGCAATCTCAACCCTGCTTTTGGTAAACTATGCCCCCCCTCCCCGGACAGGAGAATAACCAACTTTTTTGATTTAATTTAAGGTGCTTTTAACAGAACATTTTTATTGTAAAGCATTAAATCACCACTTTGGACCCCTAATTTGCGCCCAATGCACTTAGTTACCTTTCCGGGCCTTCTTGCTACATTACCACTAAAGAATAACAACTTTTATGCTTGAATTTCGTTGCTTAGGATGGTTTTAACCAAACATTTTTGCTCGTAAACTATAAAATCACAATTCCGGGCCCCAACAATCACAGGCCTGGGCCCTCAAAGATACGCCGTACCCTCCGTACCCCCCTCTCATAGGCCCTGGGTATGGAAGGCCTAGTCTCCATTGAAGATGACTTCAGGCAGTGGTTAACCGACGGGTGCCCTGACAAAGCAATAACACGAGAAAAAGAGCTATTATTGTGCAACCCAAAATGCATTTTCAAATCATCAATAATTTAGTAGTTCATTTTTTAGCCTACATGTGAGTGAATTGGATCAACTACTTCTTCTCAAAGATGATAGAGCTTCGGTAGAGAGTTTGTTTTGTTGTACCATTATTACCATAAGCACACAAATCCGAGTGAAGTAACCAGAGTTGACACATTTACGTTTATAGTGTCCTCGTCAGGAATAACAATTATAATTTCATCTAGGCCTACATCTGATCAACAAAATACTTGGATCTAGTTAAAGAATGACACTATAAATGCTTTTAATACTGCAAAATATGCTCAATGTCAAGCGAACAGTCACGTAGAGCAAATTACATCAAATTCGGTAACTAATGGCTACTCGCTGTTAAGGTTTTTAATAAGCAACTGAATTTGATGTAGTTAAAGATAAGATTTATAAAAAAAATTATATAATTCTCGATGATCATGTACGTAGCCGATAGAGAGCCTTTGATGACCCAAGTGCCGAGCTTGTGGGTCTCGCTGGTGTTTCTAGTGTCGTCCAATGTTCCAAAGCACTTTTAGTTGCTTCATTGACTTATGTTGAGAATTGAACAAAAATGTTGTTCGTCATTTTCCCTTTGCACGCCTGCGATTCATGTACTTTGTTGACGGTTTACATGTCAAGGGTGACTTCGTCTTAATATTGAGCGCAAAAAAAAAGAAAAGCATTCTGCAATGGTTCAGCGCTAAAACGTTTTTATTGCTGTCTCTCACGACACGATACGCTTCGTGAGGAACAGCTGCCATTGTTGCGTCACGGTGTACCATTATTTAGCAGAAATCTGATCTAAAATGTCTGAAGCGGGTGATTGTGGCTCAAAAAGTAAAAACCATTGCAAGCTATACACAAAATGAGAAGTGGAAAAAAGATTCTTAGCAGATATCAAAACGACGGCAAGGCGCTATGCAAACGACTTGAACAGAAAGCAGGGTTGCGTAGAATAGACCAGTAGGCTATAGGACCAAGGGCTGTCTTGTAAAGTAAAAATCAAAAATCAATTTTATTTAATTTTGGTTTCACATAGGCCTAAGGTACGTTAGACAAAAGCAGTGTATGAAATACATGACTTTCAAAAGACAATAGATGAACGCTATGATAACGAATGAGCAGTTGACTATCACGCAGTTTACAAAAAGTTTCAGCAGCATTTCACAAGCTCTTACAAAGAAGATGCTTGTTGCAAGCATACATCAGTTCAACTCAATGATTATTCGGAAATCATCTCAGAATATGATCGCAGGAGTATTAAATGACAATGTCGTTATAAAATTAGTGGAAAATTGCACACTGAGTGTACAAAAGAACAGGAAAAAAGCAATAACACAATTTCAAAAATTGCTGCATGCTATATTTTTGTCGCATTTGCATAGCAAATGATATTTGCAATTTTGCATGCATGAGTGGTCTTCATATGATCACACAGCAACCTCACCAGGTAAATCAAAGTAAAACAGTGAGAACATATTAGTTGCGCCGTATCACGTGACAAATGGGGCGTAAAAAAACGATTGTGATCCATACAACTATTGCTTTTAATCTTACAGCTTTGTATCGTGTTATCTTCAATATTATGCTATATGTTACGTGAATATTAGTAGGCTACTATATTATGTCATCTGTCGGCTACATCACCAAGTGGTGGGAACTCTGGTTCGACACCGCTCAAAAGCACCCGACTGTGTCTTTGGCAAGACACTTTAATGGCATGGTTGAAAGTGGGTTACTAAATGTTCCACTATCAGGTGATGTTGTTTGGTTTTTGTTACAGTGACCCCCGTTATTCTGTTAATATTTAACTTGAAATGTAAAACGTTGCATTTTGCATTGTAGTATAAAGCTAATGTTCAGCAACAGCTCAATATTTTGTTACTTGAAAATTCATTTGCTGGTCTCAGATATAATTGAAGGAGGTTTTCATGATCAAAGACATTAGAAGCTCTTTATCCCTTTACCATCATCATTGAAGATGGTGTTTGACTTGACGTTACAGTTTTAAAGAACGCACACTGGAGCGGGGAATGGAAGGAAAGCGTTTATTTGGATTGTTTTTGTCTTTATTGAGCGGGGCAGCCATAGCTTCAGGAGCTGTATTTTTCCAGTTGGCCACTACAGTTACAGCCACACAACAAAGTTTTTTAAATGGTGTTATGGCTTTTGGATTGACTTTGCCCGACCTTACTGTCAAAGCTGCTAAACGTCAAAACGAGACATTGACTTTGGCCTTTTTATTCTATCTTAGTATGTACGGTATATTTGGATTTTTTGCCTCATTCTTGTCTTTTTTATCCTTTGCTTATCTTTCTTCTTCTGGTGATACATTGGCAATTGCGGGCTCCTATTTAATATGGACGATGGTTCTAGCAAGAATATTTTTGAAGGGTGAGTTTGTGTTAAATTTTAAGCTACTTGCTCGCAAAAAAATTAACTGAAAATCGAAATCTGTGAAAGATGTTGTTGCATAAACTTATCTGTAGGTGGTTTTATTGGGAAAATAAAAATGTGTAATGAAGGCTCTGTGTATAATAACACGTTGCTTTTTTCTGGTAGCTGCTATACTAAGCGTTGTGCCATTTTGCTGCTGAACAGACAGTTTGTACCTAATTCAACTCAAAAAAGTCAGTTGTACTGACTGACGAAACGTCGGAATTGAAGCTGGTTATCATTGTCAACATCAATCAATTTATTTTTCGTCATTAACGCGTTTGGGACGAAAAAGATACTACTAACTACAAAAGTCGATATAGACCTACCAGCACGTTAATGAACGGAAAACACGTTAAGTAACATCTTGCGGTACGGTAGCCTAGTCTGCAATCACCAGAGCAATTCTTTATTTTTTCAGAAAAGCACAACTTGCCAGAAATTGTTTTAGCCGTTTTGACAGTCATTGGGGTTGTCCTGGTGTCACGGCCTGCCTTTTTGTTTGGATCGGAAACGACTCTTCAGCTTAATTCCAACCGAACTTTGGGAGTTCTCTGCGCGATAATGGCATCCATCGCAACAGCGGGAAGAATCGTGACGTCACGAAAACTCGGAAGTCACGTCACTGTGTCGTCACAAATGTTGTCATCGTCAATCGTTTCTTTCGTGGTTTTGCCAATTTATTGGTTCATTGAAAGTGACGGCATGTTTATTCCATGTATTCAAGATATTAGCTTGGCTGTTTTGTCAAGTATTTGTGTACAAACGACTTCAGTGCTTTGCATTTTGGCACTAAGGTTTGAACGCTCGGGTCCAGTAGCAATGGCATATAGCTTACAAACTTTCTTTGGTTATATGTTTGACGTTTTGGTGTTCCACATCACACCAAGTGTGACTAGCATAGTTGGGGCAATTTTGGTGCTGCTTGGAACTGTAGGACCAATTCTAATTACAGTGCTTAGCAATAAAAGCAGCGCAAATTTTTCAAACAAAAATAAACAAATTCCTAAATTATGACGCAACGCAGCCATCGCTGAAGTAAGAGAAAGAAGCTTTTCTTGGATTAGCTAAGCAACATCCACACCAGCAAATGAACTTGTATAATGGTACATGGACACTGATTGTGTGAAAAGGCACTGCAATTATGCAAGGATAACTTTTTGCCTTAAAAAGCACTTAATTTTGTTTGTTTAAATGAAAGCCTTTACTTTTTATTTGAAGTTGCTTTTAGGTAGCAGTTTGTTATATTATGAAAGCACATATGAAATTGTTGTTGTTTAATGTTCATATGCATTGCCGTCATTGCATTATTAACTTGTTTGCTTATGTCATGCACAGGTATTAAAACTGCTTGTTGCAGAAACAGAGTATTTTAGATATATTGTTGAAAGCTTGCAAAGCTTCAGCAATTCCGTATGATATAGAAAGATATTTTACAGCACCGTACATGACTAAACACTTTTAGCATTTACCGAAATAACTTAACAATGTACAGTACTAATGGCCAATTCCGGTGCTTAGTCAAGAAAACCAGAACAGGCATTGGGAGGCAAAAGCCTCGTCGTATTAGTTTTGCCCTATAGGAAAAAATTCGCTTTTAAAGCTATGATTCTTGCTCACACAGCAGCTCAGTATCCTTCACAAAAATTAGTTTTGACGCCTCTACGCCCAATTTGTGTTGGAATGATACGTTTTCCTTCTTATTATTACACAATTTGCAATCATTTCACGCATTTTGACTCAGTACATAAGTTTTGTGCCGCTTTACATGAAAATATACATTTCTGAAAGAAAACGTGGTCCTTTTACTAACTGATGGGAAAGACTCTCTCTTCATAGAATCTCCTCAAAGACCAAGAGGTAGCATGCGAGAGAAAGGATAAGAAATTTTTAACTTAAAATGTGGATAAAGACGTCCGTGGTAAACATATACCAGTACTTTGTTATCCACTTGAAGTTGGACAATTTTGTTTATGTGTATTTTATAAAAAAAAAACTGCATTTAAACATAACATGATAAAGCGACATGCATACCACCACCATGCCCAGTGTAACGAATTAGCACATTAGGCGACAGTTTTGATGCCTCTACTAAACTGAAAAACTTAACTTAAAGCAAGACAAGACAAAGACTCACTTTAAAAGCAATATACAGTATATACCGTAGCTACTGTATATCAACAGTAGGATAATTTTTGCTATAAGGTTAAGAATTATTGTAGCTCGACATCGTGTTGCAGTTACGGCTAAGATAGTGCTAGTCTTTAGGTGATAGGCCTACTGGTTTGTCGCGGTTTGGATGTTGTCTGCGAAATTTTTTTTAATTTTTAAGTTTAAATCTGAAATGTAAGAAATATGTAGCCTACATTTGGCAATGAATGTCGTTCTCAATATTTGAAAACTATTTATGGGTTCAAGATGACAATGTTTTGGGAGGAAAAGAAAACCGACTATACTGGCTGAAAGACTTTGCAGTATTTTACGGCTTGGTTAATAGCACAACACATTACAAAAAGAAAGAGCAATCGCGCAGCGTGTCAAGAAGGATTGTCGTGAGCTCTGGCGGAAATTACGTCGACAATGTTATGACTTGTCCGGGAAGTTTTGTATTGGTTTATGACAAGTGGTAAAAATTTGTAATATCTTTTCGAGATAGGTTTATATCTGCATGGTTGCGTTATGTGCCGACCTACGTTTCTGTTTTCTTTGTTATTTGTAAGCAATAACTCATGCCCAGTGTGTGCAATGCCCAGTAGCTCAGTTTTACGAAGGATATCACACAACCCACCAATGATCTCAACAATTCACTAAATTAAAATATTTTGTTTACGTAACATATATCTACATAGCGTCATACGAAACGACAAGTAATCAGCAGTTTGCTATAATGGCCTATTAAGCCAACATGAAAACAGTGGCAGATCCAGGGGAAGGCGATTACCCCTTTCCCCCTAATCACAGAATAGTAACTTTATTCACGGTGTAGTTGAAAGGTCGGATTACTGTATAGGCTACACATCATTGTTTTGTTGAAACCGTTCTCTCGCTAATGCTACTCGCTGGATCCAGCCCTATATGAAAGGATGATTCTTATGGTTTCAATAAGTGTGACTAGTACTTCCTGAAACGACAGATCCGATTTGTGATAAAACTGCTCAAAAGTAACATTATTTTGAAACAAAATTTGTTTCAATGGAACATTTCTTATCGTGGTGCCTATTTGAAATCAATTCAATTTCTTTAGGAAACACACGATAATCCTAGAAGCCATAAGTAGGCTGCTGCAACATTAAAAGTGCATAAGTTCCTTTAAAATTTTCTATTACGTTGGGTAGGGACAGTGGAATACCGGGACAAATCACTTTATTGATTTTTCTTGCAATATGGACAGCTGGAGGGTCACTGAGAAATTTAAAAATTGGCAGAACAGCAAAAGTTTTTTTTGCTTTTACATAAATTCATTTTCATCAAATGAAATAGGGCATAGGCTACTATATTTTGCTTAAAATTTTGGGCGCTAAAACGTCAGCAGAACCTTACTGCAGCAGCGTGAGGCTACATATTGTTACCACTGTAGCGTAAAATCTACCGCTGCATTATTAATTTATCATGACTTGAATAGTGTCAAGTAAGCATGATATAACGTATTCCCAAGCATTTATTTTGGCAATACGCACTTAAGTACACACGTGGAGGTATAATGCGCTGCACCTGGGTATGCAACATATGGTGGCAGACATCAAGCTGTAGTTGCACCAAATTTTATCATTAAACTATGACCCTCCAGTTGTCCACCTTCTTTTTGAGTGAACAATCCCATACTTCCAGCATCCCTAACGTAGGGGAGACCTAGCGAAGTTGCACAGATGTGAGAAACAAAACTATTTCAAAAATCGTTCGACACGTACTAATTTCGTTTGTTTAGATATGGACATCAGGCAAAAATGTTCATAATCATTATTTTTTCACTTTTTCATCCACTTGATATCAAATCATTGCACTTTCAATATCTTGAATAACATAAAATTGTGACACACTGTAGCACAGTGATTTTTAACCCGTGTTCTAAACACCACGAATTTCATATAGGGGACAGCCAGATGTTGCGCTAAAACTGTTATCACGGTGAACTGCATTATCATCAAAGAAAACGTCCATCGTCATCACGGTCAGGATCTATTGTTATCACGGTGATCTGCATTGTCATCAAAGAAAAGCTCCATTGTCATCACGGTGACGAATGAGAATCTATTGTCATCACGTGAAATTTCATTACTCAGCAGTTGCATAGTTAGAATATTGAAATGAAACTATTCTTTACATTGTATTTGCTTTATTTAAAGCTTAAACTAACTTATAACGAAAGTCTAGAAAACAAAACATGAATTAAACCTCCATTTAACAAAGATACATAAACTAACAAAACAGACAACCTGACGGTAGGTTAACTACAAGGCTACTGTGGAACACGTACAGTTTGTTGTAACAATGCAACAAACGGCTAGAAGCTACAGGCAAGATCACGTTGCATGCCGTACAATCACTTTAGGTATACTACAAATATCTGCATGCTTGCTGGTTTAATTGCGATAATTCAGAGTGGACTTCAGCTTAATTGTAGAGTAGTTAAGTCAGCTATTAATCTACAATTTTTGCTTTCTAAGAACAGTAAAACAAGTTCAAATGTAAATAATAAAAACAAAAAATAACAAAATAAAAACAACAAGCTGTGATTGAGTTTATTATTTTGCTGCAACTTAGGCCACTATTTCACCATTGGCATCTTTAGGTATCACCAAGCAGTAAACCTCAAACTTTTTTTTCGCCAAAATAATGCATAAAACAACAAACGTTTTAAAAGTGTCCACATTTACAAACTAAAATCTTTAGCAGGCTAAGTAGGTTATACCAAACATTTACACTGGAAAAATTATTTACACTGTACACAACAAACTTATGCCAAGAAAGAAAATTGGTTACTCATAACCATCAAATTGCACCAAAACTGTTCACTTTTACACAAAACAACTATTGCCATGTTGTATAAAGTTACCAAGTATATACAGTAGACTGAAATTTTTAGGACATTAAATAGTCAGTTCAATTCAAATCCTGGATAACTATTTTCGCTGTCATTAGCAAAGCGTAAATACCCCCGTCCCAAAGATGACTATGCCCCGTCCCAATCGCCATAAAGGAAGTAGAAGATTTTGCCTAGATAATTTTCAGCGTTAAAAAATGCCACTTAAAATGATGGTACCACCAAATTATTTTGCCGTTACCATCATTAGAAAAATAGCAACATTTATTTAAGTTATTAGGGTGTGGGTTTGCAAAAGTTAAGTGCAATATTAGGCTAAACATTGTAATGATGAATGTAATGCATTATTTTGTACAGACTCTTCTTCAAACATTGCCATGTAATTGAGTTGGAATCCTTGTTGTGTGTCCAAAGAATTAGTTCTAAACGAAAGATACATGAAATTTCCAATAGAATAACAGGTGGAGTTGTTATCAAAAGTTCCAGTAAGCACAGTTATTCTATCGTAAAAAAAAGAGTAGCGGTCGAAAATATAAACAGGCTTTGTTCCCTCGTTTGTTTCAATGCTAAGTTGGTTGCATAGCCAAGTGGTGAGAGCCCAGACACGATGCTCAAATGGGCGCTGGTTCAACACCACTCAAAATTGTGCGACTGGGTTTCTGGCAGAACATTCAATGGCATACCTGAAGGTGCAGGAGCGGATCCAAAGATTAGATGTAAGATGGTGATTTTAGCAAAACACATGATGCTCTGGGCTACGGCTGAGTGACACACGATGAAGAAGATCAAAACGCAATTCAGGTTCAGTTTTTTTTATTTCTGACCATCAAAGCAAAAACAATACACGTCTACATCGCAAAAGTCGAGAAAAGGGTAGAAGCGACAAAACGCGAACGTTAAAACGTGCTTGTGACCGAAGTAAGTTATTAAGTTGAAAAAAAAATTTGGCATGGTCGCAACACCTTCACAAAATTTAGGGTAGAAAGGAAGTTAAAAAACAAAATGATACAAACAAAAAAAAAACAAAAAAAACAACAACTTATTACCCCGTATAGCTTTAGCTGAAATTTTCAAGATTTGTATAAATAGACACTTGCTATAAAGATCGGCCATGGTGCGTTATCAAGAGTGCTGATGGTCGTAAGGGGAACACATCATGATACGTTTAGTTTAGCTCATAGCATCATAGCAATGATGTGAATGTGTCTGCATTTTCCGACTTTGCATATACACCACGAATGAAGTCACTTTTCTGTGTTTTAACAGGGCGATCGCTCTCCTCTACATTATAAATATACCACCACACTGTACTCCAACTTATCTAATTGAAGACCACCTTACCTTCACCAAACGGAATGCCATTGCACAAAGCAACATCAAAGCAACAGTTTAAAGACAAATATTGCTAAGTTCACAAATATATATCATCCAGTCAAATAGTAATATAATTGAAATCCTGAGTACGTGTATGCCTCGTTTGTAACAAATTGTAAATACAAACCAGTATCATATGGAGAATTCCAATTTTGCCCTAAAGAAATATAACCTGAATGACGACTATGTAAACCACTATTTGTAGAATTGATGTACAAAATATCTCTGTCAGATTCGGTGTCGAACGCCATCACATTGAAGTGATAGTGGTAACCATTGTGATCGTAGTTGTTCGGAAAATACCAGCATTCATTCAAGTTATTAGGGTAATTATTCGGATAGTTTGAAGACGATATATAACCATCGCTTTCATAAATGTAGTACACTATTTTACAATCGCCGGCTTCGGTAACTGAGGAATTATCAGAAGTGGTTTGTGACGGGACAGTGTTGGAGGCGACTCCAGTTACTGTGTGTGGTGCGTAAATAGTGGTAGGCTCTTCTGTGTAACCACCAGATAAAGCTTCTGGAATTACAGCCATGTAACGAAGTTGAAATCCTTTCTGTGTGTCCGAAGAATCAGTCGTAAAAGAAAGATACATATAATTTCCGGTAGAATAATATATACGGTTACTATTAGATGTTCCAGTAAGCACAGTTATTCTATCAAAAAGAGTAGAGTAGCCGTCGAAAATATAAAGCGCATCACAGCAAGATACTAAATCCATATCGACAACAGTTAGTTGGATGACGTAACTGTGAGGAGAAGCGTGAATCCTCCATGAACAATCCATGTTGTCGTAATAATGATAAGGATAACCAGCAGACGTGAATAATTGAGAAAAAGTAGAAGCAGCATCTAATTGTGTGACTTCATCACATATGAAAGAACTTGTTGTTTCGGGTAAAAATGGGTTAGTTGTTTGTGGTGTTTGTGGTCTGTATAATGCGCTGTAGTATAAATCAAACCCATGTCCTTCATTGAAACTATCAGATGTAAACGAAATGGACATACTTGAACTTTTGGAATATACATAATCGCTTCTGCAGCGTGAATAAGATGTACAGTTCTTTAGCATTTCATAAGATGATCCATCAAACACCGTTACAACATCCCCGTCACTCAGGATCATTTCATTGAAATACAAATAAACTACATAATCAGTATACTGACCATAAATATACCAATTACATTGGGCGTTACTAAAATAATAATTGGGATAATTTGGAGAATAAATGTGACCTGAATCTGTATACAACTCGATATAATCACCACAATATACTGGGCCAGCATTGGTTGTTACTTCTGGGCTGTTTGCTGTTGTAGTAGGTGGACCATAACTAGCTGCGTATGTCATTGAAAATCCTTTCGCTATCACCGAACCATCAGTAACAAACCTAACATACATGTAATTCCCAGTCGAGTAAACATCAGCAAAATTATTTGCAGTCAATGCAACTAGAAGTGGATAACTTTTTAAAGGACCATCGTACACATAAACATAATCAAAGTTGTTTTCAAGTTGCATCTCCAACACTGTAAGTCGTACATTATAATTCCAGTAAGCTTCAATCTGCCAAGAACAGTCTAAGTTATTGTAGTAAGATGTTGGATATCCTGGTGAAGACAGATATGTAGAGTTTTGTAGATAAGCATACAAGTAGTTGGTGCCAGAACATTCGTGTTCACTCGTGGTGTTTCCATCAGTTGAGTTCACAAAGATGGGAACAGTTTGTGTAATAGGAGGTGGTCTGGGAGTTGTTGCTGTAACAACAGCTGATGTTGATATTTTGAATCCACCAAAGGTTTTGGAACGATCGGATACCAGACGTAAAAACATGCTGTTGCTTGTGGATTGGTATTGCCTTGTTATCAATTCACTTAAAGTTCCAGTGATTTCAGTGATGATGTGATCTCGTATGGAAGCGCCGTCGTATATCACCAGGCGGTCGCAGCATTCCTCAATATCGAGATCCTTGATCTGCAATGACACTACTTTGCCATCGGGGACTCGCACCCACCATGTGATGTCGGCATTGTTGGGGTAAGAGTTTGGATAATTGGGAGAAGAAAGCTCTGCAGATAAATCTTCTACTTTGGTCCCATAAAGATCAAGGGATACTCTTGCTCGGTTTTGAATCTTTTCATCTTCAGTTGCCATTTGAAGTAGATTCTCAGAATAGGAAAGGTCAAAGGTCATTTCGTGTCGACTTTTGATGTGCACAGTGTTGCCAGCCGTTTGTATTTCGTCATCATAAGAATCTAAAATTGCATGTTTAATACTAAAGTACATGATTGCAATTTTGCTAGAGACTAAATAATAAACTGTGCTTGATTGAATAGTTGAAAAAAATCACAGGTTTTGGCTTCTGCTTGCAATATCACTGACTTTATGATTTTCTGAAACTTTGTAAAACTTCAACCTCCTTCTTTTCAAGACTTTAATTATTTTACTATATAAAGTCTCAAAACGAAAAGACTGTAATCGACATTCAATTTAAATTGGCATCGATATCAATTGACTTGAAAAGTCTACAGCTGATAAATGTTTTTGCAAGATTGTTAAAAAAAGACTCATAAGTTAGACTAAGGTATGTAAGCCTAAAGATTAGTGATTTATAAAAAGTAAGAAGAAAATGTAACCCGAGAAATTGGGTTCAATTGTTTACAAAATGAGGTAAACTAGGTACAAACTTGTGAATGTAGGTCGCCATTTAATTATTGTCGCTTTACAGCTACTAATGCCTTTAGCAACAGGGCTTAGTTTTAACTTTATATCAGATTTATGATGTCATCACGTTATTACCAGATATATGCTCACTGCGTTATGCAAAAAAGAACATAATCGGTACCGTTTTAAAGTCTTCGGTTTGACCCTACCTGGAATCGATCTCTGCCTAGAATCAGACCTATCAGCATCAGAGCCGAAACCACTTGGCCACTGAAATGAAGTCGGCATTTGATATACTGTACTTTTATTACAGTTAAATAATTAGTGCATTCACCCAGCAGTTGTTTGGCTTTGTGGTCTTTTTGACTTGCTTTCGTCATGATCTCTTTTGCCACTTGCCGGTGAAAATTTTTCTCCTGGTATGACAATTCTTCGGATTTCATCAAAAAACTTGTCATCTCCGCAAAATCCGGTAAGTAAGTATGAAATCCAACATCTTCCGAAACGTCACCAAGATTTCGAATCTTTACGCGTATTGACTGCCCACTAGCGGAAATGTTGGGTACTAACTCTGATTCATGATCAACCTGAATATGACGTCATGTTACGTTGGCCACAGAGTTTCAGTTGTCAGTAATTTTGATTGAAACAAGCCATAATCGAAATACTGCTTTGACAATGCAAACACAAACAACTTACAGAATCGAAAATCGGCTCCGGTAAAAGAACAACGCCGTAAGAGTGATCATCGCTTGACGACCTTGTGACGTCACACAGGCTCGCGAACACAAAAACAAGGATTGTTAGTAACATTGTTATCAGTCTTAAAAATACTGTGTGGTCAGAGACAAACACAATGGAATTAACATAATGTCGGTAGCAAACCAAGCTGCATTCCAAGTGTCTAGGCCTACCAAATAATGTGCTATCGGGTGGCTACTGTAGTAACATAATTGATCAAGCAATGTTGATTAAACCTATACGAACCATGAATCCTTATTTTGCGGAGGGTGCGGCCTGTGTGTCGAAAGAGAAGTTCCCCTCCCTGCAATGCATTGATAGGGTTCAAGTTCAGGCCTATATGGTCACGCTTTACGAGCTCCTCCCAAAAAAAGTTTGGTTTGCTTTGACCACGCTGCATCTGACCTGCGAGACCCAGCTGGTGAAACTTGTCTAAGATTCTGTCTGCCGAATTAAAGGATTTCACTAATGTCTCTTATTTTGAACCTGCATAAAAGAATATATCAAACCGGATTGTGTTTTCAGACAGGCCCATTTTACCATCGCTCTGTCATTACGTTGCGAGTGCTTGCTAATGTTTCAGAGTAGTTGAGACAATAATTGGGGGCCGGTCCAGTATTCACGACTACCCATTCGAAAGCAAGATAGGCTACTTGAGAAAACCACTACTTTTAAAGAATTTGGGGTTGTTCTTCGCCCTTCCATCATCCCATGTCCAAAAGTATATCCTATCAAGACCACTGGCCGTACATTTGTTTTCAGACCAGTAGGCTACAACCAAAGCAGTTTTTTGAGACTTAACCAAGCAACAGTTTAACACGCATCGACGTAGGCGCAGTACTAAGCATTCCTAGAATTCTGATCAGCGGCTATTATACAACATCGCAAACGTTAACACTGCCACATTCCAGCTTGGCGACTTCAGATAAAATCTATCACATATGAAATGTTATGTATCTCAGACTTCATTTTATAGGTTAGCTTTGTAAGATGAAGAGCTAAATTGTAATGTAAATAACACTAACCGCGTGGGAGTAACTTCAAAAACACCAGGTGTTCTCTTGGAGGAAGCCTGACTGTGTCGTCTAAATCTAAAGTAACTAAATACGTAGAAGAAAGCACCATTCCAGCTCTCAGGATTATCATCATGTGCCCAATCTTTACAATAAAATTGATTTAATGTGATACAGTTAGCCTACTTTATAACAAAAATAGTAACCGAGCATAGTGGTGTTTGTTTTCAATCCAATTTATGTTCAAGTCTTGTTTATCCGGATCCGGGCAGAAGGGAAACATGCCGCTTGCCTGTCCTAGCAAACTCTTGACGGAGCAACTAACAAACGCAAGCGATTGTTAACCTGTTACAGCCAAAAATTTGTTTTGCAATAAAACGAAAGCACTAGTTTGCAGTGGCGGCTCGTGCCATGGGGCTGCAGCCCACCCGAAAGAAAGAGAAAAGGGAAAATATGTTTTCCTCTGTGTTTGCTCGACCCGGTTACTTTTTTCACTTAAGAATTGCGGATCGAAAATTAAAACATTAAAAGTTTCGTTTGGCAACACCCATTTTGGGTAAACTTCTTGGTAACGACTAGAACATCACACAACTAAGGCGAAAGAGCCATGTCCATTGAGTCCTATCTTTGTCATGAGTTATCAAGGGGGCTGGGGGGACTTGTATACCAGTCCCAGGTATACAAGTCCCCCCACCCCTCTTGGTAACTCATGACAAAGACAGGACTCAAGCTGCGTGGCTCTTTCGCCTTAGTTGTGTGATGTTCTAGTTGTTACCAAACTTCTTTGCAGCTCGAGAATCGGTATTTCAAGCGCTCTGATTTGCTTAAAATTATCCTTGAAACTTCACCACTTCTGGTATTTTACAGAAATTTTTGAATCTGTTGGGGCTGCATGGAAAACAGCCCCACCTAAACGAATAACTTTGCAGACTTTTTAAAATTAGTTTTTCTTTCGCATAGCGATGAGTGTAGAAATGTTAGCTGTAGAGTTAGGGCAGGGCGGTCCAAACCCTGGCCGCATGAAGCTTTTGTGCGGCCCGCGAACACTTTGTGCATGCCGGAATTATCAGAGCTAAATCCAAGGTTTAAAAATACACCTACGTTTTATAAATACATTGCATTCGCCACAACCCTAAATAAGTCACGCATAATCGGGTCAATAGGTAACTATGAGGGAGCAATGTCGGTTTGTGACGACATAAACGTGCGTTGATATTTTGCTTTTGTTGCTAGCACTTTCTCAGCTATGAAGCGATTAAAAAGCGACACACGGAACAGAATGGTTACGTCTAGAGATGCACAATACAGAATATCGAATCTTAAAGATTCGAATCTGAATGTATTCGAATCGCATTTGCAGTTTTTTTTCGGATATCAGAATTCGAAAATAAATCTGTTAAATGAACAGTGTGCGACGTTAAACAAATGTAAAGTTGATATTTTCCGTCTTGCGCGCCGACTTTTTTCTTCATGGACTGTTTGTTCCAAGCGCCCTTTTTCTTCCTTCATAAGGTTTACGCAGTTATCAGAACTGCAGACACGCAGTGCGTTCCCGTACGAGTGAATAATTTGTGTGTGCGCCCACGAATGATTCATTACGTCCTACAAATCCTACATTGGTGTTACAGCTCACTGCTTGGACACCAAGAGTGGTCAGTTACAAACTTTGTTATAGCTACTAAGCAAGTCATGGACTCACACACTGATGATAATGTAGCATATTGGATTGAGTCCACACTTGAGGAGTATTCACTGAGCCCTAATCAAATATTTGCTGTGGTGTCAGACAACGGTAGCAACATGGTTCGTGCATGTGATATTTTAACTGAACGGCATAACTGGACACATGTTTGATGCTCGGCACATACTCTGCAATTGTGTATCAAAGATGCTTGTTATTTACCTGCTATAAAAGCTGCTCTTGCAGCTGCAAGACACCTGATGCAATATTTTAAGCAGCCACATAAGGCAGCAGAAGCTTTACGATTATTACAGCGGCAACAGCAACAGGGTGAAACTGAAAGTGGTACAAACATTTTTGCTTTTTGTTCGATATTATTTGGAAAAAATTGCCGCATAATTTCAGAATAGATTCGAAATTGAGTATTCTAGAATAGCCAGGTATTCTGTATTGTGCATCCCTACTTACGTCTGTCGACCACTGAATCTAAACCAGAGATCGACACTATATGCAAAAACAAAAAACAATAAATTGTTTTGGTTTGCTAATTTGTTGACGTGTTATGTATCGCATCGTTTTTACTAGCTGAAAATCACCTTTTAAGTCGCAAGCAGAGATTAAAAAGCGAGTTAAGCCAGCAGCAAAACATTAGGTCGATCAGAACAGCAAACTCAGTCCTTTCATTACAACTGTATTTTGTCTGCGAGAAGATTTGTTAATGTTCAGTCAGCGAACAGTAAGAATATAGCTAAAACAGATAGAAATCTATAGAAAAAAAGTTGAAAATCGTAACCCAGTTAAGTTTTTATTTAAAAACGTTTCTACTTTCAGCAACGCGTTATCATTTCTCACTTTGCGGCGCGTGAAGTTTTTCTCAGACCCTAATGTGGCCCTTCATGTTCGCAGTCTTGGACCACCCTGAGTTAGGGCATTCAACAGACAAGAGGTTTAGGAAGTGGTAGGGCGTCTCAAAATCACTGGAACCTTGTATGCAACGGCTCAATACTAGTATAGTTTGTCTCTCAAGCAATACGGTTACCGTAGTTTTTTTAAAAACACACTTATACACCAACTTAACAAAGATTGAATGCATTTTTACAAAATTTGAGGTAAAACATGCTCAGAACGCGCCAAATTTAACACGATTTTTCTGGGGGGGGAGACCCCCCGCGAAATTGTCTGCAGCCCCACTGCTCACAAACAGCACCAGCTGCCGCTTGGTGTTTCGTCGTTAGCTAAGTCTCCGTGTCTGACCAACGTAGCCAAATGTATCCGCACACTGGTGGTAGGTACAAGTTTTTGCAACTTCACTTATTCTTAAATTCCTAATGTTCAGTGAATCCCACAAGCCTTTGTGTTATTTACTCGAAATCTGTAGATGCTTAACTATACCTAACTGTAAAAAAGCTGAATGAAATTGACATTCTGTATTTTGACGATTTGACAATCACATCACTTTAATTCAGCATAAAGGAAAATGGCGCGAGGCATCTCCAGCTGGGGGTACAGGAATAAATTTACACTGCAGCAATCACTTTGTTTGGCTAGTTGACGATGTGGTGAGACCCGGTTTTTCATCATGTGGGTCGTTCCCCGACGATGGAAAGTACGGCGGATTGTCCATATTCAGTTTTCTTTCACTGCTAGGAAAGCACAAAAGTCGCATTTAGAAAAGGCAAGCATTACTGTAATAGCCTAACACTTAAAACGGTTTTGGCATTCCGCTCAGATAAGTGAGTATCAAAGACTACATCGTCACTGTGATTCAGACAGGGCAAGTCATATTTCGTCATGGCGGACAATTTAAAAATTAAAGGCCGGGAACAAGGTAACTTTGGCTTTGTCAAAAAGCATCCAATTCACTCACTTTAAAATCACAGCAAAGACCCCGGTTGTTCATGTGAGAGCGGAGACTATCTGCAATAAGAGCCCAAATTAAATTGCTGAAAGTGGAAAATTTTTTACCAAATCATGTAAAATTGCTCAGAAAAATTTCAATCAACATAATAATATCTGTCCTGTTGAGCTTAAAATTAAGTTCATCACAGCATAAAAAAGATGTAACTTTGTAACATAGAAAGACTTACCTGATATTAATGAATGGAGGTTGTTTAGGAGTTCTGAAATTAAAAAACAAACTTGGTATGGTAACAAAACAATTTAGCTTTGGTCGAAGATGCTGCACTACAACTACATGAAGTACCGGTATACCTAATTTAGCAGTTTGTGTCAGTAACTCAAATGCATCATGGAAATCAGGGGCCTGGACACGGCAGATTTTTCATCACTCACAAACCAATGATCACTGATCAAACTCGAATTGAGACTGTCAAATCTCTATTTAACAGAATCTTAGATGTATGAAAGCAACTTACTTCAGAAAGGACCATCACGAATGGCTTGTGAAAAATTCTTGCTGCAGAAATCAATCTGCAAAAGTTTCGACACACTTCATATAAGGTTTTAGTTTTCACTATTGTAATAAGCTTTAGGCTTCTATAAACTAGTTTCAGAGACTCTAGTCATCGTCACAAGCAATCTGTGAGAGAGTTAAAGTTTCATCATATTAAAAATCAAGGTTGTGAAAACTTTATTGAACTGCAAAAAACGACTTACAACGCTTTACATAGATTGGCTTTAGGTTGAGCACACCTGCAAAACAGTTGCAAAGTTAAATACTGTAGTTATTTTATACACTTAAATCAGTTCTTGTGTAGCCTACTCCTACAAATTTAACAATGATAACGACTATAAGATTTCCACTTCAGAAAGTTGAGCTTGTAAATAAAGAGTATCATCAACAAACTTTATGACGGGGAAAGAAGATTTTTCATCATCAGTGGAGTCACAGTCGGTATTAATGTTGAAAGATTAAATCTAATGTCAATCAATAATTAAATAAAAAATAAAAAAAAGTGGAACTAAGGTAACTTAACTCTGTCAACAAGCAATTTAACATTGTCACACAATTTACTCACTTTAAAATCACAGCTAAGATCCCAGTTGTACTTTTAAGGGCAGTTGGAGACCATCTGCAACAAGAACCCAAATTACATTGCTAAAAGTGGAAAATCTTTTTTATCAAATCATGTAATATTGCTCAGAAAAATTTCAATCAACATAATAATATCTGTCCTGTTGAGCTTAAAATTAAGTTCATCACAGCATAAAAAAGATGTAACTTGTGTAAAATATAGACTTACTTGGTATTAATGAATGGAGGTTGTTTTTAGGAGTTCTGAAACTAAAAAAAAAAAACTTTGACGGTATGCTAAGTATGCTAACAAACACAGTTTAGTTTTGGTCAAAGTTGCTGCACTACAACTACATGAAGTACCGGTATACCTAATTTAGCAGTTTGTGTCAGTAACTCAAATGCATCATGGAAATCAGGGGCCTGGACACGGCAGATTTTTCATCACTCACAAACCAATGATCACTGATCAGACTCCAATTGAGACTGTCAAATCACTATACAACAGAATCTTAGATGCATGAAAGGAACTTACTTTAGAAAGGACCATCAACGAATGGCTTGTGAAAAATTCTTGCTGCAGAAATCTGTAAAAGTTTCGACACACTTCATATAAGGTTTTAGTTTTCACTATTGTAATAAGCTTTAAGGCTTCTATTAACTAGTTTCAGAGACTCTAGTCATCGTCACAAGCAATCTGTGAGAGAGTTAAAGTTTCATCATATTAAAAATCAAGGTTATGAATACTTTATGAAACTGCAAAAAAACGACTTACAAGGCTTTACATATAGTAATAAAAGGTTTCTGCAGACTCTTAACCTCAGTTCTGGCTTCTCGGTGTTATGGGAATTGCTAATCATCACCACATCTGCAAAGCAAAGTTAAATAGTTATTTTATACACTTAAATCAGTTCTTGTGTACTCCTACAAATTTAACAATGATAATTCCACTTCAGAAAGTTGAGCTTGTAAATAAAGAGTATCATCAACAAACTTTATGATGGGGAAAGAAGATTTTTCATCATCAGTGGGATGACTTACAAGAATTTAAAAACTACTAAGAACTTTCAACTATAAGTCACAGTTGGCATTAATCAGGCCTCGAAACTGAAGGCGGCCACGGCCGCGATTAACCTACAAAAACTGACATTTTGTCCGCCGGGTCTTGCCCTTCCGTCGGTCGCATTTGTCCGCCATGAAGTTCTTAGAAAATTTTGCGCAAGTGACCTTGTGAATAAAGTACTTTGCCACTTATAATCACAAAGAATTAGAAAGCAGTCAAAGTATCCGATAAATCAAAACACACCCTGTCTATGCTTGAATTGTTAACATTATTGATTGACCAAGCAGGTGATGTCTGACATCCGCAGGATGCAAGTGACATTACAATACACTTTATTGATGCGATATATTCAGTCTTCGAAATTATTGTGGGCAAATGGCGCGCTTGTAAGGTTAGGGTTAGACATTCCTCCCAGTCGTAATGGCACAGCCATAGATTTGAAAAGAAAGATGCGTGTGGATTGGTATCAAAGCCCAAAAGCCGCAAAACGTGGACGCTTCATTGCGAACGGCAAAGAAGGTGTAGATTTACAGCCAAGCAATGAGCCTCTTGAGGTGTCTGATTCCAGTGATGACGCGACAACCTCGTGCTCCCATAGAGCATCTGATGATTCCGATTCTGACAGCTAGTTCTTTATCAAACAGACTTTGTGTTGTTCGCAGTATCCCAATTGTGCCAAAATTATGTTAGTGTATACGTAAATCGAGGCAATCTTCTCGCAGGGAGCTATTAATTTGTTACCGTTACCTGGTTGAGCAATTGACATTATTTTATGATAATTCAACGTTGCTAGATGTCGAATTAATGTAAAATAAACGTAACTTTCTTATTGGGCATTGTTGTTATGCAATATAACCCGCCGGAAAAATTAAATCGATTTGTACTGACTCGAACGTTGAATCAACCCAAAATTAACTTACTTTCGCCCTCCCATGAGTTATTTAATGTGAATTACTGTAAAAGCGTGCGACGTGTGTATCTTGTAGCTCGCTTTATCGCTACTTTTGGTATTATTACATCACAACAAATCAAACAGTGCGGTCGTGATAGACTACTCTAGTATATTTTTTGCTTCTGCCAAAGAAAAAATGTGCTAATTTCGAAGACTGTATGTTGATGGGTGGTAAAGTTCCCATGGCCGCCATGTGCTCGTGATTGGCTGCCAAACAGCTTGCTTTAGTCGGACACGTTTGGCCGCCGGAAAAAAAAGTTGTTTCGAGGCCTGTTAATGTTCAAAGATTAAATCTTGTAAGTGTGACACTACATAGATGCTTACATACATTCAATTAACATAGCAGAGCAGTTATCGATAAAATAATTTGTAAGTTAAATTGAGTTCAAAAGTTTACTATATTAACATCTTGAACCACCTTACAGTTGTTCCAGCACTGCACTAACAAATCCATTGATTGGTATTAAACCAAGGGAAGAAATCATTGATTGCAAATAGCAATAAAGCATCTTCAGATTGAGGTACAAAGGCAATGAACCTATGTAAATAAAAATGAGGATAATGCACAAGTGGGGGCCACGACAAACCTAGGTCATACCAAAGTTACTTTTTCTGAGAAATAATTTATTTTACTTTAAGTTAACTACATAAAAATACTAGTGAAAATAATGGCTGCTGATGGCACATAAATTTAAATCATGAACAGAAGTTACGATGATGATCAATATGTTTGCATTGTTGGTTAAAACTTTTCAAGTGCAATCAGAGACTCTAGTCTTCGTCATTGTTTTTCTGTAAGAGAGAGTTGGTTCATCACAACACTTGAATTGCTATATAAAAATATTGACAATTACCAACAAAATGTACTGTACCTCGAGACTAATGACTTCGAGCCATAACATTTCCATTAATGTTAGCTGTAACACAAATATAACTGTTGTAGAATAATGCAAAATCCTATTGTTGAGATACCGGTATGTCCAGGATTTAAATCAGTGTTCTTCAACGGGGGCGATATCGCCCCCCGGGGGGCAATTTTGGCCATTGCGGGGGGCAATTTGTACAATTTTTGAAATTGGGGGCGATTTTACTGTTTAGGGGGGCAATTTTACTGTAACGAAGAAGCTCGAGCAATTTTTTTTGCACATGGATGGGCAGATTTCTGGATCAAGTGCAATGATCGATTTCCGGAATTATGGGCAAAAGTGAAGTTGTATTTATTGGCTTTTCCTTCGACATACATTGTTGAACAAGGTTTTAGTGAAGTATTGCACATGAGAAATAAAGACCGAAACCAACTTGACATGAACAAGACTGGAGGAAATGCAATTCGACTTAAGTTGACTGGCTTGCACCCAGCTATTACTAGTCTTGCAAATAAGCACCAGGCGCAAGGGTCGCATTAATTAGCTTCCACGAGCTGTTGTATTTCAATGAAATGTGCTTGCTTTTGCTTATTTATATTGTTGGGATATTTGAAGTTTTGTATGTAAATTTTTAGCGACATGAACTTTTGTACAACGGCAATCGTTTCGCACTCCTCGAACTTAACTTTTCCACCCGGCAACCAGTATGGCCGAACGGCAAGCGATTCCGGCGGCCAGCAACAAAAACGTCTAGGCAGTGGCTATTTGACCGGCGCCGGTCTTTGAATCTGAAACACTATTTGACCGTCATTATACAGTCACTTTTTTTCTTTTTCTCTTTCCAAGCAAAAGACGAGAAGCGGTTGTATATAAGTCCTAAATCCGATCATTTAATTCAACTCATTACGTGGCGAGTGCGATACGTCGCCGCTTCTTGTTGTAGAGGAACTGAGTTCGATACTACCCGGAAGCGTTCCTTTTTTTATTTATTTTTTTTTTTAACTAAATTTTGACACGAAGTGCAGTTTTGTAGTCAATTTTTAATTTGAGTTGTCTACAGCCCAATTTTTTATGTCTTTTCAAATGTGAGTAATAAAGTTAGAGTTTTTTTAATTTGCTGGAACTTCAGAATTTCTCTGGGTAATTTTCCGTTTGTGGCCGTGCTAACTATAGCCTACTACATAATTTTTCATTCAGGCACGTTTTAAACCTTCAAGGTTTTGCCACCTTTTCCCGTTCATTAACGTGCTGAGAGGTCTATATCGATTTTTGTAGTTAGTATCTTTTACCACCACCATAGTTAGTATCTTGCTACCACCTTTTGTGTTTGTTCGTCAGTTGTTGCTTGTACGCAGGTCAGTGCAGTTTTATTGAATTTCAGTCATTTATTATTAACATTTCACGGATAATTGTTTTGTTTAGATGAATTAAGATATTTTCCTGAAGAGGGCAGAAAGTTTTGCCGAAAACGTTCGAAATTATGTATCTATTTCATTTCTGTATTAATTTTGAATTATGCAATTCAATGTTATTAAGTTGTTATCGATTGTCTGTCTAAGTATCTTTTTCGTCCCTGACGCGTTAATGACGAAAAATAAAATGATTAATGGTATGTAAATGTAATGCAACTCAAATTAAAAATTGACCTAAATGAAAAATTATGTAGTAGGCTATAGTTAGCACGGCCACAAACGGAAAATTACCCAGAGAAATTCTCAAGTTCCAGCAAATTAAAAAAACTTTAACTTTATTACTCACTCACATTTATTACTCACATTTGAAAAGACATAAAAAATTGGGCTGTAGACAACTCAAATTAAAAATTGACTACAAAAATGCACTTCGTGTCAAAATTTAGTTAAAAATTAAATAAAAAAAAAAACGTTTCCGGGTAGTATCGAACTCAGTCCCACTAGAATAGGAGGCGGCGACGTATCGCATTCGCCACGTAACGAGTTGAATAAAATAGGCGGATTTAGGACTTATATACGCGCTCTCGTCTTTTGCTTTGAAAGATAAAAAGAAAAAAAGTGACTGTATAGTGACGTCATGACCGGTCAAATAGTGTTTCAGATTCAAAGACCGGCGCCGGTCAAATAGCCACTGCCAAACGTCTATGATTGACGTAAGTTTTTTGCTTCAGCGCTTTGCGTTAACGAGCCGAATCTCCGATGGTAATAAGAAGAAAACGAGTTTTGCTTTCGCAATACGCATACAAAGCCCTCGATAGTTACTTGTATTGTATCCTTCTCGAGTTACCTGCGGCCGAGCAGAGCTGACTTTCGGTGGCCGTTTCTGAACCCTTCGGCGGCCACAGCTGCCGTTAATTTCGAGGCCTCGTTTGAGGGGGCGATTTGGACCCGCACTTTTAACAAAGGGGCGATTTTGTAAAAAAGGTTGAAGACCACTGATTTAAATAATGTTACCAATTGTATATCATTATATTTAGGTTAGGTTTGAAGACTAACCGTAATACAGATAACAATTACTTTAGCACTTATTTTGGCCATTGCTGGCACAAATAGCTATGCAATGGAATTCCGAAGGTGCAAAGAGTTGAAATGCTTGCTTAGCCTATCTAACATGCATGTACAAGATTGTACTTTTGTACTTTTTACTAAGCTTTAGTAGCAAAACTCAACAAAATAACATACCAATCAAGATGGGAATTCCACAGCAACTGAAACCTAAAAAAATTATTAAACAATTAGGAAACATAACTTGCAGACAATCACACTGCAAAAAGTTTGTTTGCATTAATTGTCTCTTTTTAATCAGTCAAATTAGTTTATATAAAAACTAACAAACGGTTCTTAAAGACGGTTGCTATAGCACACTTTCTGGCCATCATATTGCATGGACAGTAAAATGATGGAATCCTGAAGGTGCATTTCTATATCAAAAATATAGTTAACATTACATTACTCGGAGTTGTACTAATAAAATTTTGAGCAAAAATTACTTGCAAGGGTGACTGGAATAGTGTAATAAATTTTCAATGAAGCTGGGCATTACTGGCCAAAATTTTATTGGTGAATATATTAGTTCCGCCATTAAAGTTTAAAAACTTTTTAAGCTGTTGTATGGCAAGAATATGTTAAGATTTAAACTATAGAAAGTGAATATTATAGGCAGTGGCTATTTGACCGGCTCCGGTCTTTGAATCTGAAACACTATTTGACCGGTCATGACGTCACTACATAAACACTTTTTTCTTTCAAAGCAAAAGACGATAAGCGCGTTAAGTTTTAAATTCAACACGTCTTCTTCAACTGAGTCCGTGGCGCACACGTAACGTCTCGGGCTGCCATTTTAGAGGGAATGAGTTCGATACTATCCGGAAGCGTTTTTTTTTTTCTTTTTTGTAACTACAAAAGGATACATACTGATATGAATGAATCAACAAGTGAATAAAAAAGCTTCAAAACGAATTAAAAAAGTTTTTCTAGTTTTTATTTTTAACAAATTCCTTTCATTTCTTAGCACAAATTCTCTGAAAAAATCACACTTTCTAATAGGCTGTAAGATTACGTTTCGCTGAAGTCCGAAGTTAAAAATTAAATCCAGTCTCATTGTCGCACAACAATCAGTCAAGTATCAAATCATCATCTCAACCAACCCTTCAAGACAACTTTCCACTTTTAAAAATTTAGTTAAAAAAAAAAAAAAAACGCTTCTGAATAGAATCGAACTTATTCCCTCTAGAATGGCACCCCGAGACGTTACGTATGCGCCACGGATTCAGTTGAAAAAAACGTGTTGAATTTAGAACTTAAGGCGCTTATCGTCTTTTGCTTTGAAAGAGAAAAAGAAAAAAGTGCTTATGAAGTGACGTCATGACCGGTCAAATAGTGTTTCAGATTTAAAGACCGGAGCCGGTCAAATAGCCACTGCCAATATTATAACCGCAACATTGTATGACGATTGGTTATCTCAAAAATATAACATACAGTGTACATCCAATGACAGTGCAGACAACTGGTGTGTTGAGTCTGCACTCTTTTATTGAAACAGATTTACAAAAGCAAGCATTGCGTTTGTAGCTGAGATAATCACAGATGTTACTGCTAATAAGCTTAAAACACACTTTTAAGTGCTGTCACCTTTAACGACATGCTTAAAATATATTGGGACAACGTACAACTCAGATTATAGGTTACCCTACTAACATACAACCTTACCTTATAATCCATAATGCATTGACAGTCCACAGTTTTGCCAGCCAAATCTTTTTAGACCTATGATCATAAACAACAATTGAATATTGCAATGTTGTTGTATATTTTTATGACATCTCAAATAAGCCCATTTTTGGGATAACCATAGCAAGACTTATTGTCAGTACTGCACATTGTTTACTTCTACTCTAGACTATTAAAATAGAGTGGACTTGTTGTTAGCAACCTTAACATAAGCAATATTTCAATTTTGTAAAATTTTACACTTTTAAAAGCAATTGTGTGGTGACTAGAAGTACATAACATTATTATTTTTTAAATAATATGTTTAACGATTGAGTGTCTACACTTTACTTTTTCCATTGTTCTCAGATTGTTTCCCATTGTTTTCAATTTGTAAATCAATTATGCAATTTTCCTCATTGAACTAATGGAGATCACATGCAACTGCAAATTTATCTAATAAATTAGGTCCAGTATAAGCAACTAACATTAAAGCTTGTTTTAATTTTCAGAAAAAAAAGATTACAACAGCTTAGGTTTTTCAGCGACATCACAATTGCAACTGTCATTTAGCACAGTATAACAGGGCATGATAAAGCACGGGAACAATACAGTCTATGCATTAGTGAAGATTTGAAAAAAACATACCTCTTGGCATAAATCCATCAAACACAGCGTACCCCATGCCCCCACTCGCTGAGACAACCAAGTCGAAAGGAACTTAATTTCTTCAGGCGCAGCAAACGCAAGGCAGATTATGAAACATTTATCACACGTGGTATCATATTCATCCGCGGATAACAATCGACAATGCGTTTTTTACGCAGGGTTTTTATAAACAACAGAACCATCATCATTAAAAATCCACGAGAAGAAATTTTCATTCTAAAACAAAAAAAATTGAGATAAAAAATTGTTTCACATTAACTACTTCCATTCATCACATACGAATGACGTCATTTCCAATAAAGTTTCAATCTGTGGCTCAAGTTATCAACCTCCTAGTGGTGAGCTCTGGTAATTGGTTCTTGCAATCAAGCAAATGGCAACAATTCGAGACAGCAATTGTAGCTCACGGTAGGCACTTTTACATCACCCACTCGTCGAAGACTGCCTGCTTTTCAATGTGAAATTGCTTTGTGTTTTAGTCACAATTTCGACTTCTTAAAGTGGCTACCATTAAGATCCTTCTTGCACTCAGTCAGTTGCAGAAGAAAAAATAGTATTAGCAGAGGGTGGAAATCGAACCCACGAAGTCGAAATTACTACTCCTCTGCCCTAACCATTAGGCAACGGTGGTTGTGGTGAAGCAGTCAGTTAAATTTCTTTGTATCAAAATTTTTCGATCAGAATATCACGTGTCGAGTCACATGACTGAAATCAGCTGAATCGCGAATGAACATGTCACGCATGATTGCGTACCTTTTCGACGAGTGGGTAATGGTAAAGTACCTACCGTAGCTCACAGAACTCTATGCTCCATCCTGTACAGAGCAATGCCGAACCAGAGCATACTTCCTTCATGTCTAATAAATGTTCATCCGCCCGTTAGCTCAGTGGTTAGGCGCTAGACTCAAGATCACGCGGCGCTGGTTCGACTCTAGGGCTGTGCGCTTGAGCAAAGCACTTTCAGGACTGCTCTTTATTCAGCTGCACTTAATGAATGGAATACTTCCCAGGCAACAACACTTCAAAAATCGGAAAAATTTACTCTGCCAATCTCATTTACTCTACGTCAAGAGCCTCTACAACAGCGGTTCTTAGCCTTTTGCCTTGTAGGCACCACCTTGAAATTACCAAACAGTTCTCGCACCCCCTCCTAGGATTGGCTGAAAAGTAACAGTCACCTACAGTTCGAAATTTTCATTGAAGCCAACTTTAAACTTTGTTGAAAACAACTTTGCTTCTTACGTCATACTATATCAAACCTTAATAATTCAACATCCCCCCAGCGCTTAGGCACAGGTCTCGCACCCCTTAGTGGTGGGTGCACCTCTGGTTAAGAACCCCTGCTCTACAAGTATGTGAAGTTACCAGGAATAACCTATCAAGGCTCTGTCAGTCCGAGGATAAAGATTTAAAACCAACCAAACCAAGCAACCAACTTCGCTTGTCGTATGGGAAGACATCACCAGCTTGTTGTAATTGAATGTGGAAGGCCTGACCAGTAGGCTAGTTCTTTACTTTAATTTACTTGGGGGGACCCAAACTGCCAATGCCTCTTCCAGCTAAAGAACTCTGTCAATGTCAATTTCTCATCGGGGAGGGGGCGCAAACTCTACAAAAAACTGTGACCTGTGACATCACTCAGAATCGAGCCCTGGCTGGTGGTGCAAGGTGCCACTCCACAAACCGCTCCGCCTTGCCCAATGCGATTGTAGCCTTTTATGAGTTAAGTTAGACTTCCGGTGGCAGCACCAAGTATCGAACCTGGGCCGGTGCCGGAGTGAGGTGCCACTCCACTAACCGCTACGCCACTCCTTGCCCAATGCGATTGTAGCCTTTTATGAGTTAAGTTAGACTTCCTGTGACATCACTCAGTATCGAGCCCTGGCTGGTGGTGCGAGGTGCCACTCCACTAACCGCTACGCCACTCCTTGCCCAATGCGATTGTAGCCTTTCATAAGTTAAGTTAGACTTCCTGTGTCAGCACACCAAGTGGGAAGAAGACAAGCACCTTCACGTGGTCCCCCCCCCCCCCCCCCCCGTTAGTAACATACGAAATTATACAAAATACGTATGCGAAACGAAGCTTGTCAAACAAGAGCTAATGACACTGTTCAGCGCAGGGTGGGTAGAGAAATGCCCTTTTCAGGGTTTTCAGGTTTTCGACAGTGCTCGCACTGTCGAAAAGTATCGACGACCCACCGTACTGCAGCTGAACACCGAGGGCATCACGGCTAGCAAGCTCAACATCATCGATCACCTGGCCATCAAGCATCAAGCCCTCATCATCCTCCTCCAGGAGACTCACTGTACATCTGTGGATAAGTTGGTAATAACCAACTTCACACTCGCAGGCGCAACCTGCAGCAGGAAACACGGCCTCGCCACATTTGTCCATGACCGGCTGAGCTGGTCTTTGGTTGACCAATCCCAAGCTCAATCGGAGATCAAGTAGCTTTGTGTAGATGTAGCAGGCTACAACATCGTCAATGTCTACAAGCCCCCACTTTCGCAGATAACATCAACAGCCTTCCCAGTGTTCCTCCACCCCAGCCTCTACGCTGGCGATTTTAACTGCCACCAACTGACTGGGGCTACAACTCCATCAACAACGACGGAAAAAGTCTGGCCGCTTGGGCAACCAACAACAACTTCGCCCTCTTGTACGATCCTAAGGGCGCACCGAGCTTCCACTCCGGTCGTTGGAACACTGGTACGAATCCAGACCTAGCTTTCGCAAGTGATGACCCCGATGATCGCCAGCCGGACAGACGTGTGCTAGAGAAGTTCCCAAGGTCTCAACACCGACCCTCGCTAATCACGGCCCCCTTGCTTGCCACACCTATTCCGAGCAAGCCTGTCAAGCGATGGAACTTCAGAAAGGCCGATTGGGAATACTACAACTTCCTCACAAACGAAGCTACGCAGTACCTCCCATCCCCACACACCACCAAAGTGGATGAAGCCTACCAGGACTTCTGTGATGCAATCATATCTGCGGCAAAAGACTTTATCCCGCAAGGTCGACGGAAAAACTACATACCTTGCTGGGATGTGGAGTGCGACAAGCTCTATCGCGACTTCCTCCGTTCCCCCCAGGGCACCGCCACCACCAACTCAGCAACAGCCCTGCTGGCAAGATTGGATTCAAAGAGGCAGAAGTGCTGGACAGAAGCCATAGACTCAATCGACTTCACGCACTCCAGCCGCACAGCATGGAGTACACTCAACAACCTCACTGGCAGATCACGTGCCTCTCGTCGCCAATGCCCCATTTCAGCAAATGCCATCGCCTCACAACTTGTGAAAAATGGAGTGCACAGAACGAGAGACCGTGAATCAGACAAGTCCGTCTTCAAGGAAATGACGGACCTCTGGAAGGTCCCAACACCTGTCGAGGGCAACATCTCTGGTGAATTTACCCCAGAGGAATTTGCCTTCGCCCTCCAGCACCTGAAGCCAGGCAAATCTCCGGGCCTTGACCACCTACCCAGGTAGCAATAGTCGGCGTGCAGCTGGCGTCATCATGGCGGCGAGCGCTCACATTGGCGACATCGAAAATCGTTAGCTGTAGGACAGCGCCTCACTGGCGAATATCGTCATGATTTTTTTTCTTTAAAGTCATGACGATATTCGCCAGTCAGGCGCTGTCCTACAGCTAACGATTTTCGATGTCGCCAATGTGAGCGTTTTCTGCTAGCTTCGCGCCGTCGACTTTCGAGCGAGAGACGCGCTTCCGATTTTCGCTCGCTTTCCGCTGGCAACGCGCCGTCGAGTTTCGTCAGATGGTGTTGGTTTCGTACGAAAGGCCGAGCTTCGCGCTGGATTAGAAAAATTTCGCCATCACACCGTTTAGTTGCGCTTGATTGAAGTCACGTGCCATTTCAAACACGCGGTTGATTTGATTTGAAGAGCCTGTTTGTCTGATTAATTGTCATTTGCGCTTGTTCAGTTATTGGGTAGAGTGGTAGACTGCTGTACAATAAAGCTTACTTTGCACTTATTTTGCTGTACCCGATTACGCCTACAGCATGTAAGAAAGTGTCGAAAGAGGGAACTGTGTCCTAGTCAGGGCCGGATTTAGCTAATGGGGGGCCCGGGGCACTTTTAGATCGGGAGGCCCCCGTGCAAAAAAATTTTTTGCGCCTACGGCGCGAAAAACCATCTCTACGTATACAGTAGCATCAGTCCAGTACTGCACAGCATTTTGCAGAAACTTTAAAGGCCAAAACGAAAAAAATAGCACAAAATCATCTTTTTTTCCACATAGGGGGGCCCTTCAAAAGTCAGGGGGCCCGGGGCAACTGCCCCCTCTGCCCCCCCCCTAAATCCGGGCCTGGTCCTAGTCTGTTGTGTTTTAACCTTAATTACATGAAGATTTAAGCAAGCTAACAAACGCTCTCTTTTTGATCTGGAAGAAAAGTTAGAAGAAGATGCGGATGTTTTGGCAGCTATTGTAAGTCACTGTACTCATTTGTTATACACTTTTATGCCACAAGCTACATGTGTGGTAGGCCATGTCGGAATAGGTACATGCAATCCTATTCCGACATGGCTACACCAGTCTTATGTCATGCAACAACCGATCAGTTAAATTCTAACATGACGTGTTGACAAAATATTTGTTATTGCACCTATAAAGTAACTGTTGTCATATTAGTTACATGTTTGTTTTCGCTTTGCAGGTGGTAACTACAGTAAATCATACTCAAAAAAGATTAGAACCTCCCAGACAGCAAAACCCGTCATTTTTACATTGATGTGACGTCTGCGGACATTGAACCAATGTAAAAATGACAGATTTTGCTGTCTGGGCTTTTAATTATTCAACTGCTCAGTTTCAATTTTTAAAACTGGTTTGTTTTGCTCTAAATGCTTCCACATACATTTTGTGTGCAGAAATAATTTAGTTTGTAAAATAGAATCATGTTTATTAAACCAATTTATGATGATTTTTAAAGAATAACCTAACGATTAACCAATATATAGAACGTGTGGTTGTTTGGTTTGTGTTCACGATCTAGACTTCGCTTGTTACCTTGTTCAGTTCTAAACTGACTATTGAGTAACGTGTGGATGTTCATTTAACAGCGATGGAAAATAACAACGGTTGGATGAAATGATTGTACAGAAACTGTGTGGAGAGTTATGCGACTTTTAATGAATTACGATCTGGCCGCTCAGTTTAATTGAAGTGGAAAAAACGAAAAAACTGCCTTTCTTGATCTGAAAATAAAAAAATGTAATTTGGTAAGTTTGTATTTATATAATTGTAGCCTATATTTAAGTAGTTTTACGAGCGACCGTCAGTAATAAGTGCTGCAATGCTATTGCTAACACCATGCGTACTACAGTACGATGGTGGAAAATGCCAAACTTCTTTGTTTTTATGAATGGAAGTTAAATATAAATCAAACCAACTGAGGATTGACAAATTGGAAGATTTATCAAGGAATGGAATATTTTTCTGTAATATAAACGTTAAAATGTGACAACGTCCTGTAATAAGTTATATCAGTTTCTACTATTTAGCCATGCCTTCCCAATATCACATGCGTGGTTGTTGTTGCAAGATAAAATACGGGTTTCAGCAGCACCTTATCACAAAAGATGTTTCAATAGTGCTGAGTATTATCACTGATGAATTATATTAAACCCCCTCCCCCACCGATGTGACGCTAACGTAACGCTTTACATACCCCCCCCCCCCCCCCCCCCCGTCGAAGGCGTTACGTAATAGTTGAACGTTCCCTAATTACAATTTTTTTATATTACTACCCGTCTTGCTACGTCATAGGGGGGTTTATACAGTACATTTAATTGTAATGAACCCCGCTCATGTCCTCATGCAGGTAAAGGATACTTGCCATCGGTTCGATCCCTGATAATGAGTTAGTAGTGTAATTAAGTTGTTGTTGTGAGCGAAATTGTTTTCACAGAGAGCTCAGAAAGGGTGTTGAAAGGTTGCTCTCAACTTACAATGACATGGGCTGCCGCATGTCCCTCAAGATTCATTTTCTTCATTCCCAACTGGACTTTTTCCCTGAGAACCTTGGTGCAGTAAGTGATGAACAAGGTGAAAGGTTTCACCAAGCTATCCAAAGCATGAAAGCACGCTATCAAGGGTTCTGGAACGAAAGGATGATGGGTGATTACTGCAGGATGCTGCATCGCGATGATCCAACATGTACACTTATGCCCAGCGATTTTAATGCAGCAATGTCTAAGTGTCATTGCAACATTTTAAACACTATCTTTGGTATCATGCTGAACGTTTTTCTTGTGTTTTTGTAATATAATACAGGGAGCTTAAAAACCTGACACTTCAGTATTGTGCTAGCTCAAGTATTTAGTACCTCAGACAAGGTTTAAGAGGCATTTTTTGCACTCTAGTGTCTAGTATGCATACATATGCAACTAAATAGTGTTAAATCTGTGAAAGCAATGCACAAATCTGAAACACTTTGCTCTCTGAAGCTAATCTAAATTTGAAAATTGTAGCGGCAAAATCGGTATTTGAACGCAATATTGACGTTTCTGGTCAAAAATTTTCAGATCAATAACTTTAAAACTTGATGTGCTAGAGCGAAACTAGCGCCAGATTTGAAATCAGCAGCAAATTGTGGTCTAAGAAAAGTTACTCCCATTCTCGATTAAATTTTTTTTTCAAATTTTGTTAACCTGTGTTATTAATGTTTCAAAAACTTTAGATTGGGTTTATTTCTGATTATTTGCTCAAATAATCATAGGCTACCATAATTATAGGCTACCGCAGACTATTGTGAGCAGTGTTGAAACAAAAAATATTTGGACGCATAAAAAATATTTGGACGCATTTAAATATATTTGTCAAGAACTTTTTCGCACACCCAAAAACTAACTTTTCCTATGCCTATGCCTTTCTCAACTGTACGATATCATTCATACGCCATCATCATCTCAACTTTAGATTCACGATATACCCGAACATTGGACGGCTACTAGAGAGCGGTAGACGTTTCAAAGTAAGACATTTTTCCGCGTGAAACAGTTGCTTCCATTGCGTCGCTTTCCTCATAAACCTATTTGATTGCAATCATTAGGGAGGAGGAGGGAGGTTAATAGAGAAGGAGTTAATAGAGGAGTTAATAGAGGAGTTAATAATAATAGAGGAGTTAATAGAGGAGGAGGTTAATTTTAATTTCAACTTTGGACTTGATTTAGGATACAACAGTACGGTAGGCTAGGGTACATTCTAAGAACTCTGAAGTTTTTGTTTTTTGAAATTTTCCTCCGTTACATCACAGTCCACTTGATTACATCACAGTCTTCTTGATTACATCACAGTCTACTTGATTACATCACAGTCTACTTGATTACATCACAGTCTACTTGATTACATCACAGTCTACTTGATTACATCACAGTCTACTTGATTAATAAATGAATAGCAGCACTTCTCAATGAAATCGATCCTTATGCTTGAGACAAGTAACAACGCCAATCATGATCTCCAGCTTCTATAAAAGACAAAGCATGTTATTAAATTAAAGACACTTTCACACGTGGAATAGTTTGCAACCTTTTAATTGTTTATTTAATTATTTGTCGGCTGCATAGCCGAGTGGAGAGAGCCCTAAAACGGCAATTTCGACGGTTTGACACCGCTCAAGAGTATGCGGCTGTGTCTTCGACAGGACACTTAAACGCATGCCTGAAGGTGGACAAGAAGATTGGCTTCCTTGCCTTCCAGTCTACTTAATCTAAATCTTCAATCACCGGGTGTAAGCCTGGATAAGACAAACAAACAAAACATTCAAAGAAAATGAAGGGGTGTACCAGCAAACATCTAAACATTGAAAACATTAAATTGAAAATAAAACATAATATAAAACATAAATAAAACATTAAACATTGAAATTAAAACAAAACATTGTTTATTTTATGATCTGAATTGATGTTAAAAATAATGTGTAGCCCAATGTGAACACAAAATACGTAGAATTAACATTATTCGCACCAGCAACAAAAAATAAAATTGAATTAAATTAAACCTATGAACTTTGTTTTGGTGACTGTAGACAACCATAAGCTAGCTAGGCTGCAATAAACAAATTATTTTCAATTTCTGGTAAACAATTCGTGTTTGAAATTGCTTAGAGTTTGATGGATATTACGTTAGCTAACGTTAATACAACGTAACTCTCACCTTATTTTCTAACCTATCCAGGGCTTCTTTCAATCTGGCTTGCTCTTCCATGCTCGGACGTTTCAATCTTCCTTCATCTTCATCGAGGCAATAACCCATGACAACTCTCTCCTCAACTTTGTCCAATATCTCGATCACGTCATCCACGCTGGATAGAACGTTGCCACGAAGATCTATCCGAACAATCTAAACACAATCTAATTATAATTCAACAGTTAAATAAGGATTGTTGTTTGTGACGTCAGTAAAATGAAATAAACTATTTTCGAGATATCTACCTTCTTGAACTGACTCGTGTAAAAATAAATTCGTTTGTTTGTAACATTTTAAAAAGAATTATCAGAAAACGATCAAAATTGGAAATTTGTTGGAACTCAGACAGTAAAACAGTATAATGTAACGTTGAATCAACGTAACAACTGTTATCAGTGTCATCATAGATCAATGCAATAAAACGTTGGTTTAAAAGTTAAACATGACTTACGGATCCAGGCATCGACTTTATCGCCTCGATCCATGGACGAAATTGGTTGGACGTCATTCTGCAATCGCTCAGACCAAGCAATCGGACTCGCCCTGGCATCGACTTAAGGAATGACGTCACCACATGAATGTCATTCAGAGTATCGGAGGATTTCATCCATATCCAACCTCCGTCAAAATGACTCCCTGTGGTCACGATCATTTCCTCGTCGTTGCCTTCTCTCAATATCCTACTGATGTCGATGATGGAGCGACCATCATAGTGACCTAATAAAGCAGGAATAATTCCAATCAATATTATTATTATTTATTTGCGTCAGATAAAGCTTTCCATATCCAAAACAAAACAACGAAATAATACACAAACCGCAAATGCACAAAGGACACAGTGAGCCACTTTGGATGTCGTCAGTTTAAGAGCTTCCAATATCTAACTTATTGTTACAAATTAACATACAATGAGCGTTGGAAGAGTTGAAAGCATTCAAAACGATAAAAACAATCAGATGACATCAGGTCTGATATAAAGCGATTTGAGGAGTGAATGCAACGGTTGATAAACGAAAACTTCGACAACTCTGGTGTCCTTCAATTGTTTTTAATTTGCTACTACGCCATGTAGCTTAATATGTTGACTACATTCGCTAGGCTAAAACATGAAGTTGTTTTCATATTCAATAAATTCTAGAAAACATTGATTGCCAAAAAGCGTAGACATGTAGAGTCTTCTTTTTTTTGGAGGTGAGCCAAGGCTCCTTATACATTACACCTACAGGTTACTTGTAAACAGGTAGCTTTTTCTATTTGATTTTTATAAAACATTTTTACGCAACCAAGATACAAGACTTTTTACCACCCTGTAATTGTTTTACTGTCACCCACTTTCAGCACTTTCCTTTGTTCTCCGCTTTAACTCTTCCAAAAGTAAATATTTTTTTTGTTTTTCTATGTCTGGAAAAAGTAGCACCGTTATGGTTGTAATATGCATTGTTTTTACATTTCATTTACTCTGTTTGTTTATTTAATTATATGTGGAGCTATTCAAACAAGATAAATTGACGACTTTCTAATCAAGGCTAGATACCAAAAAGTAGTAGGCCTAAATGAGAACATTGGACTCCCCAGACAACAAAATCTGTCATTTTTACATTGATTCAACATCTGCATACGTTGAATCAATGTAAAAGTGACGGATTTTGTTGTCTGGGATCGATACAATGATGATTGTTGATAAAACGTAAAGTTACCATTTCCCGTGCTTGGATCCAGCAAAAGCCCAGATAGAAATTGCACAACAACAGACCAATGATCATTGAGTAGATTATTTTGAACAAAGGAAGCGAACTCTCTTGATGGCATTTCGTGACAAAGATACAAAGCTGAAAAGTACTCCTGGAAGGTTTGATGTGTAAAATATAATTGTTGGTTACCTTCCAGCAGTGGACATTTTTTGTTGGATCCTAACAAAAGTACCATAAGATCCTGCACTTTTTTAACGGTCAGATTTTTTTGTGCAAGACTTTTCGTGTTTATAAGTACTGTACCTTCTTCTGTCGCTTTATAGGCGATTTCAGGCAATTCCATAACAATTTCATCCGACAAAGAACTTGCATGGTCAGACGCTTTAAGATTTTCAAGCACAGAATGAAACACTTTGGTCATTGTGGAAATACACTTCACCTGTCCTGATGAACCCAACGAAGCCCTGACATAAAGTTGTAACATAAGTGGGTTATGGCATAATGATTCTAGCTGGGGTGCTTTACTGGTTAATGATTTCCAGAGGTCATCGGCTTTACTCTGGTTGTTTATTAAAGCATCAAACAATTTTCTCATATCTGAAGAAGTTAAATCACGAAGAAAGAAAATAAGACTTGGTCTGCAGTTTTTAGGAACGGAAAGCATAGCGTGTGGACGAGAAGTGAAGATGAGGTGGCAGTGACGTAGAAATTGTCTTTGGCAAAGACTTGAAACCAGTTCCTGAGAAGTAAGTGAACTGTTGTAGTTGTATTTCTTTACATTTTCTTTGATATTCCATTTCACTTGATCAAATCCGTCAAAAATAATGTAAACTTTTTCCGGATTGTTTTTGATCCACTCAAAAGCAGAAGTCTCTTCCTTTTCATTTAAGTTGTAGTTACTGTCTCCCAATAAAAATTGTTTCAAAGTAAATGTTTCTGCGTCACAGTCGTTTAAGTTCATAAACAACTTTCTTAAAATAACAAGATCTCCCCTTTGACAAAGACGTCTTGCTAAGCGCTTGGACAGTGTCGTTTTTCCAGCCCCAGGATATCCAATTATAGAAATAAAATGATTTTTTTGAGCATCCGAAACTATTTTGTCAAAGTCAACCTTTTCGTCAGATTTTGTTAGTTTAAATTCGTGAGTTTTGGGGTCGTATTTGTCGTCGTTTGGGACAAGATTTCCTTCATAAAATTTAACCAAAAAAAGTTCTGCACAAACTTCTGGAAAACTGTCTGAAGAGATGTTAAAATGGCACAGGTCAACGTCGTATTCAGAATCATACAACCTAAGGGTTGTTTCTTTAAGTTTTTCTATTCCGATGTTTGAACCTGAAAGAGAAAACAAATTCATTTTATCAAGTTTTTGTATGAGAAAAACCAAATTGTTTGTTTTTGGTAGTATTCAGACCTAATCTTACAGATCTAAACCTACAGACCAAAACCAACCAACCAACCGACAAAACCAACACCAACGTCCAACATAGCCTACACATCATACACACAGCAAACAACAGAAAATCTTGGAAATTTTTCATGCAAGAGGCAGTCGATGCTTGAAATCAAGTGCGGTAACAAAAGAAGGCAGACTTAATTTATCAAGAAAATGAAGTATCTTCTGACAGGTGTCAAACCCAGAACAATGCTTGATATGAACGACTCGGTTACATGTCTTGTAACGCAAAGAAATTTTTTTTCACACGAGTTGTCAGTTCAATCATGTATATAGTTAAAAATCGATTTCGATTAGATAGAAGCTATAGATCATCTTCGGTTAAGCTTCTATTTGAAGTTTCGCTGAGTTTCAGTAGCCAGTTCTGGAGATGAAGTGAGAAAGTTTTCATGTCCTGGCTCAAGGTGTCTTCTAGACTTTACAATCATGGACTTAATAAGCGGGGACTACTGTAGCCTACTACTTTGGAAAGTATAAATTTTCTTCTATAAAATTGTACGAAACTCAGCAGGTCAAAGAGTAGGCCTATTATTATGATTGTATTTATTTTTGACATACAAGCAGTGTTGGGCGCGATAACTCATTCATTTTTCAGTTAAGCGATAACGATAATCGATAAACGAAAAATGCCTAAAGCGATAACGATAAACAATAAATCAAAAAAAAGTTAAACGATAACGATAAACGATAAATTATCGCCCGATAATGTCCGATAACGATAATTTTTTTTTTCTTGATTAGCGCTGCCCCATCCCATGCAGCACGAACTGTTTTCATCAACATGTCGAAAAATCGAACATAATATGCTGTAAAGGGACAAAACGTTTTGTAAGTTATGCATAAATAGAATCGCAATAGCGGCAGTGGGTATCGAATCTTCAACTTCTTGATCCAGAAGCAAACCACTGAGGTAACCGCCGTGCTTATAATTATACCTTCAGATACCAGTTGGATGCTTTTATCAATTGAGTTACACTGCCGTTTACGTGCAGTAGGCAAAATAATTAAATCAAATGAAAATACCATAAAAAATACCAAACTTTGTATTTTGCTTTCTGCTTAAAGGGCTGTTTAGTGTTTACAGCAAAGTCAGCAATAATTGAAAAAATTCCCAAAAACGCAAAATGCTTGAAAATTTATCAGTAATCTTAAGCGTTATTGGTAGTAAAAATGTGCATACTGTGAAATCCATCAAGCTTGTCAAATTAGTCGTGTTTGTTTAAGAACAATAACATAATTATCGTAATTTAATGATAATTTCAGATATTTTTTTTTTGTTTTCTTTGTGAACACCACCATTAAAGCAATGGCAGAACGCTGAGTTGTTGAGATAAGAATTACAATGTAGGCACTGTATTAGTGGGAATAAAGATATTTGATCAAGTTTAACATCTTCAAGTTTATTACATTTACATAAACATAAAACTACGCAACAAATTAAGTATCGAACGTTTTCGACATCACAAGATGTCCTCTTCAGGAATAATATACATACAACCATAGTTAATAAATACATGGTATATTTATTAACTATGGTTGTATGTATAAAAAATGTGAGATCATCTGAAGGCAAGCGTGAGACTAATTTAGTTTCTCGCGCGGGCTTGCGGTGATCGAAGCCAAACGTCACAATACAACTTAACTACATCTGAAAAAAAATACAATGGTTAACTAAATCTATAAACAGAAAAAGACAAAAACTGCACAGTACTTCTGACTAGCTCAAACTCAACGATATAGGCTCCACGAGAATCAAAGGTAACTGCATCAAAAGGTGTTTTACAAACAGATCACATGATATGGTAGAAAGGGATCTTGAAAGCAAACTAAGATCTTGGAAGCCTTGTACATAAAACGTCACAATCCACTTTTGAACAGACAATTGTATGCTTGCGGCTCGTCTTTCTTGCTCTCTGCATTTTAAAATTAGTTTTTTCGCACCTTGCCTTTTTACCATATCATGTGATCTGTTTTTAAAACACCTTTTGATGCAGTTACCTTTGATTCTCGTGGAGCCTATATCGTTGAGTTTGAGCTAGTCAGAAGTATTGTGCAGTTTTTGTCTTTTTCTGTTTATAGATTTAGTTAACCATTGTAATTTTTTTTCAGATGTAGTTAAGTTGTATGTATATTATTCCTGAAGAGGACATCTTGTGATGTCGAAAACGTTCGATACTTAATTTGTTGCGTAGTTTTATGTTTATGTAAATGTAATAAACTTGAAGATGTTAAACTTGATCACGTTGCTCGGTTTCGTATGCCTATGGTTCAACAAGACAAACTCTCTACCGAAGCTATAAAAATATTTGATTGAGGTAGGCTATGTCGCATAGGTAGGCTACAGTAAATGAGAAAGGTTATACAACTTATACTGTATTTAGCATAATTTTACCACTCAACTCGTTCCGCCTATTGTCATGCAAAAACTACTACAAGATGCAAAAAATGTGATGTCTGTCTGCATGCTAAATGCTTCAAGCAATATCATATTCCGCAATGACTTGTTTCAGTGATGTTGTGTTACTTTGCTAATTTTCATCTTCATATTTTTTGAACTTTCATTTCAATAAAATGCTCGATGACAATAATGACATGACAAGACATGAACAAGACATTTCCCATTTATCACTTTGAGCAATAAGTAAAATGTAATAACGCTTAAGCATTACGCACAAGAAACTTGTGAAATTTGATAACGGATTTGCCTAGCGTCTTATATATAGGACGGCTTTTTTCTCAAAAAGTACAAACACAATTAGGAAAAAAATAATTGTGATATGTTTCTTAGGTCATAATTATGCAATATTTAAATACAGCTTCGGTAGAGAGTTTGTCTTGTTGAACCATAGCTTCGTATGCCTATGGTTCAACAGTATTTAAATTTTCCGAAATTTTTTTTAAGTACTTTCACTTTCGGCACAAATGGGTTAACTTTTTAAGTTAAATGGCACTTATGCATTCGGTTATTATTTTTGGATTAAAGTTATATCGCCAAGCTAGAAAAAAATCGATCTTACAATCTATAACCGATCTTGTGTTGTTATTGTGTGTGAATTTTGTCTTTTGATCTGAGTTTGTGACGTATTACCCGCACGTCTCAAGGCAAGTTCTTGCAATTTTAGTTAATCTACTCATCTAAAGATTTAATGCGCTTAAAACAGTAAGTTTCATGTTTTGACGAGAGAGATTTTATTTTTTTACGACAATTAAAAACTAACACTTCCAACAAAAAAAGAAAACACAAGAATAAAATGGTTGATCGTGAGGTGGCGCGAAAGACCATGTTTCCGATGTAAAAGCGGCCTCGTATCGCGACACTCACAAACCACTTGCCAATTTCTTTCGCTTCGCTTCAAAGGAATCTGTACCGCCTGTGCGCTTACATTTTAATTGTAAAATTCACTCGCGATTGCCCATTGCAGCAAAACAACAAGAGACTTGTTGCATGCATTTCATTGCATTGCAATTTGCAACTCTAAAAATTATTGTGTTGTCAGCGCCGCCGGGCGTGCCCCCTCCCCTGATAACGACCCGTGCACACACACTTCAGGCACTGAAGAAAAACTGGTTTTAATTTTAGTTTCATTAACTAGGTGGCTAGTAAAAATATTACTTTTCATGATCTTTCCACTTGTGTGTTGATCCGAAATAAAATTTATCGGCGATTAATTATCGGCGATAATCAAATCTTGCCTTTGGCGATAACGATAAACGATAACTGAAAAAATAATTGAGCGATAACGATAAGCGATAAAAATTTATCGCCGATAGTTATCGCCGATGAATTATCGCCGATAATGCCCATCACTGCATACAAGTTATATTCATAGTAAGTTTAAACCGCTTTTCGACCCACTGTTGATGCCCACTATTTGCGGATCCCTGGCCTATGTGACCAAGTGCTTTTCCTTGGAACAGTTACACTGTTTTGATAGATGTAGGCTACAACAAATAAAAGGAAATATCTGGGCAATCCATTTGTATGTAGCCTATTTAGAACATGGCTGCATTTGTTGCCACTGTAATCAATTTATTCTATGACCAAGGACATACTTTCAACCAACCCTTGACCGCCATTTTGAACATGTGTTCTCGCGACCCGGTAGCAACTTTCAGCGATACGGTGCTGGGTCGTGACCCGGTGTTTGGGGATCCCTGCCTTAGCTCATCCTTAATGATATTACCCAGCCAGCTAATCAGTCCTTTTTGCATTGATTCAATGTCTGCAGACTTTAAATCAATGCAAAAAAAGGACTGATTTTCTGTCTGGGTACTGATGTGTCGCACTCGTTAGAGTTCTCTGTCTTATACTTATTGATATCTCTTTGGTGTGTAGTTGTTGTGCAGTTAAGTACACATGTGCTGAATCTTGTTAGTTTCTAAAATTGTTGTAACAATTGTTAAAGCTGTGAAGAGGACCTCAGCTTTCATAGATTAAATTTAGATTTACAGTTAAATTTAACATCGTAGAATAAACTCAAATAGTTTAAGCTTCAATAAGATACAGAATGTTAAAGTGTATATTCCATCAAAATATAAACTTAAACAGAGGCATTGTCGTACTTGCTTTTGCATATAACTTTCGAGGTTTAGGTACAGGTTTTGAAGAAGATGGTTGCTGAGACGATAATGTTTGAGTGGATGGATAGACATGCAGTGTAGATGAATACGATGGTTGCTGATAAGATGTTGCTTGAATGGATGGATGAACAATCTGAACTTGCGTTGGAGATGCAGATGGCAGAGATGCAGATTTCGTTGATTTTTGAGTTGTTTCTTGGAGTTCTGCTCGATCAGTTTTGTTTAGGGTGGCTGCAGAATAACATCCCTAATAATGTTATTTTTAGCCTGTTCAATGAATCCAAAGGTTACAATAACACAAAGAAATAAAAAAAGCATATTTTTCAATTATTAGCAGATTGATGTAAACCGTGCACAGAAGTAGAATGCAAAAACAACCACCATACTTGATGCGCAACGGTTTAAACATTTCCGACCTCAGCGTTTTATATCAACATTAAAGTGATGGTTGAAACGTTTTCATTTTCATGCACGTGTAATGAAAGCACAAAGAAATATTTTAATCACTAAAAAGATTTATTTCAAATTTGACAAAAGCAAGTTGGTTTTAAATTTACTTTGCTGTTGCACGTAATGAGATGATGAGCAATTTGATCTGATGGGTAATCGACTAATCGTAGATGGGTTTCATAAGAAGACGCCTCCGATGAACCTTTTAATATGACGTCATGACAAAACTAAACTTGAAGAATTGTAATTTTACTTATTTTGTTGCTGGTAATTTAAGTTGTATCGTTTTGTATTTTATTTCTAACTTTTGTTTGTTTAAGAAAAATGTTTTTATTGATGAATGGCAACATAGCATTCACTCAATAATGCCGTAGCTATAAATTGATAAATACCAATCGACGTAGTGTTGTACTGGTTTGCATCATAAATTTATTAATATGTTAATTGAACATAAAGTTGCAAACCTATTTCATCTCTGAATGAAACGTCACTCCGTTCTTGTTGCTGGCTGGTTATTGAAAGATTTTGTCTGTTATCATGCTGGATCATTTGTTGACCAATTTGGGTTAGGGTTAGATGGCTGATTTTCACCACCATTGAAGATTGTCCTACAAAGAAAACAAAACAATAAGACCAATAACGATTAACGCTCCTGATGTAAATCTAACGTATGTTTGATGCAGTAAAATTAAGATAAGTAAAAATAACTTGAAAGGTATGAAACATAGATTGGTGCTTTTCAATGTCTGTGTGAAAACTCTAACTAATGCTCGTGGAATATCTATAAAGTGAAACTTCTAGAATCTATAAAATGAAACTTGTTGAACCATAGGCATACGAAGCCGAACAACGTGATCAAGTTTAACATCTTCAAGATTATTACATTTACATAAACATAAAACTACGCAACAAATTAAGTATCGAACGTTTTCGACATCACAAGATGTCCTCTTCAGGAATAATATACATACAAATTAACTACATCTGAAAAAAATACAATGGTTAACTAAATCTATAAACAGAAAAAGACAAAAACTGCACAGTACTTCTGACTAGCTCAAACTCAACGATATAGGCTCCACGAGAATCAAAGGTAACTGCATCAAAAGGTGTTAAACAGATCACATGATATGGTAAAAAGGCAAGGTGCGAAAAAACTAATTTTAAAATACAGAGAGCAAGAAAGATGAGCCGCAAGCATACAATTGTCTGTTCAAAAGTGGATTGTGACGTTTTATGTACAAGGCTTCCAAGATCTTAGTTTGATACTCAGACCTGCCTCTAGACATGATCTCAAACTGCTTGATAGAAACGTTATTTTGGCATTCTGTACATGAAAAAATGTGATCTTTAATTGCGCTTTTCTGTTAATTGCGCTTTCTTTAATTAATTGCGCTTTTCTGTTAAAGATCACATTTTTTCATGTACAGAATGCCAAAATAACGTTTCTATCAAGCAGTTTGAGATCATGTCTAGAGGCAGGTCTGAGTATCAAACTAAGATCTTGAAAGCCTTGTACATAAAACGTCACAATCCACTTTCGAACAGACAATTGTATGTTTGCGGCTCGTCTTTCTTGCTCTCTGTATTTTAAAATTAGTTTTTTCGCACCTTGCCTTTCTACCACATCATGTGATCTGTTCAACACCTTTTGATGCAGTTACCTTTGATTATCGTTGAGTTTGAGCTAGTCAGAAGTACTGTGCAGTTTTTGTCTTTTTCTGTTTATAGATTTAGTTAACCATTGTATTTTTTTCAGATGTAGTTAATTTGTATGTATATTATTCCTGAAGAGGACATCTTGTGATGTCGAAAACGTTCGATACTTAATTTGTTGCGTAGTTTTATGTTTATGTAAATGTAATAAACTTGAAGATGTTAAACTTGATCACGTTGCTCGGCTTCGTATGTCTATGGTTCAACAAGACAAACTCTCTACCGAAGCTCTAAAATGAAACTTCTAATTGAAATGTGAAAGAACAGCAGCTTTTACAAATTCTTCGTAGGCTATATTTTAAAACTCTTATTTTTCAGGACCTTCTGATGATCCCCCTTTTTGGGTGAAACAGGCTATCAAGGGTTTAGAAATTAATAACTATATTTGATTTAAAATTCCTAATATGCTTAAAACTGGATGATTTTTATAAAAACAGTTAAAATGCCGGATACAAAACATCGGAAAGCTTACCAAGATCTCCGTGAACTGGCGCAACTGACAGAAGTTCCTTTCCGTCTTCAATCCCGTTGCCATCCGAATTGCTTGACTGTTCGTTTATTTCTCGGGAATTCATCCTTTGTGGTTGCTGCGTGACGTCACAAACGTAAAATAGTAAACAGAGTAATATTGTTTAATAAAATCTATTGATAAAACAAACAAATATGAAATTCAAACACGATTTATGTTTGATACAATATTAATATCTTATTTTGTACAAAAGTTCTCAAATCTCAATATCGCTGTATTATTATGTAGGTATTGTTATTATATTAATAAGTATTAGTATTATTTATAGTAACCTGCCCTGCTTGGCAGTACGTTAAAATCTTGCTAAGCAGAGTGGTAGTATAAATAATATAGTTATTAATCTCTAAACCCTTGACTGCCTGTTTCACCCTAAATTGGGGATCATCAGAAGGTCCAAATAGAATTCTATTTGAATAAGGACCTTCTGATGATCCCCCTTTTAGGGTAAAACAGGCTGTCAAGAATTTAGAGATTAGTAGCTGAATTTGATTTAATTTGCTCTGCTTGGCTTTTTGCTTGGCATTGAGCACCTTTTGTAGTATTAATAGTATTTATTGTTTAAATGATAAAGTGATATTTTGACATAAACTCGTTATCAAGGCTTCATCCTTGAGAAGTTAACGCAACGACGGATTGTACAAGGAAATGGTAGAAAGAAAAACTATGTTTGTAATCATTGCAAAATATTATCATAGTAACGTTTTTCTTTGTAACTAAAAAACAAGTTACCGTTTTATTACACTGATGATGTGACAAAACTATGTATTTAAAGCATTTGTGACGTCAAACAAACGCCGGGAAGTTATAGCATAGTATTCTACTTTAACCTTTTCATGAGTTCATTTATTAATTTTGCGCATAGCGACCTATACTGTAAACAGGCCTTGACAACGTACAAACTGAAGGTATGACTGAAGCCGATGTAATTTCGATTTTGAACTCTAAGATAAATTTACTTTCTATCCATTTGAAAAAATGATAGTTTTTAGAATCAAAATTGTCAAAGTGTGATCAATGAATCTTAATAAAAATTTACAATATCTATGATTTCGTTAGAATTGTCATCAACGACCCCACGCCCAGTTGCTAATTTTTTTTAACTTCCAACTGAAATCACTTCCTAGTTTGAAGAATCGCGATGCAGCTCGCGTTTTATAGCGGATGATCACATGAGCAAGAAGTACTCTGCAAAACGTAAGAAAAAAGTAATTTTACTGGAATAAAAATGTGTTATTTGAATAAGTTTTGCGCCTGATAAAAGTTATCTAACATGAAACAGAAACCTTAGGTAGGGTATATAACTTGTTCATATTAGTTTTACTGTAATTGTGTAGCTACACTGTATATTTAAAACTATCTATTTAAAAAAAAGTGCTCAATGCAGTGACGTAACCTGAAAGAAATTTTTAGGAGTGCAAAAGCAATTGTTGGAGGGTAAACGTCATTCAACATTGGTATTTATTATAATGGTATTTAAACGTTGTAATGGTATTAAAACATATTTTTGGGCGCCAAGGTAACTGTTTTGGGGGAGAAATTGTTTTCCCCACTGGCTCCGTCCCTGACCCAGCGTCAAGTAATAGAATAAGCAGATCGATTTGCATAAAATATGTAGATATTATTTTCGTAAAAACTTGTACATGGATCACTCTTATTAGGATAACCTACCCCGAATGTTTTTGGCTTGCTCATGCTTAACGAAACAAGTTGTGACAATAAAAATTTCAGCTACAATGAAAGAACGTTTAAAAACTTTTGAACATAGCGAGATGTTCCAACAAATGGTGGGAATTGAAATTAGCTTTCTGGAAATTAGAAATTCACAATGAAAAACAGATCTGTAATAATTGGCTTTCGATACCAGCTATACTCAATGGCTAACTTTTTTGTTCTATCACAGACATTCTCTATATCGCAACTATAGACTACCCACCTACTTATATTGCATAATTACTACGTCACTACAAAAATACGTGTTCCCAAACCTGGATTATCTCTACAGCCAGTAATTACTCCGCTTATTACAATCTTTTTCAAATTGTGTGTTTGTAATTGATTTATCGTAGCCTAATAAACAACTTGCAAAGCGCTTTCTCATTGTTTGCAGAACTCATATTCTCAACAATGCGGCATTGTGTTGAACAATGAGCTCGGTAAACTATCAGTGTCGTGAAAGTGCAAATTAGTTTGTGACTTTGAATGTTTTTCAAACTGTTTGTTCATGATCAGATTATTTTCCACAACTTCATTGTCAACAAACAATGCGGGAAATACCAAGGTTAAATGCAGCGTCCTTTCAACTGTTTGTTTACGGTATAATAGTGGCTCTTTTACATACCCACCTGGTAGCCTATCAGATAATGCCTTTTTGTTGTTGTTGTTGCAGAATTGGACGAAATATGTAGGCCTATATCCAGTATCGTTGACAGGGGGTCCATGTAGGGACAGTGGAATATCGGAACGACTCACTTTACTGATTTTTCTTGCGAAAGGGACAGCTGGAAGGTCACTAAGAAGTTCAAAAATTAGCAGAACTGCACAACGTTTTCTTTGCTTTTAGATAAATTCATTCTCATCAAATGAATTGCTATATTTGGTTAAAATTTTGGGTTCTAGGAAATCTGCAAAACTTTACTTCAGCAGTATGAGGTTACCTACCGTTACAGGTGTTGCATGAAGTCTACCCCTGCATTATCATGACTTGAATAATATTCAATAAATATGATATCAGATATTTTCTACGTTTATTTTGGCGATACACGCATTGTACACACGTGGGCACTGGGCAGGTCATACAAACTGCACCTGAGTATGCGACATGTGGCAGTAGACCTCAAGCTGTAGTTGCATCAAATTTTGTCATAACATTATGACCCTCCAGTTGTCCTCTTTACTTTTGAGTGAGCAATCCCCTACTTCTACCATCCCTAGATCTATGGGGTACTTTTGGACTTGGGGTGATTTTAGAGGCCCGAAAACGCGAGAAACCAACGCGTATTCTTTAGATATAATGCGTTTTTCTCAGAGGTGTCTTGATTTGATTCCCGGAGGTCTCATTGGTACCGGGCCCAAAATATCCTCTCAACGGCCCTGGCCCTATGCTGTGCAAGTATGCAGGTCAGAGTATCGGTAACAGCATTGTTTTAAAATATAGGCTACTAAAAAATGCCAAATACTTTCCAGCGAAGCGTTTTCTAAAATGGCCAAACTTCTGTTTTTTGGCAGTAAAAAAAAGCTAATCTAGCCACCCTGGTAATTATATTTGGTATTGAAATTGCATTCAAATTCAACATGGTCGTCCTGGATACAGAGTTGCCAAAAAACAATTCACTTTCTGCTTTGCCAAACATTGTCTGAACTGTGCAGCCAATTCCAGTCCGAAAACTACCAAACTGTGTTTTGAGATACGTCGCTCTTGAAGTTGGTATTCAAAATATTATATCTTCTTGAAGTTTTTAAAAGAAAAACAAGACAGTTTTTGAGCAAACTCGGCTCTACTTAGGCTATCTGTGCATTTATGCTACATAGCAAAAACTGCAAGGTAACCACATGGAATAGATGGTAGGCTATGGCGACACCGTAAAAAAACTGACTTGATTTGGCTGATTAGGCTACTTAAAGCTCTAGATATTGAACAATTTTTTTCTTGCAAATAAGGAAGCTCCAACCTTCTCCGCGCTTTGCAATGTTCTGAAAGAAACACATGTCGGCTTTAAATTTAAAAAGCACACAACTTAAAGATGACGGTGATGTTTGCAAAGAACTCTCAGCAAATTTCTAGATAAGTCTTCCCCACAATATGCTTCATTGAATGATTGTTATCTGTGGCTTGTCAAAAACATATGTATTTTTTACAACCCCACATGAGGCATCGGATCACAGCTGCAGATCGTGTTTCCAGAGTGTTCTGTCCGAGACATCTCCTAGTTGTCGTTTTCCAGCTCGGTATTTCAAGAAGTTTTAGCCTACAAGCTTCTCACAATAATTATCTTAACCATGGCTAACCATCAAAGTAATCTTACAAATGACTTCTAAATCCATCTATTTGCGACTGTGGGCACTCTTGGCAAACCCAACGAAACAGTGTTTAAAGTTCACCAGCAGAGGAAGAGATTGGAATGGGTGGCTATTAAACTTATTCGTTTTGTTGCGTATGAATAGTTGGTTGAGTGCCCGACTTTATGGGCAAAGAAACAACAAGATCAAAGAACATTGGTTCGACTCTCAAGGTGTGCGTTTGATCAACGCAATTCATGGACAACTATCCATTCAGCGGCACCTAGTGGATGGAATAATTCATGAACAACAAAACTTCAACAAGAAGCAGAAATTTCACTTTGTCAACTTCACTGACCAGACCTGTGTTAGTTGTTAAAACCCTTTGCAAGCATACGAAACTGTCAGGGTTAAGGTTGCAAAAGGGTTTTCTCAATTCGAGAATAAAGAATTCCACAATGAATCAAATGGGTGAATTTTTAAGCTGGAACGGAAACTGTCAGGAGAAATTGTCACATCTTTTGTTTGTTTTTTAGGAGAGATTTTTTGTTAAACTTTCTCATTTACTAGTTTCAGGATTGTTCGCTAGTTTCATGCAGCCTAACAGGTCACACTGAGAGTCACTCAGCCATTTCTTTTATGACAGAACAATAGGCCTATACCTTTTTTTTAAATTTTGATTATTTTTGTATTGTAATACTGTTACTAAAAATGTTTTTACTCGTATAGTCTTGTACTATTTATTGGCTTGAACTTTTCTCTGTTGCACTGAAGTTTAAACGCCCTTGCTACAAGAGTTTATTGATTTTAAAAGTTTTTCCTATTTTTAATCACCCGGAATAAAGTTTATATTTGAATAAAAAACCACAGGACTTCACTTGAGGATCGCAGCAGCACATGATTTTTTTTTCTTTCATTAATATTACTCAACATCAGCCTATCTTGTTTCAACGTAATTTGCCGATGCTTGACATTTGTCACATTAAGAACTGGGAAGCAGCTGACTCGATGACTGATAGTGATATAGTCTTTCGCTGCTTCCTGTCTGTTGTGGTATTTAGATAGCTATTTTATTCGTATTGTCGCAACAGACAAAAGAAAAGGTTTCTCTCTCTTCTCTCACTCTCTTGTAAGCTTAGTTTAAATGGCAAAATCGTCATTTCCGTAGGGTGGCAATTGACTTGTAGACCGTATGGTCGTTTCGTTGTCTCCCTGTCGGTATGGGAACTTGTGTAACTTTGCATTGTGTACATTAATTGCATATTTCAAACATCTACCTATGTTCCTGTTACTGACAAATAAAACATTGATTGATTGATTGAAACTCAAATAACAATTTATTAAACAATGAGTCAAATCACAGTTTGGTAACAAACAATCATATTAACGTCTGCTATTTGTTAAACTTCAATAACACAGGAATGATAGAAATTGTAAATGGTCAACAATGTGTAGCCTAATCTACAACAACGACATAATCACCGAATATATTTGATTCAATTCAACAATTTTTACAAAAGTTTGGAACAAAAAATATTGCAAAATATCCACAATCAAAATATGATACGACATAAGTATAGACTCGTGCTAGCAAAAAAACAATGATAGATTTAAAGTGTAAATAATGAGGTTTATAAAACAATAGCATGAGAATAAACACAATCATAAAATTTCCTTGTGACTGAAAAAATAATGCAGATAACTTACTGTAAGTACAAAAGCTTCAAACATAACAAATAAAATATTAATATCGCAATTTAACCACGCCGAACTTTGTATACAAAGAAACAGCAAGATCTAGCGATGCTGGTTCGACTCTCGGGGTGTGCGCTTTAGCAATGCATTTACAAACTATTCTTCATTCAGCGGCACTCCATTAGTGGATGGAATAATTCACTGATAACAATTCAATTTTATTTCAACAATCGAAAACTTCGCTCTGTACATCTTGGTGACCGGGCTTGAGTCAGTGGCTCAACGCCTCTCCTCTCCAGTGGCTCAAAGCGAGACTGCCAGGAACAAGCTCCCAAAAAAGATCTGTTAGTCCGAGGATAAAGATTTCCGCAATCAACTAGCATCCAGCTCAACGTACAAAACCAAGACGGTGGTGACAACACATTAAACAGGTCAGTTGCATCATAATGACGTATGGTGATCTCATAACCACATACAGTTTGATCACAAAGCAATAACACTGACACAAGCAAGGCCTTTTTGAACATAACAAAAGTGCGACTGGACCAAAAAATAAATGACATTTTCGTCACATCGACGTAAACCAATTCAACAAACAGGATTAATAAAGCCACGGAAAGTCATGAGAGGACTCGCTTTTACTTCAATTATGTTTCTAAGTTATGATGTAATAATCCCCACATTATGCAGTTTGTTCTGGAATCGTTACGACATGATTGAAGCTAGCTAACACAGTAAAAGAAATCCAACTTTGAACGCGAAAGACCAATCCTATGACGAAACATGCTGATTGGTGACGTCACTATCAGGGTCCTTCACGTGATCAAGGTTCAAAGTTCGTTCAATGAAAGTGTCTTCTTCGAGGTTGGCAAGCCGCCTAAAAATGTAATAACAATGATAAACACTATAATCATTCTGTTTATTAGAAACACACATTAGAAACACATAAGCTAATCATTCTGTTAAGGTTCACAACAGCCCGAACCCTGCACCAAGCATGGTAGAAACTAATGAGAGAAAGAGAGAAAACTTTTATTTCATCTGTTGTGAGAATAGAACGGTACATCTGTACAATAGTGCGGTAGGCTACAATGCAATAATGAACGTAAGCTTCTTGTGCAGTTAGGAGCCTTCTAGGCTTGTAGCTTTGTGATAGTTGTATTAATATCAATTATAAGATCACAGACTTATGCATCACAACTATTATAAAAATAGAACTGAATTTATGTATTTGTTGTCCTCGTGCGCTTTAACTGTCTGTTTGTTGGAGCGCAGAGCATATCTGCAATGGACGCAGCGATTACAAGAAAATAAACATTGATTAGCAGCAGGGGTTAGTGGGAATTTTAAAAGTGCTGGAACACTGCTGGGCGATTTGACTTTAAATTTAAAAAAAGGACAAGAACTTTTACTGGTGCTACCAGATTCAATGGTGTACACACGATTTTCTTGAAGACGGAAACATTTTATAACTTTTTTTTGAGAAAATTCTTTTTTTATTGGGGGTAGTAGGTCACAATTTTAACTTTTAATATGTTTTAGGTGAGATTTAGGATTTTGTTAATCCTGCTATCCTAAAACCAGCCAAATTATATTCAGTCGCCTAAGAAAAATATTGAAGAGGGGAGTCAGGGGGTCATGGGCCAATGACCCTGAGGACCCCATTGACCAAGGTCCTTTTCGAATTTTTAACGTAGAGTCAGTGGAGCTACGGCAGCACTAATAGGTTTCAGTTTTTCTTTTAAAAAACTTTTAAAAAACGTTGAAAAGTATAAATAAAAAACAGCCTTAAACCACGGTCTTGCTGCAACGTAGTTTATCCAACACAAAGCCCGTATAATGATAACCACAGCATTACTTACTTTTTGCAGACGAATACAAACTGCTTGTTCGGTGCGATCGATGACGTCACCGTGACGTCACTCAACAACCAGCTGGAAGTGACGTCACGACCATCATGCCCAATTATTACCTGTCAAAAAACTTGAACGTTAATCGTGGAAAAGAAACAGGCGCTGGATTACTGCAATTCTGTTCGTCGCCATGTTTCGTTCATTTTGAAAAGCTTCAAAGTTAAATCAGTTTTAAATTGATATGTCAGGAGGATTTCAAGCTATTTCAAAAATTATTTAATAAGTTTACAAAGAAACGAAACTAAAGTGCAGTTTACATTCTTCAAAAAAAAAATGACCCACTTTGAAAGATACTCGATCATTAGAGCTACTGGCTACTGCAAACACCCATCTTGTAAGCTTCGAATGATGTCACAATAAACAGAACGTACACAAGATGACTCTAACAGCAACATGTACCTGAGCAGTTGGCAGGCAGCCAGCACAAAACTCCTTTATTACATTGATTCAATATCTGCAGACGTTGAATCAATGTAAAAGGGACTACAAATAATCGAGAAAGATAAAAAAAAACTTCTTTTAAGAAAGTTTACCTGCGTAAGATTTCCCAAGTATAAGCCGGAAATGACGAATCTGTCGCTTTTTCCAGGTTTGTGAAGCTCAGCGCTTCCGGACGATGACGTCATCAACCAGCGTTTGCCACTGTCGCCATCTTCACCGATCAAAGTAACGTAGACATGCGCTGACGTGCCAGCATTGACGTCATCACCGGTCCGTGTCGTGATGACGTATTCACAAGCCTGGAAATAAATTTATAGTCAGTTGTTTTCACACCAGACACGATCCTTACAACTTGAATTGGCAGCCCTGCAAGAAAGAGCCACCACCCCCTCCAAAGCTTTTTTCCCAAGTAGAAAAGCAGACCGGTTTTCAAGTTCGTTTACCTAGATACGTTTGTTTGAATCATCAGACTGAGAGTTATCCTCATGATATGCCTTAGTGCAAGTGCGTGGCACCGAGTCATGTGCGCTTGATTACGTCGTGCCGCCCTGTGGCTGTGAGTAGTTTGTAATTATTGCAGCAGGACATGGTGCCCACCACACAGTGATTTGTCAGTTGTACACATAGCTCTAAAGGTGTTAAGACCTCTTTTCAACTCCTTTGCTTTTGTGGGTTTCTGTTGCTATTCTGCAGTACCTGCAAGTGTAACAGTTTGACTGATCAGACTGAGGGTCATCCTCACGCTGGGCCGTTGGCCCTGACACATAACAATATTGTCTTTGGCAGGACACTTAAAGGTGAACACAAAAATTGGCTTCCTTGCCTTTCCGTCCACTTAACCTAAATCTTCAAGGGCGTACGTAGGCTAACTGAACTATGGGAGTAAGCCTGGATACAAAAAACACAACAATCTAACACCACGAAATCTAATGTTCTAACACACCAGGGATTCATAGTATAGGGATCGCCAACTCGACTGAATACCTGACAAGCGGAGTGTAAAAGTGTTGCCAGATATTTTTTAAGTTTTTAGTAAAAATATCATTTTGGAATTTTTAAAGTAGTATCGTAGTTTCCCAAAACTTGCCCGTAAATAAACAAACAAGCTTTGGGCAATCACTACTCTTTAAAAATGTCAAAAAATTAATTTTTCTAAAAATTTAAAAATATTTGGCAACACTTTTACACTCCGCTTGTTAGATATCCAGCCGAGTTGGTCATCCCTATACTATGAATCCCTGTAACACACTTAACAAATTTATGGCAATTTATATTGTTGAAAATGATAGCAACAAAAATTGATACGATTTCCTGATTGCAATAAAAAATGACTACAGCAATGCACGCACCAACTATCAAGTCTTACCGTGGCAATTCTTGAAGGATCTTGTCTTGGTCTACTCGCAGCCAGTTCTAACCAGTTGAAACCGGTTTGTAGTTGTTCCGACTCATGTTTGAAAAAGGAATGTTTCGGAAGAAAACTGAAATGTTGTCAAATATTTCATTGTGGCCATGTGAGTGAAAGATGAGGATATTTAGTTTCGGGTTCGATGTTCACCCAAAGCGCTTATAGTTATGTCATGACACTTGCAGACATCTTGAACTTGATAAAAAAAAATTAGTTTCCTTGCATTCAGGGTCAATTAATGGCAATACAGTATTGGTGGGGGTAAAAATAATGCTGATTAAAATTGACACCGCTGGTTCGACTCTCGGGGTGGGGTGTGTGTTTAAGCAACGAATTTCAAGGAATGCTCTCCATTCAGCGGCACCTAGTGAATGGAATAACTCACAGACGAAAACACTTCCACAAGCGGAAACTTCACTCTGCCAACCTCAGTAACTGGGCTGAAGTCAGAGGTTAAAGGCCTCTCCCACCATGTGAAACTGGATTAAACTGCAAAAACGAATTCTCAATCAGAAAATAAAGATTCAAACATATCAATCTTCGATAGGGCTACTGGGCTGACAAAAGCGTCCGTGAAAACATAACCCTGACAGCATCATATACTTCAATTGCGAACGTGTAGAAGATGCATTGAGATTACAAACACACAGCACTCGAAAAATGCTGAACAAAGTGTCCTTGCTCAATTCGCATTAGGCTCATTAAGGATAGACCTTCCGATCAAAAATAAGCCACAAAGATTTCAAACGAACTGGGACTCAAGCCAACAACACACCTGTAATATTGGTCGGTTGCTTTGTTTCGTAATGAAACTTTGTAAAGAAGACACTCAGCCTCCGATGGTTCGAGTGAAGGAGCAGGTTCCAGTACACCCAATCCTATCTTAACCAGGTCGCCGAATGAACGCGAAGGAACAGATATCTGAACGAAGATAAGGGTAATAGTGAGAGTAGGCTATGTCTCCTAGAACCAGGAGTTATATTTTGTGGAGTGATACATTAGATGGTTATCAAGGATTCAAACCCACTTATCCCAACATAGAATTAGCGTTTTTTTTTTCTTCTTCTTGTTCGTCGTGTGAGCCTCTGGGGCGGAGGGTCTATCCATTTACCACCCCAGATTCACGATGGTCCAGGATTACACTGGAAAGCTATTAGAGAGCAGCCAGCGTTTTTGATTAAAATGAAATGCCTAACTTACAGATCAGTTAGCTGGGGCTGATCAGTCTCATGCGCTGAAGTTACAAAACAATCGGACTTGGAGATAAAAACATTCAATCTGATTGCAAAAGCCAAACGCTCCGTGTTAGTCAACAGTTGAAACAAAGTTTTTATAAAATCTATCTATACAATTGAACCAGTCTAGTTGGAAATGTCACAATACGGAAGCTGGAAAGGTTTAAATAGGAAAAACAAGTTTTGAAATGTAAAGTAAATCATAACCAAACGCAACCTACCTCCAGTTTGCTTGTGTGCTTTCCATTTTTGTCAACTTTGGCCTCCTTGAGATCAACAGGAGTCAGTTGGCTGGACCCTTTATCTCCACACAGTTGCAAGGACACAGAAGGAAGAACAGAAGAGCTAGATTTGACTTGAGGATCGGATTTAGTCAGAGAATTCAAACCACTCCAAAGAAGCTTTATTACATAAACCGTTTGTTGTTGCCCAGTCTTCGAGTTAGGCTTGGTCTGGGCCGCTGGCTTTGCTGGGTACACAGTGGCCGTTTTGGTCAAAGATAAATCAACCGGATGACCACACTGGATATCTCTGAACAGAAGAAATAGCAGATGAATTGTAAAGCTACACAGTGGCATTTGTCTAGCAAGTGACATTTTTTTAAATAAACATAGTGGAAAGCATAATTGTAAAAGGTCATGGATGCTCCAGTATATCTTAATAATAACAATAAGAAATTAAATAAAAATTAAAAATATAAACATAGCCTATAACTTAAAAATTCTGTAATTAACGTAATAAACAACTGTAATTAATAGGTCTAGAAATGTAATAAACAAATAACATAGTAGCATAGCAGCAATAAAGAAGCAATATCAACGATAAGCTCCATAGTAGTGCTTGCACTCACAACAGCAAAATATTGACTGTTTAAAAAGACGGAGAAAATTGCTTCATGGCAACCAGCGCCTCAAGTTTTATTGTGTGATAAAGTTTGTCTATCATTATCTTAATTAACAGAACATCCGTGGATTTGTCATATGTTTGAAAACCAAAAAAACTGGCTTCCCGCCAATAGTCTCAAAGTATGATCCAAGGAAACATTGCCAATTCTGGAATGCTACAAAGGTAAATCCAGCCCGACAGGTTTAAACAAAGACAGCGGGATATTTCATTCGCTGCTTCAACAAATGTGCCATGAAATTAAACACAACACACCTGCCGCATTCAAAGATGAACTCTTCTTCATCATAGTATCCTCGCTTCACTTTCACTCGATCCAACTTCCAGCTTTTCTCGGTCGAGCCATTGACGTTGATGGTGACGCAATCGATGACGTCACCGAGACTCACTGCTTCCACAGAAAAAACGTCAACTCTTCCTGGTTGGAATTTCCCACTGGAGTTCTAAACACAAAAAACAAAAATATGTATGATTTCAAGACTGATAATAATCTCCAGAAGAAATGACTTGACATTGCATCAGGCGACCCAGGTTCAATACTCCACTAAAGCAGTTTTGAACATGATGACATAATTTTGTTTCATTACAACTGCTCTGAATGTCAAACCACAAACATTTAGTCATAAAAACAGGCATTAGAAAATCGTACTGGTGACCAATCGATCGTCTCCCTAACACGGTACCTCTTCCACATCACCTGGCAACACTGATAACACACTTACTGTGTTTTCAAGAATTTTGCGGCTCCCTGTGTCGCCATATTCCCCACGAAGTTGACACGTGATCTGAGACGGGGAAAAGTCGGGATCTGATTGGACACTCGTGTAGAATATAACGTAATAATCAACCACTGAAAAAAGATATTAAGTCATCAGATGTTAAAGAATTAAATGATTTTCAGAAAATCACAAATATTTTTTATTTTAAGAAAATAACAACAATTATTCACAAGTTCAGTACAACGTCGACTGCGTAGCCAAGTGGTGAGAGCTAGTACGTCGGTTCGACACCGCTCAAGAGCAAGCGGCTGTGTGTTGAAAAAGCATTCAAAGGCATGTCTGAAGGTGAAGATGAAGATTGACTTCCTTGCCTTCCCGTCTATTTAAGCTAAATCTTCAACTACAGCTCACAAATGTGAGTACTGCAAACACTGCAGTTGTAAAATTGAAGAAGAATCGTTTCACGTACCGGGTCTGTACAATCCATTCGATCTGACAACCGGGACTTCTCTGAGGTATCCTCGATGGCTTCCCTCCCACACGAGGGCGCTGTCGAACACAAATCGGATCTTCTCTCCTGTGTCGTCATCAATCATCCAGCACTGAAGAAGAATGAATCGTCGACAACAAACCAACGCGGATGCCGACTAGCTCAGCGAATCACATCTATAACTTTGCAATATCGCAGTGGACAGTAACTGCAGTAGCGATCTCTTAATAAGTAAAGTAACGTGTGGAAAGAATTTGATTCCTCCTAATGATGCTTTCTAAGCCGATCTTAGAAGACAATGAAATGGTTTTTGCTTAATCTACTTGGCGAATAAAGTACCAAGGAAACACGTAGAACTTCATGCATGCATTTGCTTTTGAAATCGCCAATTTCAAACGAAATTCTTGAACCAATGAAGCAAATCAACTCATCCCGCACTTGTTGCAGCGGCCAGGTCTTTTTCGTGACGTCATCAAACGCGTTTTCGACTTCCGCGCGTAACTTGACGAGCTGTGACGTCACTTCACCAGTGCTCGGAGATGGAGGTTCGTCATCATCGACGTGGACGTCTATGACGTGATGCTCGTCACTAATGTGACCTTTGAACTCACGTGACCTTCGTCCGGTCAAGCATAACGTAAATTTGAGATCAAGTTCTCTCTGTAGAATAGAAAGATTTTGTTAAAATGATAAAAAAGGGAAGAAAATGCCAGAATTTCCACCCAAATTGTTTCATTTTATGGTTCTCAGCATGTCGGGTGTCTGGCCTAGGGCTGAGAGCCCTGATACGATGCTCGAGGAGGCGCCATTTCGACACCGCTCAAGAGCATGAGGCAGTGTATTTGGCAAGATACTTACAAAGCATACAAACTATTTTATGTTTAATCAAAATCTAACCAACTGATCCACTCTAGAGTGAACAGCGCAGAGAAAAGAGAAAAGTTTCGCAGAAAAAGTGAACATTCGAATAAAAACCTTTACAAACAATATGTGAAAAGAACAGCTACCAATGACGTCAGACTTTCATCACTTCCGTCATAGCACATGACTCGGGAACTATCTAACGAAAGCTAGTACAATTCGGTATTACTACAGCAAACTCGCAACATCAGGATGAAACAGGTCGTTTGTATCTACATTTGTGAAGTTTCATCACTGACTTGTTTGATGACGTCAGGTTTGACGTGGATATGAAACTTCCAATGTCCTTTCGACGCTTGCAAGTCGCAGCCAGGTTGGCGTACTCTAGCGGCCGATACGTGAAGTTCTCTCTGAGTCAGTTTATCGTCCACAGAATCGTCCAACCACCTAAAAGTTACACCAAGGACATCAAGCAAGGTAAGCAACCTAATGGCTTCTTTAGTGTTTATTCCGCTCTATAAGTGGCTTCATGAGTATCGTATTGAAACACAATTGAAAAACAAGTATACGTAAAAACAGGGTTTTGTGTTTTTCATGTTAAATTAATTCCAGTTCCATTCTAAAGGCTATAAATTAATCAGTTCATCAAATAGAGAAATAGCGGCATATCTTCAGGCAAACTAGATCTAAGACAAAGCTAGCGTAATTTGCTTATATGGTACAAAAAACAACACTTGCACAAAAAGAGCCATCAATCTGCCTGCTACAGCCGCGCTTTTACACAGGGCCTTGTTTCGGGCCCTGGGCCAAACGAACGAGTCAACCTACTTGTGGCATGGGAACATGAAGTCACTCTGAATGCGGTCACGTGTTTCGCTTATTGTCACGTCATCCAGGAACCAGCCTGCACCTCCTCCTTTGGAGGAATGACCTAGAATAACCTTTCGTGGCTCGCCGACATCAACCGATTCAATCACAAACGCATCAGTTTGACCCTGAATAACAGAGTGAATGAATCAAAGGGTAGGCAAAAAGCAGTTGCACTGCTTTGATTTTGATAAAGACATACCTAGACAGCCAAACCAGTCACTTTTACATTGATTCAACGTCATAAAAATGACGTATTTTGCCTTCTGGGTAATGTTTTATAAATTTATTCTAGAAAATAAAATTAAGAAAGACCGGCTATGCCAAAGATGACATATTGCATAATTAAACAATCATATAAACATAAACACATAAATTATACTACATTGACAATTTGACATATACACATAAACTATATCTTGCTATAGGTTCTATAAATCCACGCCTATCCAGTTGAGAATAACTTAGCATCGTCATAAGCGATTATGCGCAAACAGAAGCACTCGCACAGCGAAGTCCAAACATTACTGATAGAATGAGATGGAGAAAAATATAAATAGACGACGTTTTATAAACGTTTTTATAAGCAGAAAGAATGTTTCTTTACACTTCACATCGATCCTGCAGTTGTGACACAATCCTTCCCAACAACTTCAGATCTTAGTGCAGGCTAAACAATCGTCATTGTCAAGCTTACGCGGTGCAGAATGCTATCAGGATCTTTTACGAGTTCTTTTAGTGACCGAGGCCCAGTTTCACCATCGGTACCAAATATGTTCATTTTGATATCAGCATCAGTACCGGAAGAGAGCGCGCCCCCTGTCTTCACTTCCACCTAAAATAACAAAAGTTTTGTTTTTTTCCGTAATGAGCTTATTTTTACCAATCCAAGAATGTAATAGCAAAGTGAAGTTATTCAGCAGAAGTAATGCTTGGGATCGATTTCTTCTTTCAGTGTTGTATTAAAACACATGACGTCACATTGTTTCACTTCCGAAAACACATTTTTTTATACTTTTACAATTACTTGCACAAATGCAAAATGTAGTTCGCACAACAAGGATTTCAACGAAAGAACAAAAAGTCACCGAAGACTTTTATTTGATGATTTTGTGTTTGAGTTGGGCTTTGAGAATCCATTACCAAAAACATGGGCATAAGTTACCAAAAAACGTTGGGCTTAAGCGACCGAAAACCTTCGGTATAAATTATCGAAAAACGTGGACTGATGGTACCATGAATGGACTTAACTGTATCAAAAGGGCTAAACTGATCGGACACGACAACACTTGCTTCACTTACTTTGTATTGATGATGCTTCAGTGGCTCCTGGTCAGGTTTTGTGAGAGAAAACTCGAAAGCAATGATGCCATCCTCATTTGCACGCGTACTCATGCGCTCTTTAGCACTTAAATGCACCAGGAACTCTTGACTTGTTGTGAGATCTTTTAATTTAATCTGCACGCGGAAATATAACAGACGCTGGTAAGCATACAGAATGTCAGAAACAAAGATACATCAGAAATAAATCGATGGTGTAAAAACACAGCAAAGGTGATCCCATACTCAGTTACTGAGCTTCGGGAAATGAAAAAAAGGTTCTCACCACACTAAGCCATCGGCACTAACGAGAGTAGATGTGGCTAACTGATGGTGTAACTTAGGTAAAAATAGTAAGCGGCGCACAAACGGAAAAATCCAACTGTCACCAACGGTGGCTGAGTCAATGTCTAGAGTTGGAAGCCTCTCGGAGGCAGTGATAGAATAAAGCTTTAAAAGCCATCAAATTCAGTCTAAGTATTTCTTAACGTTCAGTCTGGCTGTAAACTTATAACGTCCACCACTGCATGCTCTCAGAACTGCAGACCTTGCACCAGGTCTCAAATTTGGTCAAAACCATAAACCACACAAGATGGTTTGTCGTTCATTACCTTGTATATGCGGACCATGGTATCTTTGTTCAGCAAGACACGCAAATGGTAGAGATCACCCAAAGAAGTTCCGAGATTGAGATCTTGCGTTCGAATCTGCCTCTCAACCACTTTGCTGTCGATGCCGTCGATGACGTCATCGACCTGGACGTCTGGCAACGAGATGCTGATGACGTCAGAAGGAGAGTGGGTCCCAAATAGTCTGACGGAAATTCGATTGGCAAACAAACCCTGAATGAAAAAAGAGGATTTTCAAAATATCATTGAAAACATCATCAGTTGCGTTCCCGAGGAATGAGAGGGTTTTTCCGACGCTTCAATGTTCGTCGGTTAGACACCTATCGACAGCACGCGGCTGTGTCTTGAAAAAAGTACGAAATGACACACTTGAAGGTGGACAAGATGATTGACTTTGTTGACTTCCCATTCACATTATTTAATCTTCAACTACTAAGCCTCAGCTCAGACATGACAAAAACAAACTGAAAGTCGTAATAAAGAAGACGTGTGCTGAATTAATGTAAAAAGGGACATTTTCTGGCTGTGCTGGCCAAAACTTGTATTTTTCAAGGCGTCGGCACTTTGCCGCTAAAAGGCGCAACGAGAAACATCTAACAACCCTACCTCATCAAAGGCGGAGCTTGTGATGAAGATTCTCCATAATCCTTCACTCAGAACGGATGCTGGCCTCACTGGATCGCTTTTAACCACCGGAAGAGATGTTACATCTGCTCTGCTTTCCGGATCCATCGGGACCAGTGAAATTTCTTTACTTTCCGACTCCCCCGTAAACGTGTGGTTGATAGTGGCGCAGTATACAGTCTCAAACACCCCCCGAGCGTAGCAATTAGAGGGCGGCTCAGCTTTTATCATGATGTCTTTGACCTCCCAACCTCCACCATCTTCATATATCATAAAACCAAGTGTTAACTCATCATAAAAATAGTTAATTATCCTTAATGAAATCTTACGTAATAAAGAGTTGGATGTTTACTTTACGAAGGAATTTATTTTCATACGAGTCAGTTCAATCATAAATAGCTAAAAATCGATTTCGATCAGCTAGCAGCTAGATCATCTTTAGTTAAGCTTATTCAAATAGAGTTCAGTTAAGCTTATTCAAATAGAATATTCCATTTCGGTTCAATGTCCTGGGTTCCTCTTACTGAGGGTTAGAAAGTATGCGATGTCTATTCCAATGTTTAGGGCGGATTGCGCCTCTCCACGCACAACGATTGTGCGCGGATCGGCGTCTTGTTTAGAGGTTGATAAATTTACATCGGTTTTATGTCTTTTTAAAAAAAGAAAAACGAAACGCATGTGAAGCAGGAATTGTGTTTCGAAATTTTATTGCCAGAAAATTCATACTGGAAACATGGATATTATCCACCACCGCAATTGTTACTTCAATATTTTCTAATGTCTAATAAACCTTATCGCTGTGTAAATACCTTTGTTATGGTCAACGATGACGTAAGAAAGCGTGACGTCAGTCAGCTGAGACAGGTCAACAGATTCATGTTCAAAAACATAGCCATTCAAACGCTGGGTGGCGCTAAAGCCGTTCATGCTGAAACATAAACAAATTAGTGTGAATTGATAGGGTTAGGGTTAGTCATGATAATGATTATGTCATGATAATGATACAAAGGCTGCTGGTTCGAGTCTACGCTGATCTACACCACATGAAAATACATAATTTTTCATATACAACAAATCATAGAAAATCAGAGCAAACTAACTTAAACACAAATTCATCGATGTCATACAAGCAAGGCTAACAAAGTGAAATGCCAGCAGTGTCAGCAAAAGTTTAGCTTTGTACTGACAGTCAAGTAAAATGACTCCCTCGTTACTGTTGGATTGAGAAGGTATGTTTACACATCCAACCAAACATAAACACAAGCAAGTAATTCAAGGTGTTGCGATAGAACCAAAGTCTTGTACGTCATAAATTCGTTCGTTCTCGAGCACTTTAACGTTTGCGTTTTGTCACTTCTAGCGTTGTCCAGATCATTGCTGTGTTATGGTAAAATTAGGCCTAATATTTTCACTTTGATGGGCGGAAATAAAAAATGAAACTGAAATTACTTAAAGTAGTAGCCTATAATATTTGCACAAACAAACCAAACTTTACCCAACTCACCCTCGAAACAAGGTCCTGAACCCTGAATCTCCGTTCTTACCCTGCAGCTTCAACTGTAGTTTCCCTTTGGACGGTACGTCATCGTTGCTAGGCAACATATCGACGCTAATGAGGTAGGTCACCACTAGAAAGATTATTGGGTTACAAACTAACACAAGGGCAACTACTGTAAGCTACAATGCCACACATAAAACTCTTCATAGCTCCAAGTACCAAACATACTGAATGTACACAAGTTGATACTAATGTACACAAGTTGATACTAATGTACACAAGTTGATACTAATGTACACAAGTTGATACTAATGTACACAAGTTGATACTAATGTACACAAGTTGATACTAATGTACACAAGTTGATACTAATGTACACAAGTTGATACTAATGTACACAAGTTGATACTAATGTACACATGTTGATACTAATGTACACAAGTTGATACTAATATACACAATTTGATACTAATGTACACAAGTTGATACAAGTGATACTGCGTGCATTGAGCTTCCAAAATAGCTTTCTCAGTCCAAGAATAAACATTCTAACAATCCAATAATTTCTGTTACAGATCTTAAATCATCTTCAACATAGTAACTATGCCGAAGAAACAAAATAAAAAGGTTGTTCTAATAACACAAAGTTACTCATAACTATCATGCATAAAGAAAAATGTTTTTCTGAGCAATATTTATCCGCCCCAATCAAAAGAAAACCGAAAATAAACAGATAAAAACTTGAAAAAAACTGGAAATCGTTGCACTGAAACTGTCTGCTTTGTAAAGCGTTGAGAGCATATCTGCGATGGATACAGCGCTATATAAAAAACACACATTAGGCTACTATTATTGTTAGATTTTCATTTTCGCTCTGGATTTACTTTTCAAAGTTGGATTTCCCCCTCGCAACGAGGGAAGCTCCTTGACTGTGGATCCGGATTCCGTTCGGAAGCGGCGATCGAAGTGGAAAATGAGGGATTCCGTGGAATTGACGTCACGCAAGGACACACTGAGCAGCAGGATGTTCACATCTAGCGTGGAATCTTCCAACTCAACTCTGCCAGTGAGGAGAGAATACAATAATGAAAGAATTACGCGGCACGTTTGACAATTGATAGTATTTTGAACCATCACGTACAAATAATATTTTTAACAAGAAATTCAATCTGCGGCACAAAGAATAGTTCAGCTTTCAGATGCAAAGAAATTTATTTTCATTTTCTTCTTGGTACTTCCTTTCTCCAGCTTTCAGTAGCGTTTCCTTATTATCTACATTGTGAAGCATGAAAAGTATGTTTGTCTTGTAAACACACCACGTTTAAATAAATTGCGTGGCGTTTTACATCAATTTAGGTGAGTCTGCTACTGTAGTGTCTACTCTACGACAGCAACCTAAAGCCAACGAAAAGAGCCGCTTAAAACAACGACACACTGACTCAAACAACACTCGTCATAGCACATGACTAAGAGAACTGTGTTCTGAAAGCAAGTGAAAACGGCTATTAGGCCTACCACAGCGAACTCGCAACATTAGGCTAAAACAGGTTGTTGGTAGCCTATCTACATTGTAAAGTAAGCAACGATCATGCTGCTAAAAGCGAGACTCAGTCTATTGCAATGCATAGGCCTACTTTTCATGATTTAAAGTTTAAGTCGCCACAAATATCAGTTCATTGGAAAACATTGTTTAACATCGTGCGGCTAAAACAACATATTTTTGAAACTTACCGAATTTTCTTCACTTCTCCAATTTTTCCAACGTTTGCTTTTCCAATGAACGATTTCTCCCCGCCTGGACGCCAGCTCCCTAGGGAAAATTCTTTGCTCACCACTGTTTCTCCATACAGAACCCCTTTCAATTTTGCCACTCCGTTCCCTTGAGCCATGACTTCATCTACAGTGACTTTAACCTCGTACAACTTGCTGGCTGCTGAAAAAAATTACAATAAGAAAGACTTAGTTTCGTCAAGAACTCTTAGACTGACGACACCAAAAGTGGCTGTCAGTGATCTTTGTGCATTTACAGTTTGTGTGTTACTTTGTTGTTTTGATTATGGACAAGTTTGTCTGATGCAAATGAAAAACAATCAATCGAACATTCACCAGGTAGCTTAAGTTATGAGAGCGTCGAGTTCGATGCCGAAATGGACACCGGTTCGATCCTCACCAACAGCAGGCAATTAGTTCAGTTTAATTTGTTTTTATTTCTGACCATCACAGAGAAAAATAATATATGCATAACATAGCAGAGGTCTACAAAAAAGCAGAAGCGACAAAACGTGAAAGTTATGACGTGCTTGAGGCCGACACAGAATAATAAACGATTTTAATAGCGTTAGACCGAATGAGGAAAGCGTTCGAAGTGTTCAAACAGTTGTTGGTTTAACAACCACTTAGGGCACGTAATCTTTTTGAAAAAATGTTAAAATTTTGTACAGACATCAGTGTTCTTGTCATGTTGTTAAGGTGTTGCGGCCGTACCACAATCCTTGCCTTTAGTAAATCATTTCTCTCTCGAACACGCTTTGACAATCGCGTTTTGTCGCTTCTACCTTTTTCCAGTTCCCTGCTAGTTATGGCAAGTGATAGTGTTTGTTTTTTGTTTTAATGGTAGAAAACAAAAAAACACGACGATGCTAATCTCAGGTGAGACTTGCATAAGACTTCCATGCAAGATTTCCACTCGATTGAAAAGTTAATCATAGACACGGATACCTGCATCAACTTCTCTACTGGGTGGTGACGTCAATGTGGCCAGTTCTTCGTCACCGTTGATGACGTCAAAGCTGCCGAGCAATCGCAGTTTCCGTGTGGTTTTGCAATCACCCACGTGATCATCAAGCCACACGTGACCGGGGAAAACCCATTCAACCGTGGCAAACTCGCTCTCTCTGACAGCAACCTTCTCCACAAACCAACCGGCTCCTAGAGAAGTGAACAAAAATGTCTTCTCAATTAAGAAAATGCAAATACTTGCCAACTTAATAAAGAGTTCCAAGAAAGAACAGTATAAGCGATCTACGTTAGTGTTAGTTAGTTAACAGGCTGGTTTGTGTCTTTGATTCTGCATTTGGTGAGACCAGTACCGGTCTTAGGGTATTTCGGGCCCTGTGCGGAATATGCTTTGCGGGCCCCAATGACAGTGATCCCATTCAGTAGCGTAGCTAGGTATTTTGAAAGGGGAGGGGGTTTGAGGGCTGACGGGCGAAGCCTGACGGCGTGATTGCCGAAGGCGACATCCAGCGGTGGAGGCCTACCCCAGAAAATTTTGAATTTGGTGCATTCTGAGAGCATGTTCAACAAAAATTTGGGTATGAATAATATGCATGTAAGCTTGTAAAGGTAGCCGACGCGACAATCTCAGCACTTGCCTCAGCCTAAAGCCGCAACTGACTTCATGGATACCGGTACTTGCTTGTGAATCGAATTTTTTCCATTGGAAATGACAAAAATTACTGTAATTTTTTAGTTCATTGCGGGCCCCCTAATTTTCGGGCCCTGTGCGATCGCACGGTTTTCACACCCCAAAGACCGGCACTGGGTGAGACTTGTCTCTCAACTGTAAGCTAGGTCACAAAAAGACATTTAAAGGAGTGCTTGTTGTATTCTTTCTTGCTTAGATCGAGGTCATAAGTAGGCCTATTGTAAATAAATTATTTGATTTGAAATATGTCGCCTGGGTTAAAACACTTCTGCAGCTGTAAATCGACAATAAAAGTATATCGTCATCATTTGCGTTATTGGCAGATTCTTATCCAAGTCAATTATAATCTACATTTCATCTGTGATTTGTTAACAGCAATCCGGCGTTGGTTTGCATGTTGTTCCACAGAGAGCATGATTGCTGTTTTATCTAATGTAACTACTGTTGATGTAACGAATGGTGACACAAAAAATAAATAAACTACACGGTGGCTTCATCAGCCATGACTCACCTTCTCCTCGTCCATCATGACTCAGCACAACCTCATTCACTTTGCCAAGATCAACTGCTTCGATGACGAATGATGACATTGTGTTGCGCTGGAAACGTAATAAACAATGTTTGTAGCTAAACAACAGCACTCGGTATATTTGGTCAATAATGAAAGATCCATATATCTTTTCACGTATGGGCTACAGAGTGTTGACTGTTTCGCTTCCCGCCAACAATTTATTAATTATTAAAGACAAAAGTGTCGATGAAACACAAAAATAACAGGCAATTCTGTGCAAATGTTTAAAGAAATAAATTACAATTTGCTTTGTAAAAAAGTGTTTTAACTGAAGAATTTGAAGCGAGGAAAACACCCGTTAGCCTATGTGCACAGTAAGCTTTTTAATACTTTTCTCAAAAGCAGATAGCCTATCTTATGAAGCTTATTTACTTTAAACCATTCATAGCTTTATGACAAGACAATTACACCGAGCTTGGCCAGCTTTCATAGAAACTGGAGAGTATTTGCTACAAATGTTGACAATAGAAAACTTGGTGAAACCTTACTTGGAATGGAAAAGCGTCGCCTTGTGCGTGCGTCAGTTGACGTCGACCGCAATCTCCACGTTCGCCACGTAAAGTGACGTAAACATTTGCGTCAGTGCCGGCAGAGGGTCTATCTCCAGTTGTTATAGACACGAAATATAAATTCACTGAAAGGAAACATAGCAAAGACTCAGAAACCATTAAATATTTCAGACTAACAAAATTCACCAATCAAAAGCCACCAATTAAGCATCTTTCATATTTTAACATTTTTAACAAACCTGGAAGGGAGTCTTCATTTCTCGTTACAGCGAATTCACGTGTGGTCTCTTGGTCATCATGGATATGAGAAAGCCATCTACACACAATAAGCCAGTTCTAATAAATCAACAATTAATAACAAGATACCATTTGAGAGGATCGGCAGGACAGCTACATCAATTGGTTATTGAAGATATGTTGGAAGTAGATGTAGCCTACAGAGGAAAAGGAGACGAACTTGGAGAGATGATGTAAAATAGTGGGCTGGCTTGTCAAGCATCGGAGAAGCAAACAGAATAGCGGAAAAACGTGACGTGTGGAATTAATTGACAGCACATGATGATGATGATGATACCAAGGGTGCACAACTAAGTTCTTTCAATTGTTTCTTTTTTATTCAATATTAACAAAAACACAATAAAAACATTCAACATTGATAAAAACATTTAATATTGATAAAAACAAGTAGGCTAGGCCCAATTTTTTCACCAGAAATTTACCGTATCCTAAAAGTAGACCCCCTTTGGCCGGTCTGCACAGGCATGTACATTTGAAACCAGCACTCCCCAGGCAGAAAAATCTGTCCTTTTTACATTGATTCAACGTCTGCAGACGTTAAATCAATGTAAAAATGACAAATGTTCTTGTCTGGTTCATAACCATTCATACCGATTGCAGTTGAATATGATCTGGTGATTTGAAAGGGAATCTTCGAGAACGACCTTTTCAACAAACAGTCCCGGCCAATCATCATCGTCATGTAGAGACAACCGGATCTTGTAGATTTGTCCAACTTCGGGTACCTCAATCTGGGTGGGAAGATGAAGAATGGAATAACTTACACTTGATAAAACTTACACTTGATGAAATGAAATTAAAAATGATGCGTAACTTGATTCTCAGTGTGTGAAGAAAACTTGGAATATTTCCACCATTTGTTGGTTGGTTTTGAATCTTTATCCTCGGACTGACAAAGCTATTCCCTGTAGTTTCTATTCCTATTCATAGGCTATTCCTGATAGTTTCGCATACTTGTAGACTGTAGAGGCTCTTGACGCAGGGCCGGTTACCAAGATTGGCAGAGTGAAGTTTCCGATTGGTGATGCGTTGTAAATTCATAATTTATGTTGTAAAGTTATTCATAGAAGCGACAAGATAAGCGTAAAAACAACGCTTCAGCTCAATACGGAGGATACAAACTGTCAATCTCGGTGGATGAATTTGAGTCAATGATTCATATCTCAACAAGCACATTAGTCAATCCCATAAGGTATTTTTAAATACATGGAAATTTTACTTAGCCTACTATCTTGTTTAACCTGCCACCACCTCGCTACCCGTTATTACTTTGTTGGTTTGTTTGTTTATTTTATTTTCTTGTTGACTCTTATCGTTATTGTCTCTTCTTTTCATAGATTTTTTTTTATTTGTATAAGGGTGTCAGCTGACTTCGTTGACCCTGTGGTCTTTTGCTGTCATCATGGTACCAGCGGCACATTTATTGTGTTTATTTATGTATCTATGTACATTGTATATGTGTTGTAGTGCTAAACCAAATAAGAAGAATCTGAATCTTAAATAATATGGTTTATCGAACTGAAGTCAAATTTATTTGAAAATTCAGACTAGTTCTATTTCTGTTTATGTCAGTCCAACCCAGCAAATAGAATACATTTCACCACCATATAGCAGAAGTCTACAAAAAAGTAGAAGCGACAAAACGTGAAAGCTAAGACGTGCTTACGACCAAAATAAAAAAAAAAAAACTAGTAAAGAGATTTAGCCCGGTCGCAACATTTTCTCTTAAAGGATATAATGCTGAAATTGTAATTTTTCTAGACCTCTGCTATGTTTGTCATACGCTATATTGTTTTTTTCGTTGTGATGGTCAGAAATAAAAACAAATTGAACTGTAATAGAACATTTATAACCTAGCCTACCTGAAATTTATTAATTTGATCTGGCTTGAACGCCTCTGTGGTACTGCTGGCTTGTGGATCTGGCCTCAACCGGATCTCTCCAGTTTTACCTTCTTCCCCATAAATCACCATGGTAACCGAAGCGGTTTCTGGACAAGGTTCACTGCTCGATTCATTTCCGGTTGTGAATATGACGTCATACTTTCCCTCTGGCAAGTAATAAGTCAAGGCAGTCAGAAGAAGACAAAATTGCAACGCAAAAAACAACATTTCAAACTAACTGAAGAATAATGCTAAACATCAGAATAAACTTAACGCTATCTGCCAAGGTTACATTGTCGCAATTCAGGCGCAGCATGGTAGTAGCCGGACCTGCAACCTGCGTCAGAGAGGATAAAAATTATAAAATATTATATAGAGCCGTGTGAGCACTATCCTGCCCCCCGAAAAAATATTTACAAAAATTTAACAACAATGTAAACTTACAAGCCGAAAAACGCTGCACGAACTAAATATGAGAGGGCCCCTAGTTAGAGGTAGGCCCCTGGTCGGGGGTTTGGAATGCAGCAAATACGGCCTTGCATGATTTAATTAGCTATTGATTATCGAATTTTTGTAGTATCTTTTTATTTTTTTAAACAGTCAAAAAACATTAGACAGACCAGAATGAATGGGCCCCTAAACCGTGGGCTCCCCCGGCCGGGAGCACTGGGGGAAGTAACACGGCCCTGAGTAGGAATTGAAAACACAAATTTAACATCATCAATAAAAATTTTGCAAAGAAAAAACAAGTCAGTCTCTGGACTTCGTCTAGCTATGACCCTGAAAATCGTAGTTCGCAGTAGTTTGATATATTTAGAATCATCACCATAATATAATGGTACACAGCCAGAGTAGGGAAAAGGAAAAAGCGACAGAACATGAACGCTACGACATGATTTAATATAAGTGCAAAGACGAGGCCCGAATCACTACCCATCAAGCAAACCTACCTGAACTATATGATGGTTTCGTTTCGTCATCGTCTAAAGCTGAAAGACATAATACAAATTATTTTATTGTTCTGGATATGTTTCTGAGAAGTTAATACCAGCACCGTTAATATAAGAAAGAAAAGTATTTTTAAGTAAATCACAAACTACAAGGCAACATGAAAATACAAAAATGGTCAATATGTTTTAAAAGAGCGAAAACACAAACAATACAGTAAATTTATGAATATTGCATCAGTTGATATGATCCTTGATAATGAAGTAGACAAGAAGGAAAAGTAAGAAATACAAGAATCTCACATTCAATTAGGCTAAACAGCAAAGGTGTCTTGAAGGACAACTGTTACATTTATTATCTTATAAGGCAACACCAATCCAATCAACGTAATAATTTATGTTGTAGAAGAAAGTTAGCCCAGAAGCTATGCATGATTTCAAGGTAAAATAATGTCCAGACATTTTATTCAGAAGCAACAGCTTAAGCTTAAAACGAGACCAAGACAATTTCCACAACCAAGCAATCAGTTAACAATCAAGTATTTATTACTTCGCCAGAGTTGAGACGAAGCATTTTTCTGAAAACATAAGTTGTTTTTCTTGTAAAAAGTGAGAAAGTTCCGACCCTGGTTTGAACAAGTATTTGTGTTGATTAATTAATTGTCAGTTACTTTGTAGCTCTCAATTAATCCCCTTCCCTCAAATTAAGTTGCCAAAAGGTGAGCCCGCTTCACAAAAATAAACCCCAGTAAAAGGAAAATTAATCCCAGGTTGGAAATAATTTTAATCTGATTAAAATGAAACATCGTGATAGGATACTAAAATCAAACTACTGTATATATGTAAATGAGCATGGTTTAACCCCCCAAGTATTCGAACCACCAGACAGTCCATCAAACTCTCATGGATGGGGTAAATTTCTATCTGAGGGGTCATTCACCCCTCAATTGATGTAAAGTACACAGGTGGCTCACCCGGTTTCACAAGGATAAAAACAACTTATGAGTTTGAAGATACAGAGCACAATATTAATTAGAGATCAGACGACCGATAGACATGCAAGATTATCAATGTTATGTTGCTATGTTTCACTACAGGAGCAAGTTTTTCGTTTGAGAATAGATTCATAACTATACTGGACACTCCAATGTTTGGTCCGTCTGAAAAACTAACAAAAAATAAAATGTTTGCATAATTTCAGAAGTGAAAAAAGTGATACGCTTTATACTCCAAAGGAAAAGTTGGATGAAATTGTTAGCATGGTGTTTGATCTTAAGTTAAACACGGCCTTTCATTCTCATATGCATCAGCTACACCAAGCATAACTAGACATGCTTTAAGGTTAGCACATATACTGGCGCGACGTACCATGCTTTTTAATGTAAAAATTAGCTATTTCACGTTACGTCGCTACAACCAACATTAAGCTATGCATGGCTGGCGATTTTGCCCCAGAAGACAAGAAGTTGGGGATTGAATACAATAATTTCGCTGCGAGAACAGTTGCTTAGTTTATTGTTATAGATTGGCAATAAAAACAAGGTCAAAACTTCTATACGCCCACAAGTTCTCCTCAACAGAACAAAAATGATTGTTATTGTTAATGGAATATCCACAAGCTAAAGAGAAAAACAAAGCTTTCACATTTGAAAAGATACGGGCTGATGGAAGAGGAATGGGTATATCACCATCACGCAATTCAGTCGATTAAGAGTTAGCAGTCCACAGCATCATACGCTGTGGTAAAAAAAAGAAAAAAAAAAGAAAGATATTTCGTTTGTTTTCACGAGAAAGAAAAATCAAAAGGTTGAGAAATTCACCACTTTAGCAATGAAAGTGCCTTTTGCACCAAGTACAAGCGAGCCCGTAGCTAGACCGAAAAGTTAAGGGGGTCAATCAAATCAAAAGACAGGGCAAAAAATCTTAAAATAAGACAAATTGTAATCAAAATAAAATACAGATGGGGGGAGGGAAAAACTAAATATAACGGGCCTCATCCCCTTTGTCTCCGGCTAGCTACGGGCCTAATCACAAGTAAAGTGCACTAACCGTAAGGATCTCATGCGTTCCAATAACTTATTTATTGTTGTCTAAGCATTCCCAGGCTGTTTTAATGCTAACTATTCTGATAACCTGATTTGTACTGGCTACATAACTTCTGGAAACTAGCTGCTATATTCACTTTTGTTCTATGTGTTATCCAGTCGTGCTGTCAATTTTTTGCACGTTGGTAGTTAGGCAGTGATTGTTCGGCAAGACTCGGCTAGGTTCGGCAAGCATCGGTTATTTTCGGCAAATTTCGGAATCTATCAGCATGATCGGTATTGCCCGATGATGTCATGTTGTTTCTCACACTCTCTTAGACTGCTGAGATTGGAGTTCACTCTTCGTAGAGCTTCATCTCTTTTCGTTCTGACTGTGGTGGATGAGCGAGATGAAAAAGGAGTTTCTTCTGCGGAGAGAAAGCTCATTGGAGGACATGGCACCTCCAACTTCCAGTATGGGATCAAATAAGAAGGAGAAGAGGGTGTGGTGCTGAAAGGAGGAGAGATAGAGTTGGAGTTTGAGGAAGATTTAATTTTAAAAAGCTTCTTCTTTTTAATTGGTTTGTTAAAAGTTTGACTTCTTTGTCGCGATGACTTTTTTCGTCGTTTCGGCGTCGCTTTCGTTCGCTCAAACGCGGGAAGAGTCGCCCACAATGTATGATTGTTGTTAGGCAACGGTCCTTCTTCGTTGCTATGGCTACTTGGATAGGTGACGGAGTTGCTTGAGAACGCTGATGACGACACAGAAGCTGAGTACAAGGCGACCGGATACTTGCCGTTTCCATGACGACTGAGGTCTAATGACGACGCATCTGCCGCGTATGATGCAACAAAAAACGCTTGTTCTGCAGAGTAAGAAATTAACTTTTGTGAAACAAGATAAACTGCTAGTCGTTAACTCCACAAACATGAATGACACATATTGTCGGAAATAAACCAACGCGAGCGTTTTGTGACCTGACAATGATCCTTGATACAACTTTTGTTTTATTCACATGATCGCGTTAAAAGCTTGATCAGTCACTTCAATGAATCTGATAAACCAAAATATAAAAAAGAAAATCTATGTACAATTAAGTCCCACATACAGTGGAAGGCTATTGAAGCACAGTTACAGCGATCGTAAATCACAGGTACAAATATGCATCTCCACAAGCCCATCGCAAAGTTCACATGTACAATTATTGCACTGCATATTTCAATACATTTTGCAGAGCAAAGCAGGAATTTCTTCACCCGCGGTGTTCAAATTAATGAAACTTTTGTGACATAATAAGGAATCAAGAAATTTCATATTCAAACAGTCTTGTCTATTCTGTGTTAGACCAACATCAAACCTTGAGAAGTGGATGATTTAGTTTCTATGTTATTTTGTTAACATCGCTATTACAGGCGCTAAAGAAACAGCATAGCAGTCATCAATTCGATTGATCAAGCGGTTGTTTTACTGCTGCCCACCCATATCTAACCTACAACGTCACTTTCAGCTTGCGTCACGTCACGTCTTGATGACGTCATCAATGACGATCTCGTCAATTCGGTAGAAGTCGGAAAGGAGCGTCTCGGAGACGTTCGGAGCATTTCGGTCGAAGAAAACACGTGTCTGTCGTCATCACGTGATTCTTGCCGCAAAGTCAAATAGCCTTTGATCGTTTGAAGAAAGCGCGAGTCTGAGGCGCGGCTAGAACCGGCGTTGACGTCAGCATCTGACGGAGCTGGACTTTTTACGTCACTCTGTGGAGTTTCATCGGATCCCTCAAGATCCTGGACATTGGTCTGTGGGCTAGACGACGTGGATTCGAAATCCCCCGCGAAAACCGATGGAATGTCTAAAGCCGCTTTACCGCTTGGATCAGGCACATGTGTGTCACCTTCACCCATTGGCAAAGAACCTTTGGAGTTTTGTCGTGAAGGAGGAGCTAAGATAATATCAGGTCTCAAACGAGAGGAAATGTCTTACAATTACATCAATAATAACAGTCGATTATAAATGTATCACACCAGGTCTAAACATCAATACTGTGCTATCTGAACAATAAGTTGCATAAAAAAGCATTCTGGGAGGATTTGAAACAGTAAAAATTAAAAAAATACACGTATTTTTTTCTCTACATAACTCTCAAACAATAGCAGGATACGCAGAGCATATTGTTGTGGAGTAAAAGGAATAAAAATATTCCCTTTCCCAATCCGAGACAAGTAAAACAACAATCCGTTGCATGTTTTTACCAAGTGACAACATGAAAGCTAATACCTGTTAATACTCTTACTTTCAATACTGATTTCATTGAACAACTGCTTTAATGGATATCATTTCAAAGGACATTAATTCAAACATAAGATTACAACTCAAGGAGTTATCCCGGTTACCTTCAACCACTAGTCACTACCAAGTATAATATATATAGATTGCTACCGCAGCAGTTTCATGTTTATACAGGTCTTTGAAACACTTTTATCATTCTTCCAAACGATTTAACAATAATCCAGTTGGTCAGTTGGTGATCATAAGCGAAGTCCACGATTATTAACAAATAAAGTTTTTAAGGTAGTCAAATGTTTTTGCAGCTTTGATTGAAAATTGCGATCATTCAAAGTTATCAGATACTTTTTGTAACATTTGATGTTAAACGAACTGAACCCAAGTTGCCTAAGATGACGAAAACGCTACAGCTTGCCACATAGACAAGCTAACGTACATCAGCATGGGCGTGAAGCAAGTGTAGGGGAGAGTGGGGGTAGTTGGAAGGCGGGGTTAGTTGAAAAGTCATCATTTTTTTAACTCTCAATAACTTTTTTAAATATTTACTGCCAACATGTGAAGTAGTTTATAAATACACATAATCCATGTTAGTTTCGATTTGTTGGGTCAAGGTATGCCTGTTTGGCTGACAATTTTGTATTTTCTTACTTTCGAAGTAAAATTTTAGCGTATTAAAAAACATCTTATCCGTCGATATCGTTAAAGATAGGCAGAAGTTTTTTGGTGTGTGTCAGCTGTAGGTGTTCTACAACACTAAGAAATAAACAAATTTTAGTCCAATGCACCATGCTTGAATATTTTAGGAAAATAGTTTGTCATATGCTAATGGGGCTAGTTGGAAAATAGTGGGTGGGGTCAGTTGGAAAATGTTTTGATAACGGTATGACTATGTAGTATGATACGGGTATATCGTCGTGGTATAATAATAAGTGGTATAAGCTCCAATGTACTTGTTTTAAGCAGGCATACATTGTAAAACTTTAATTTGAATAACTTGGAAAGTGCTATAGGCGGCATCACAAGTTTTAACAATGCGTTTATTAAAAAATGTTGTTACGATGATTTAGTGTGGAATTCATTGCATTTTGATTTTAAAGCAAGTAAACATATTTGCTTACAACCCCATGTAAATGTTTGTTGGTTGAAAAAATAGTATCCAGTTCATTGGTGGGCATTAAACTGACGTTTTTCAACTAACCCCAGGCATGGGGTTAGTTGAAAAATCAATTGTATGTTTGTTTATTTTAAATTTTCAATAAAAGCTGAATTGACTCAATACTTATTTTTGGTTGTATGATAGAGGACACCATAGGTGATAATTTAAGCCGCTTCAAGTTGTCAGGTTATGCACCAATTTTTTTAAATTTCACTTTTAAAAAAAAACTTTCCGACTAGCCCCACTCTCCCCTATTATAAAAGCTCGCTAAATCAACAGGACTTGGCCGGCGTGATTGCCGAGGTAACTAAACCACACAACATAAGAAAACATGAGGCTACAAATGACCAGCCAGGAAAGCATTCCACTTTTACATCAGTTCAACGTTTATTAAATTTAAATTAACGCAAAAAGAAAATTATTTATTCGGCTCAGTGGTTATGCGCCCGGCTCAAGATCACGCGGCGCTGGTTCGACTTTCGGGATGTGCGCTTGAGCAACGCATTTCAGGACTGCTCACCATTCAGCAGCACTTAGTGAATGGAATAATTACCCGACAACAACACATCAACAATAGGAAAACTGCACTCTGCCAATCTCGGTAACCGGGTCGCAACTTTCCAAAAGGTACCATTAAAAAATCCCCTTTGAGAAACAAAAGAAAAACGCAAATCATAGTTAAATTAATTCATCGGTTTTCCATCGGCTGACTTGGCGCAGAGGGTTAGGGCGGTGATAGGCTAGTCATTTCATTGACGTGGGTTTGATTCCCACCACTGCTATTGCTCTTTTTTCTTCTGTAACTACCAAACAAACTTCAAAGGGGATTTTTTAATGGTACCTTTTGGAAAGTTGAACCGGGTCTGCGTCAAGAGCCTCTACAAGTATGCAAAACTACCAGGAATAACCTACCAAGGCTTTGTCAGTCCGAGGATAAAGATTCAAAAACCAACCAAATACACAGTGACGAAATAAACTTCAACATATGGATTCTCATTCAAGGATGTTGGGAACCTGACCAAGCATTTGCACGACGCTTGTTGCAAGAACGTCAGTTCGACACTAACCGTGAGCACGTGCTGTGTTCCTGGCAAGACAGTTAAAGACAACTTTGGAAGTAAAACGATGGTTTCCTTTCTCTCTTCGACTCCAACTTCTAAACAGCAAATCAATCGTTTTACATTAATTCAACGTTTGCAGACGTTAAATCAACGTAAAAACGGTTGATATTCTGCGCAGGCATGAGCTTTTCAAAATATTTATCAAAAAGAAAACTCGTCATATGAATTCAAGTGCTGACGAATTGAATCGAAATTCAAGCAACTCACGTTCTGCGTCGACAATCCTGACAATCTTCCCATCATCTTGACCATCATCCAGCCACCTGAGGATACGTAGAATGATGGTAATGTAACGTTTAAAGCAACACAAAAATTCAAGTAGGAAGACTCACAATAAAAACAACAGGGCTGCTTGCTACGTATTATGAAACTAATCAATACATAAAAAAAAACATGAGGAATTATTTACCAAACCACTGTCCAAGTTAATAACAACATTTAAAAAGAGTGCAATCACGAAAAGTGTTTGGCCGATTGGCAATTTGACAATTTGAATAACATTTTGGCACCTCTAAGGTTCCCTATAACTTTCCATACAAACACCGTTTCACCACATTGGGCCTAGGGTACCTTATCATGTAAGGGTAATGTTGTACCGTACCAACGTGTGCTTTCACTATATGTATCACCTCTGGCAACACTGCTACTCAGCGAACAAACGAGATATCTCAGAAACAAGTGAAATAACGTGTATGAGTTAGCTAGTTAGTTAATTAGTTATCTTTAACATGGGAAGTTTTTCGAAATAACAAAATCAAACTATTCGTTTGTGATATCATTTTACGTAAGAATGCGCGTCGTTTCACGTTAGTAGAACAAAGAAAACTTACTTGTTGCAGAAAAAGACGTAATCTCTTGGAGCAAGTTGCGACTCCTTGATGATGACTTTATGGAGGAACCAGCCATTGCCTGAAGACACAAAGTGAGTTCTTGTTCAAAAATTGCAATGAATTAATGGGGTCATACAAAACTCGCCAATCTTCTCGTAGTGAGTCTCTGGATCAGCGTAAAAATTGAAAATCGAATGACTGAGCAAACGAGCTTTTAGCGACCTTGCCTTGTGCATTACGTTATTTCTTTCTCGTTGCGCGTAAGGCAAAACTGTACTCTGTTCTATATTTGTCATTACTCTAGTTAGAGTAGCAAGTAGCAGCTTCTTTTGGGTTGATTATTTGTTGTGATTCTATGTGTTAAGCTTAACAGTTTCAGTTTTACACTTTTGAGTTTCTTTGCAGAAATTGCAATCTAATCATGCAGTTTCTTTCTTTATATTGCAACAAAAATAACCGTTTTTGTTCAACAACAACTAAGACACATTTCCGGCTTGGTAAATAAATAATCACTAAAACATCTTTTAATTATTAAAAGACCAATATTGAAAACTATAATTTAGAGTTATTATAGAGAAAACTATAATTTAGAGCTGTTGTAATGCTCAACCCTGTGTTATTGTTGTGTCTTGCCTGTCTTTGGTATAAAAAAGCAAACTCTCTCCCGAAACTATATAATTTAGAGTAGTTTTGAATATTTAATCGTCCGAAAACTTGTCCTATGAGAAGTGTAAGATAATGATGCTCAACCAACCGTGACCGATGCCGTCGTGTCCAATCTCGATTTGAGTGAGCTCCCCCAAGTCCACCGCTTCTACTTCGAAGATGTCGATCTGCGCAATAACGGAGGACGATATAACTTCATCATGTCAAATGATCACATGCGCTGGCAACACTGAAGGCATCCCCCTCAGTGATTTGTAATTTTAAATGACACAGTTGAAAACTTTCAAATCCGGCATGGCAGCCATTTTGTTTGTAGAACTAATCAAGATAATTTCAGTTGCGCCCCCCCAGGAACCAACTAAATCGAATACAAAATGAGTCGCTTCTATTCTAGCATGCATAAGTGGAGTCTGGTTCCCTCAGCGGTCTGTGAACAACAGGGGGGAAGAAACTGCTGACCATAGCACCCTTGCCATTTAAAAAGCACGAAATGGAATATAGCACCACATGACCAAGTCACGATGACCTGGCTTTCATCAACTCTCCTGAAGTTAAAATAATCATTTTATACAAAACAGGAAAGTCAAGATGATGACGACAAGGTCAGAAGGTCAAGATGATGACGACAAAGGTAAAAGGTCAAGATAGTAACGACAAGGTTAAAAGGTCAAGATGGTAACAAGAAGGTTAAAAGGTCAAGATGATGACGACAAAGTCTGAAGGTCAAGATGACGACGACAAGGTCAGAAGGTCAAGATGATGACGACAAGGTCAGAAGGTCAAGATGATGACGACAAGGTTAAAAGGTCGATGATGATGACATGGTCAGAAGGTCAAGATGATGACGACAAACCTGTGATTCTTGGAAGCACACGTCATTGTTGAGAGACTTTGAGAGCGGCCGACGCGCAGTGTCGCCCTTGTTTCCATATATGGTGATGAAGACATGGGCGTCGGTGTCGCTGCCGAGGATGTTGCCCGTGTATACCACCACTTGGTAACGCAATACTACAAACAACACTTCTTCAACATACGATTGTAGATTTTATGCTCAACAGACATCAGTTCAATTCTTGTCCATGTTGCTTTGTGCATGTATCTTACAAATTAATCTTTCACATCAACATAAAACTCAACAGACAACAAACAATACGAACACAATGCAAAAACATGACTTCCCTTTTCATTAGTAGCAAAAAGCTTTCATTGAATTCCAGGTACAAAATAAATGATAGATTGTTTTTGAGCAAGCGCACAACTTACACAAACTACATAAAAATATCCTTCGACATTTCATTGCAAGGCAAAAAAACTTGATAACTTTTAGGAGTAAAGACAATCGCCGGAAAGAATTGGCCATCCCCACTAGTGGGAACAAAACCGAATTTGGAAGATGGTAGTAGTAGTAGTTTTGTTTGGTGTTTTCACACTTGATACTCGCTGTTTTTTAGCCAGTTTTTAATGTTTCCGCATTAGTAAACAGTGTTGAAACCACCGGGTAGTGCAGTCCATGGACAGTCTAAAACCACGACCTCCACGACCTGGGTCGATACGCTGTCGTCGTATGGAAGCTTGCGAGCACCGAGAAATCCGTCAGGTAAACAAGGTCATGGACCTCCCATACTTGATTTGACTACAAATAACTCAGACAGCAAATTAATCATTTTTACATTGATTCAACGTCTACAGACGTTGAATTAATGTAAAAAATGACTAATTTGCTATCTGGGGAGAGACTAAGATTGACCTGATCCCGGCATCACGCCAAAGGTGAAGATGATGGTGAGGCACAAGCACAATGATATGACAACCTGATCCTCTGGGCAGCAACATTCTTACCTTTGGTGAGTTCTTGGCCAGGTTTAGGAATTGGAATTTCAAGGAATATCTGATAAGGTTCCTTGGCGTCGCTCAACCACTTCCCTACATTGAGCGTGTATGCTTCGTCACTAGCAGCGCACTTGAGCTTCACCCGCTCAACAAACCAAGACGGGTACTTCCCCGTGTTGTCATGGCTTAGTCGGATTTTTTGAAGGTTAGTTACCCCGGATAGGTTAACCTGAAACGATAACAAAGTTGTAGAATTAAGATGAACAAGGAAAGATGAGCCCAGACAGAAAAAAATAATCAATTCAACGTCAGCGTCAATTCAATTTGAGTCAATTCAATTTTGCGTCAATTCAACGTCAACAGACGTTGAATGTTGTTTGTCTAAAGTGACGGATTGTTGTTTGTACTTCTTCTGGCTTTATCCCCACTTCAATTGGAGTCGTCGGTGCAGATTGCAGTCTTCCACAGCTCTGTCAGCAGCATTTTCGCCTTCACTCCCACTATTTCCATATCTTCTGTCACACAATCTCTTCATTTTCTTTTCGGGCTTCCTCGCTTTCTTTTACCAACTTCCAATTGTCCTATTCTTCTTCTTTCCATCCCTTCCTTCTTCGTTGTTTGTACTTCACCTTTCAAAAAAATTCTAAAAATTTGACAAATTCAAGAAGGTCAGAAAAGATCAACTCACCTTGAAGTTTTCCGTGGTGTTAGGTGCAAACAAGCCCTTAGCCCCAGACCCCAACAAAATCGGCCCTGATGACGTTCCTTGTTCTCCGCATGCGTAAAACATGACGTTTGATGACGTGGCGCACTCGTTGTCGCTTCCTGTTGTTATGGAAACCTTCCAATCCCCTTCTAAAAGTAAGAATTTAAAATTGAATCATCACCATCAAGTCCCTTCCTCTCGATGAGGGTTAGATGCAATGAACGCCAAGTGGTTCTGTTTTAAGAATGTTTAAGTTGAGAATGGGCACAAAACCACCGCGTTAGATTAAATATTATAAATATTTTTCGCAGGTAAACAAAATTATGAGGAAACTCAAACATTTTTTTGTCTGAAACGTCATAAGTTTCTTGTGGCATTCAGGGGACAGTACAAGTAAGGAAGCTTATCATCGTGTACACCTTCAGGCGTGTTATTAAGTGCTTTGCTGATGACACAAACCAGTGCCTTTATGGAAACTGACCTCACAAGTCAGAGAAATACTTAAAAGTTTGGGTGTTCATCAGGACAATTATAGTTTGTAGCACTAGTTGCAACGTTCATCTGATGAAATTGAAAGTAAAAACAACAACAAAAAGGATGGTTTATTGCTTCACTGACGTTTACCATGACAATGCGCATCCTCAAAACGAATAACGTACAAAATAAAATTTCACAAAGTTATGAAACCTCAGGTTATGACACTCAGAGCAATGTGGTGCATGTCCATATTGTCCACACACATACGTAGTACGTACGATATGGAACCATATATTAAAATTGCACTTGATGTCAACAAGAACATGGCATGAATAATTGAATAAACTCTGAAATATTTTAAAACATGGAAACGTATTGTAAACGTTATATAAACGAATCCCTCCGATAAGTTGCTGCTAAAGGGATTCTGAATTGAAGATTTTCGGTTCACCTATAAATTCACTCTCCTCCTCCTCAGATCGTATCCTCACATCCCGCTTCTTCGTCAGCTCCAGCTTCACTTGAGTCTTTGCTCCAACTTTTCGAGTCCCAAGCCATTTACTGAAACACATTTCGCAGCCAAATATTATCTCTAGCATACTTTTCTTGGCCATTCCCTAAGAAAACAAGTTAAAAATAAACAAATAACTGGAATTTATTTAAATTAGACTTTCACAATAATATGAGACTTCAACTTCTGTTGTTCTGTTCACCAACTGAAAAAAGATTAATCAACTTCTCTCATCTGGTTTCGAACTAGCGTCTTCCGATCATTCATGTCTCCATTTACATCAGACACAAGCCCATGATGTACATTCAACACTTACCCATTTCCACGGAACACGTACTCCTGCGTGGCCCCTTCTGACTCTCGTACTACTATCTCGTCACACAGCCACGCCAGTGACGTAACCGATGACGTGGCTTGCGAGGTCGGGCAAGAGAAAACGCATTTTGTCAGCTCTCCTAAACTGACCGCTTCCATTTCGAACTTGTCCGTCTGGAAATTATAATCAATGATGGAAATGTGCACGTGACTTTAAGTCAGCGACTTTAACTAAAACATTTAAGGCTGATATCTTGCCAGAATTGCACCTCACCATTGATAGCCTACATCACAATGGAGGCTATAAATTCTACGTCGAAAGAGTTAAAGATTATTGAAAATCTCCCAGTGTGCCTTCATACATTGCCCTGAGTCAAAGTAAGGTATATTTGGTTTGACTCTAATCCAATACTCTTTCAAAAATTCAAGTTACGTAGAAAAAACTCAATCAATCGTACTTGGCCTGGCACAAAGAGCGCTTTTCGCAGACGATCGGGAGCTTCGGAGCTTTCTGCGGGCTTTCGAAGAAGGAATCGCCGCCCAGTATCACCATTTTTCCCGTGAATGCATAAATACATCTCGTGCTGAGTTTCTGATCGGTCTGGATCGTTCTTGTCCGGTTTCAATCGAGCTGATTCGCTGCTTGTACGAACAAGCACCACGTATCTCAACACTGAAAAAATAATGCCAAAAAAAAAATAAAAGATTTAAATAAAAAGTAGGCCTCGTTTCAGCAACAACCGCAGTCATATGGGCTGTGGTGCTCAACGAGTTCTAGGCCAATTCTTTTATAATTATCTGCAATAAAACACTCCACAATTTTTAGCTAACAAACTAAATTTCGGGAACAGCTACCATAACTCCTAGCTAATGTTATTACAAATAAATGAAGCCGGCAGCTTTTGTAACTATTGCGACAAAGTGATATTTCTTTATTAGACGAACAATCAGAAACAAGTTAGCTGTGTGACGCTGTTCGATGTAAGAGGCTCATTGAACTTCTTTGGTAATCGGTTTAAAGTGAGTTACTTAGCATCTATTTCATCAGTTGTAGTTAATTCAAATTGTGCGCACTTGGCAATGTTGTAACTCCATCTTCGCTTGTCACCGGTAGCTCCCGCAAGGTGGCGCCATCGTCTTTGCTCCTAGATATCCAACGATTAAATTTGAAGCGGTAAATTTGGTTCGAATTCATGTCTTTCATTTTGACCTGTAACACAAAAATAAGCAATTACTGATAAAAGTTAAGGCGGTATTTTGCTCAAGCAAAAAGCAAAGTTGGTCAACTGCTTAGATAATCAAGAAATGGTTTAATTTAAATTTAATTAGTAAATCAACAAGATTCGACACTTGGTAAGGTTAAAGAACTTGTGAAAATGAAACATAATTTCTTTCGCACTGAACATTAACTACTGCAGCAATTACCCAATTAACACTGTCCTCAGCTGTGGTGGAGATGTCAGAGCTACACAACATCACCAACACCAGCTACACGTCATTACCTGTTTCAACCTCCACGAGCATTCAGACGTAGTTTCCTCAACTCCAATGCGAATTTTACAGATTTCGCCAATGGACGCGAGATTGGCTTGAAATTCATCCGTTTGTCCGCATTGGAAAACTCCGCTTTCAGTACCTTTTCCTACGGAAGTGTAAAGGTAAGTTAGGAAAACATATTGTGGAAAAGAGGAGTCTGATGACGTCATATTCCTTCTAGGTGCAAGTAAGAAAGTAGAGCCGAAACTTAAAATTGAAATAAATTGAAGATAAATGTTGACATAAAATATGGATATGAATAGCTTATATGATATGAATATAAAAATTGAATATAAATACTTAAAAAATGAAAATTGAGAAAAAATAAAACAGAAAGATGTTGGTCTAAGCGTGAACAAAATGAAGAAAAAGCAAATAAACTAGAAAACAACGCGATCTGCAAACAATTAAATGTCAAAACTGCAAAGCGATTCCAAAATATGAATAAAAACATTGTTCATGAAGTCGCCTTTTCGCAACTGACCCTACCTAGTGTAATAGCGCCGGAATATTTCTTATCTCCGTACACGAACAAAGAGATCGATTCCTTCGTGCCAGAATTGCCTGTAGTGACGTAGATGCGGAAATCCCCTTCTGCATATCGTAATTATCATGGAATAAGAATAGATTTACAAAGGGGGAACAAGTTGATCATATCGATGGCCGATAATGCAAGCAATCATCAGCAAACATTATAACTCAGAACAATTAGTCTTTTACAATCAATATTCCTTACAAGTTGCATCATATTTGATCCACAGTTTTATTTAGATTCTAAAATTTTACTTGGATTATTTTAGCAAATTTAAAGGCTAGCAAACCCATAGTATAATCTATTCATCTAGCTATGCACATTGCACACTTAAACACAATCACAGTTTCAACCAGGTACATCAGCAGAATACAACATTTATCCTGCACTAATTAACCCAGTGGTTCTAAAGATTATTTCTCCAGCGCCTCTTTTCAAAGATTTTCATAGTCTGGCGCCCGCCATAATAAAATGGCTGTACTGAAGATGATGAGTGATATAGTAAAGTTGTATCGGATTATGACATAGCCATATAAACATCACATAAGGCGCGTTAAACATCACATTACGAACATTCCATAAAAGAATGATTCTTTTAGATTATAGGTCTACTAGTTAGGTATATACGCAGTTACCAATGGGCTAGTATAGGCCTGTACTGAGCACAAATATACATTGATCTTCATCTAGCAGAACTACTAAAGCAAATTTGCAGCGAGGAAAATATCGTTCCACATTCTGAATACAGTGCCCCCTGAGTATTTCCGCCCCTTCAAAAAAGTCAAAAGCGCCCTCTAGGGGGTTAAGAACCATTGGGTTAACTCTTGCCAGGCACCAACGAATATCGATATGTGTCAAACTGAGTAAATTGCTATGTTTGAAGATATTTTAATCGCCATGGACTTGAAACAAATAGGAAACGACGCACTGGAATGTCGCTTTCCATTGTTTGGGTAATAGTGAGTAATCAGAATAATACAAAAATGAATTTAATTTAAATATGCTGGGATTTACATAAACGCATACTTTTAAAATGTTTTTTGAGCAAAACGGGATTAAAAACCATAAAATAATTCCATGATTATTGATTATACGATGACAATAATATCATGTATGTTTCAAAATCAAAAATAGTTCTGCCAATGAGCCTTCAAATCAATTCGTTACCAAACAAGTCGTATCATTCTTGAACAATTATGACGTACCCACTGGCCCTGTGTTGCTTTTCTCTCTATCTTGCAACGTCACCACATTGGTGACCGATAACTTGCTCGGAGAAGTTCGGAAAGTTTCGGAACCATCTTTCTGTCCATCGTGGCTTGACATCACAAAGGAAGGTTCAGGAGACTTCCACGCTTCGGCGCGTTCTTTCCGCGGCTCACCAACTGGAAAATAGAAGGAAATAAATAACTGTTATAAGTTTTATGCAGGTTATTTATACATTTTATATCAAAAACTTTGCTAGAACGCGAAGCTCATTGCTTCTTGTTTGTTGTTACAAAAAGAACAAATTATTTAAAAAATCCGTTGCAGCAATCGCAACAATATGTTGATATAAACAGTAACAGGAAGCTGTGACTATTTAAGGTCGTGAAGTCAAGCGGGTGTCCTCCGCCATGAACGCAATAACTTTATGAACACATCAGTTTGTGGAATAAGGCCTAGTTTGCACAAGCAAGTAAAAATAGCGGTTTACTTAAAATAGCAAGTAAAAATAGCGGTTTTCATCCATCAGAACTCTTTAGTACAACTTAAAAACGAAATATATTAGTTATATCTTTGACTCTATATCTATATTTCATACATGAAATAACTTCCGGATAAAATCGAGTATTGACATCTCCAGTGTCAACTGTGGGGCGCGCTTTGCCATTCGTGTTCAGGCCGATGAAGACCCCTTTGTGCTTCATAGACTGCAAGGTGATGTAGCCCCCTAACCTGTACTTGTGGACCTTGAAGTGACAATAGGCGTCGCCGTTACCCTGAAGAAGAAAAAGTAAGTTTCTCGATTATGTTTCACAGCGCTTTAATTCACAACATAAATTCATGGTTCAAATTCTTCTATGATTCTGTTACCTTTTCCTGGCATTGTCCTTTATCTGTAGGCTATGAAGCTACATTCTGCGCAATGTTCTCAAGCCCTGGCAAGATGGCAAGCCATAGCACATATACTTAAACTAAAATTCTATCGAGAATAGGCGACACATTGTTGCTTTGGAATAGGAACATGAAGCAATAAAATTAGAGGCTTTCTTGATGAAGTGACAGGCCATGTGAATGTTGAGCTATTCACTTTTCTCAAACTACAAAAGCTTCAAACGCTTGTTGAGGGCAACCAAGCATCGTATTTCGTTAACTATAGTAAAACTATCTTTTTAAATATCCGATGCTTGTTTGTTAATGAAAACTTGGAACAGACAACCTTTATCACCCAACAATCTGCCATTAACCTCTTATACCCCCTGTAACCCCTTTCCACTCCTACAACTCTCACCCATCCGTCACATCGTCCATCCTTGATCCTTAGGAACTTCTTGGGGTCATTGTCGCACTGGAACATCCTTACCCCCGCCGCTACTTTCATGACCCTGAAGTGGGCGTGTTGCGTCTCGTCCAGCGGTGACGTCAGCGTGATGTCGTTGACGCGCCGCCCGGTCCCAATGACGTCACCAACCGACGTGACGGCCAAAGCTTGGGTGGGACTGGTGTTGAGAAGAATGACGGAATTGTGACGAAAGCAGCCCTGCAAACGTACATATGTTGTGCACCATTGTTGCGTCACTATAGCACAACGTCAGTATTTTGCAACTGCTGGTGACATGGATGAATGTGCGCATTACACCAACCTTACATCACTTTTTTGATTATTTATTCTATTAAAAATCAGTACATTTTTAACAAAAAAAATAATTTTGTAAATTTGTTGGCGCAGAAAAATTACTAGTCATTCAAAAAATAAAACTACAACCGAACCTCCTGATCTAGTCCGTCAAATTAGCTTATTAACAAAATATGTCCATCAGATATACAGTATAATGGTCTAATCAGATATGTGACTACCTCTTTTCTAAACGTATACCTTGACATAAACGTAAAAAATCTTTCCCGGGGCGTTTGGATGCCCTCTAGTGTCCGCTGGTTTTCCGCCAGGATCTACAGTGGCGTGCTGTCCCGGATGTTTGACGGATTCCAGTAGCACAGTCCGGTCAGGCTGGACCTTAACTTGGAACTCGCAGAAGGATCCGCCCTTGCCCTGGAATTGGCCAAGAAACAGTGTTGCCAAGTTGTGTGCCACTATTCACTACGTTTATCTGGGGTCAATAATAATTTCAGACAAAATAAAACAATGTCATGTTATAAATGTTATTTATGAAAAATAATCACCACAAGTAGGTAAAAAGGTGGGTCCCATACTTGATTCAAGTGTTGGGTAAGAGAAGATAAGGTTCTCATTGTACTAAGCCTTCGGCACTAAGGAGAGTAGGGTGGCCAGTTCCTTTCTCTCGGCCGCCTTTACTTCAGCAACTACGCCTACTCTTTTTATTACACCCTGGGTAGAGGTGAGCGGTGTTTTCAACAACCAGCTTACCCGGGAGTCGAACCAGGTTTGCGTAATTGGAAAGCCAACGCCTTATCCGTTGCGCCATCCCACCAAAAAACAACGTTTATTTATGAAAAATAATCACCACAAGTAAAAGTATTGAAATGTGCATCATTACTGTGCTTGAAGGTTACTTCGGTCACAAAGGCAGCAGCAATTCTTTAGTATTATTACAACACAATTATTGCTTAGCTAAAGAAACCCTTATCGATGCACTAACGTGTCCCAGCATTCTGTTCTGGTCGAGTGCAATATGGAAGGAGGGTTGCCCGACATTGGAAAATACCCGGATGTTGCCACGTCGTCTCGATATCTCAAAAGTGCCTGATGACGAAAGGAATTCCATATTATATCATTCTTCATACTTTCATAACTTTTCATTGATAAATTTCCTAACATCTTATTCTCGCACAGCCGAGTGGTGAGAGCCCTGGTAAGATACTCGAAAGGGCGCCGGTTCGACACCGCTCAAAATTGTGCGGCTGTGGCAGGACACTCAAAGGCATGCCAGAGGGTAGACCCAAAGATTGCCTTTCCGTTAACTTAATCTAAATCATCACCCGCCAGGCGTGAGCCTGGATACAACAAAAAAACTTTTTGCGATAAGCCATATTTAAGGTAAGCCTACAACTTATGGGGTTTGTTAGTTGGTACCCGACATGTTTTAGTGTCAACTGGTAAACAAAAGCACGCGATCGATTGGATTGGCAAAGAAAAGGAGAAGATCTTCGCTCTGCAGGCTGAAAATGATAAATAATGATGATGATAACTCACTTGTTGGAAGAGAGGGATCACCTAATCCATCGATCCCTGCATCCGATCGGACTCTTAGAGCTTTTTCAGTTGCTTGGCTGATGAGTACAACATGATTTCCGCGTTGAAATTTCCACTTCTCCAGTTCCCACTGGAAGCATATTACACGAAAGTTTAAGCTAAGTCTAATAGAAGCATTGTGGTACCAAGAGAAGATATGAGCTTCCTACAAATGCCCCAGGTTTGGAAAAAGTAATTTATTAGACTGCAATTTTATCTCTGTTTCAAGTTTACACTCTAGTAGGGAATGCCTCTCAGTGGCAAGCTAAAGTATGGACATTCTTTTGAATATGCCAATCAAAATTTGTCGAATAGGGAGCTTCAGTTACACTTGCTCTACCCCAGTAAAAAAATAGGAAGAGTAGTGGCCACAGCAACGGTCATTGCTTCCACAATATCAAATGTCTTCTATTCGTTTCAAAACGTATTTTCAAACTTTTTCAACCAGTTGTTGTCACGATAGTTTTATTTATTCTCTTATAGTTGCATTTTGTGACTGAGGAAGAGATCATGACCTCACACACGACACAAGTGACGTAGTCAAGATGCGAATCCATGCCCTGCTGTTGACACTCACCATCGTGTCCACTCTGTGCTTCTCAGGTTGACTTCGGCCTCGGGTGACTGAGAAAAAAGAAATATTCAAACTTGAGAACGCCGCAAGCGGAATTGTAATGCTACTTATGTTCCAACAGGGAACCAGTGACAAATACTAACTTTCGGCTGGCAAAAGCAACGTCTAGCGGCGTTGAAACGATGTTAAAAAGCAAATCTGGAAAATATCTTGTTCATCGAAAACTACTTCGTCACGAGCTGGATCGCTAAAGCCTAGTCAGCCAGTGGTACCATTCTCACATTGTCTTGTCATCATGGAAGACCAATTCAATAAACCGGCACGAGCGAGGTTGCACTTAAATACGGACTTTCAATGTGCGTTATGTCAACATCATCCACTCACGGGTGCTCGTCTTGAGGTGGTTTTCTGCAAAGAGCTCTCTGACTACCTTCCCATCATCTTCTCCAACATCCAACCACCTATCGCAAGAGAAGATCCACTCCTCTGCACCAACCCGGTCCTCCTGGAAGAAGAAAAAACAGAAAAGTTATTTTGTAAATCTTACAATTTTCAGTTGTGTTTCTCAACACACTAGGCCTACATCACGATTCAGAGTATCCAGTTCACTTCTTAGCTATTTACTTTTCATAACAAACATTTGCCTCATCGTTGCACATGACGAGGGAACTGTGTTTTAAAAGCTTGTGACAAACTGCTATTACTACAGCAAACTCGCAACATTAGGCTAAAGCAGGTCGTTTGTATTAAAATTTGTGAAAATTATATATTCTTCAATGAACGATGTTTTACCGAACATCTTTACGGTATGTCTAACTAAGGAAGTTTTAACAAATGTCTAGCTCCGTATCACTGATACTAAGCTACTTCTGTGGCAAATTCTGAAAATGTACTACGCAGCTTCAGTAAGCTTACCCTCACAACGATTCGTTGAAGGAACCAGCCATCTCCTTTGGAAAGCCCATCATGACCGATCACGATCCTGTGAAGCAAACCCAGACTGACAGCTTCCATTTTGTATACGGTTGTCTGAAAACAAAATCTTAGTTGCAGCCCTTCTTAAAATGAGAATTTATGTTACAGCTTATTTGTTGCACTTCTTTCAAAACTGTAAATGAGAATTCATATCTTACAATTTGTGTGGAAAATACATTCTTCAACACAAGTTGTGCTTACATACGAATAAAATTTCCAAAACTCACTGTTCCTTTAATTTGGGGTTCAGCCTTTCCCCCACGCTGCAGCAAGCGGGGTCCACTGTCGCCCATATCCCCAAAAAGAGTTACGTGAACAGTAGCAGAGGTACCAGAATTCCAAAGGTTTCCTGTTGTAACTGCAACCACATAGGCGGTGTCTGCAACACAAAAAAACGAAGTTCTATTGACCAAAACCAACTTGATACCTCATAGTGGAGATTTTGAACGAAACAAGCAAACGACGAAAGATGTCAGTCGTCATATCCATTTGCAAGGCTGTCGTCAAGATATTGTTAAAACAAGCCAGAAGATAGTTTGCAATGAAAACAATTTTTTGTCGAACATGCGCTGGTTCGATACTGCTCAAGAGCATGTGGCTGCGTCTTTAGCAAGACACTTAAATGCGTGCCCGAAGATAAACACGAAGATTGGCTTCCTTATCTTCCCGTCCACTTAATCCAAATCTTCAACTACCAGGCGATATACCCAGATACGACTAAACCAAAACAGATTATGGCCAATGAAAGCAATGAACGTACTTGGCAGGGAAGGCTTGTCTGGAAGGTTTGCTGAAAGTTCTCTGCAAATCTCACCGTCGTCTTCATCACGTGACAGCCATCTGACCAATCATAATCGATAAAATTATTTGAGTGAATCAAGAAGCAGGTTACACCTTTAGTTTTTCACAAAGTGACATTTTGGCCTAGCACACGTGTCGCGTATTTCAGTGTTCAGAATCCATTGCCATCGTTCAACTCTTTTCCACAACAGATTTTGTGTTTTGTAATTCAATTGAAGTTTGAGATATATTTAATTCAATTCAACAGAATATAGAACACAAATATATCACAGACTGTGGTAAGATGATAGCATGACAGTATGGTGCCGGCACCAGAATGGTGAGGAAGACCACGCAATCGAAAAACTTTGATATTAATCTTCTTACAACAATATAAAAGGCGAATAAAACAGTGCAGCACTGACCACTATACAACTTTCTAAGTACATTTTCATATCCAATAAATAAGAGATCAGACTAAATGAATAATCCTGATTGTGATCCAACCTCTAAAAACAACAACAACAACACCCAAAGACAGCAAATCAACCGTTTTTTTTACATTGATTTAACGTTTGCAGACGTGGAATCAATGTAACAAACGGTTGATATGCTGTCTGGGACTGTCACTATCATTTACTTTGAACCATGCAGTGAACACAAACAAAATACTGTGACGTCATAATAACGACCGCAAGTCTGTTGCTAACCTGTTGCAAGGAAAGTTGATGACGTCCCCGGTCGTGACGTCGGTCATGGTCAACGCCTCACACAACCATCCTGGGGAATTACCCGAGTTATCGTGAGCGATTCTTACTTTCCGGATTTCCCCTATCGACCCAACGTTGATCTATTGAAAAAAATAAATGTTTTTTTTGTGATAAAGAACATTAGAAAAACGTTCTTAGCGAAGATGTAACTTTACAATATCACCACACGTTATAAGAACATAACCTAAGATCGACACTGGTGCCAGTGTAAAGGTAATCCAAAACTGTCAATGAGAGTCTTTCATTTCTCCAATGCAACAGCACAAAGAATACAAATATGACACAGAAGCAGACACTGACTATGATGCTGATAATAAAATGATGGCGAAAGACCCAAAAGTCAACCACGTTACTTTTCACACTCGTTCAACAACAAATAGGTAAATAAAACAGTAAAGCAAACTAAATAAATAATTATTTAAAACATTACTTGTAGGCTTTAACTGCCCTTTATCAGAACTGACGATGCACTAGCAAGTGCGAAATATATTTTCTGTTACATCTACTGACTACTGATCCCTGTTACCAGTGGCGTACGCAGGGGGGGGCCATTGGGCCATGCCCCCCCCCCCCCCCCCTTAAAATTTTTTTGTAGTTAACGACGTAGATTAAGGCATTTAATATGTTTTGCTTTGCTCTGTCAAAGCAATTACTGTAACAATGTTGTTTTATAGACTAAGCCAATACGAAATACATGGGGGGGGGGTTACAACTCCACTTTGGCACGCGTGTGACGTTACGATATTGAGAATGATGCTTTCAGTCTCTTTATGCTTGGGAATGATGCTTTTAGTCTAAAAAAAAACTTGCATAATTTAAACAAAACTGCATTAAAAGAGCGAGTTTTGCCAATACTAAACATTCAAACATCTCAGCCAGGAATTAACAACAAGAAAACATAGAGACTTAGCTTTATTTCCGAAAAATGCCAAAGAAAACATGATCTTATCCTTTTGCTATGCCACCTGACAGCGCCATTTTACAGGAATATTTATACCCACGTTTTTGTTGAAAATGCTCTAAGAATGCACCAAATTCAAAGTAAGTTTTCATAATTTTCTGGGGGAGGGCCCCCAGACCCCCCGCTGCTGGGGGTCGTCTTAAGAGAAAACGCCCCCTTTCAAAATCCCTGGCTACGCTACTCTCAATGGCCCCCCCCCTTGAGAAAATCCTGCGTACGCCACTGCCTGTTACCTTAGCAATTTAGGTTTTAGCAAACTAAATAAAAGTTATAAAAAAGAACAAAACTGGTGTAATAAAGTGTTCAAACCGTATTTAAATACAACAACTAGTAAATCTATTTTCATGGGAAGATGCTTCAAAAGTTGTAGAGGCTAACCGCAAATTCATCTTCATTTCCACTTCTAAAAGTTGCGTCATTTTCGTCGTTCAATAGGATGGGGCCGGAATTCCCCTTCACCCCATACACGGTGATGGTGACCCGGGCGTCCGTGGCGGCGGCGGGAAGCTCACTGGTGACCACGGAAACCCTCCACCGCCCCTCTGTCAAAAACAAACATTATAAAAACTACACATCGCTGCAGGAAAGCGTTTCTTAACCCTTTCTGGCTCTAGCGTCCGCTTTAACAGTTTTGGATCTGTTTCTTGTTCTTCTTTACGTATCCTGTCAAGGCAGAGCCGAGTGTGCTTCATCGGTATCGAACCGGCGTCATTTCAGCGCACAGACGCTCTCGCCACCCGACCAGGGTTAATGCAAAAATGGTTGTTAATAAAACGTTCATTCAACTGTTCGGCTCTCTAAAGCTTATTGTCATCATAAATGAAGCCCAACTAATCTGTTACTCTCTTGTATATGGCAAGCAAGCGTATCAAAAATTTTTATTAGTGCATAGACGTGCGGTGAAAATCCTAGCATAGTACTCAAAAGGGCAACGGTTCGACACCACTCAAGAGCATGCGGCTGTGTCTTTGGCAAAACACTTAAAGGCACGCCTGAAGGTGGTCACGACATTAGGTTTCATTGCTTTCCCATCCATTTAATATATATATTCAACTACCGAGAGTAAGTCTGGGTACAACAACAAATGGCAACATGAATCGCTCTGTTTGTATTTTTAGCTCGGATTATTGAACACTTAATTTCACTACAGGCAACATCACATCAACTCACATGTTGCAAATACACAAATTAGAAACAATTGCACTAAATAATGTCTAGTTGTTGTTCCTTACTTGTTTTTTTGAGTTCTTTCGGAGTTCGTTCCTTGTTCAAGTTCTGAAGGTCTGCAGCTGACATGCCTAAAGTCATAAGTCAATTGGATACTTGCTTGTTGATTTTAGTTTATATGTAGAACCTTGCAACAATCAAACTACCAAGCCACATAATATCAATTTCACGGTCGCGTCATAAGAAAGCAAAAACTGAAACGTGTCTCTTTATCTGATAAACTTGTTGGGCAGCGGGTATCTGATATACAAACTCATGTGAAACAATTCATTGACAATGCAGAAACAGTTATCTATAAATCATAAAAACTGAAAAATTAGACTGAAACATTTATCTGAGGACGGCCATGCTTTAGTTCAGGCAAAAATGCAGAATCTTTTTTACATCAAATTGTCGCAGTACCCAAGACATTTCCTCGTTTATCACACCAACTAATCTTAGCAGTTTCATGGAAGGAAAAACATAATGACAACAATTGACCTGGAATCAAATCGACATTTACTGGAAGCTTAGGCAGATATACTCCTCAGTCGATCAATGACCTGATGAGGCAAACCCAGTGTTGTTCGAAACAATTTTTGGCCGAAACAAAATCTTTTAGAAAACAAAATTCATTCGAAACGGAAGAATCCAAAATGAACCAAGATGCTTTTCCTTCCAACACCCTTATACCGTTGTACCAGTCACTTCAATTATCATATGGCTCAATGGTCACTCCACAATCCACATCACCTATGATATGCAGGCTACGCAGTACGGAGCCTTACCATGCACGTTTGATCCACTGTAAATAACAGTGGAAGAGTTTTTTACCTTTTTTGTCCTGAGAAACAGCAATACGTTTCAATCTGTACTCCATTGGTTGAAATGCTTCTCTGCCGGCGGCAATATAGACGTTGGGACCGAGATATAAACCTTGAAGACTATCAACCTAATAAACATCATGGTGTAACGGTTAGAAGACATTTCACAAAGCAAAACTACAATTCCTAAAACAATTCAATCCTCCGTTGAAGAGGAACGTTGCTAGACGTTCCAAATTTAGCCTAATACTGTATTCGATGGCAATGTGGAAGTGCTGCAAATATTTCGACTTAACAAACCTCTAACTCCAGACGCTGACGAGATGTGGTACCTCGGTTAACAAGAAATTGATACTTCTAGTTCTTATGCATAAAGCTTCTTAAATATTCAACAAACCAGCAAAGAAACATGATCAAATATGGGTTTAGCTTGCAAGCCAACATCAACTGACCAGTGACCCTGTCAAGGAATGCATCAAGGCTCCACTCAGAAAGCTCAACCAATAAATAAATAATCAACAATGCGAAGAATAACGAACGATAGTTCTAATCTAGTTTTGTTCAGTTGAACACAGCATCTCGAGAACAGTTCTGCATTTAACTGGACTTGTAAACTGAATGCTTTATAGGACGCAAGCAACACTTCAAATACAAGTAGACAGTTCACTCGATCTTGGCGGCTGATTCTGTGTCATTAGTTCACAACTTGTGCAAGTTTATAAAATAGCCAAGATTAAGTTTCATATGATACATTCTCACTTTAACAATTAACTATCTTTAATCGTGAAATTTAACAATCTTAACTGATGACGTTAGTTTGTCTCACTTTGCGTCCATCTGTGGTGTACATCTTGTGTACTCTCATCCGAAATATTTCGCCAATGTCATCCAAAATATTTTCAAAGCTTTGTGGAGTTCTTCTGCTCAGTAGTAGAGTGTGTCTGCAACATTTATAGTTAAACATATCGTGAAATTCCAATAAAATATTCAGTCAGGCCCTAAGTCGACTAGAAGTCGTTCAAAGCTCCGAGGAAGACAAGTCGACAATAAGGTTTAAGACTACAAAGCCTATGCAGTGACCGATCAACGAAACCTGTGTGGTGCTAAGAACCGAATCCAGGCTGGCTGTCAGCTTGAAACAGTTGACTGATTCGTATCAGAATAGTCGCATTGCCAATACTTTAATAGGACCAGTTAACTTACCTCAATTGCATTAATGAAAAAATGCATTTTTCTCTTAAAACATCGTCAGATTATGATCACCATTCAGGGACACTGATGATGCTTTTAGAGCAAACTACTATTGTTTTTTTACTTCAATTCCATTCCAGCAGGAAAACTGGTACTTTTTCTCAGCAATGCCACGTGGGTGGCAACATTAGTTTTATACCACGTTGATGCAATTTATGCTCCTCTCTAATAAGAATTTTACAACTGTCTCAAACTTAAAATTTTGAGCAGATGAGTGTGCAGATAAAATTACGCGCGTGGATTTTTTTGCTTTTGTTTTTATACTCATTGACTTTAAACATTTATGTTTTTTTATTATTCCATTTTATGCATTTTTCAAAATTAGTGACACGATTGTGATAGAAGAAACGATAATTGTCCTGATGAACACCCAAACTTTGCAGTATTCAGAAGAAACGTTATAAGTTTAAAGTTTTATTTGAAACCACAAAGGGATGTTGACATCATCACCTAAAGTTAGGCTCCCCATTCCGAACAATAACTATTTTCTTCGGAGTTTTGATTTGAGTCAGCCTGAGTGGAACGCGTAGCGTCTCGGCGTCGGGGCGCCGGACCAGCTGGGCAACCGCTTTTGTCCTGGTCTTTGGCTTGCTGTAAAGCAAACATGTACAAACATGAGAAATTTAAACTGTCAGCTATTGCAAGAACTATTACAAGTTAAAAACTAGCTCCTGACTGGTGCCAAATTTACAACATTGCTCGATATAAATGACTCGGATTCCAATGTAATATCTCGGATTCCAGTTAAATCGATTGAATTGTGTTTAGACAAAACCGATGACATGATATTGCTTTAAGTAACATTTGTATCTGCTGGTTGTTGATTGTTTTGTTTCCACATTGCCTTAGGCTTGTCCTGAGTTCCTTTGCTGCTTTTATGCTGGCGTTTACTTAAGTTTGATTTTTGTTTGTAACCTAGCGGCGTTTCAGCAGAATATACAGAGGTTAAATTAAAGGTTTGTGGTTGGTTTCACATGGTTTCACAACAACCAAATTTCGAGATTATCTTCAAGTAAACTTATTTAAATAAACAAAATAGAGTAAATAGAGTCAAGGATTCGATGAACTTTTAAAATTTTTCGATGCTTTGCTTGCTAGCTTTCGAATGACAGCTCCTCCTATTGTTAGTTGATAAAGGAATAGGCTGCAACAAGATGTACAATTGTACACATCGTCAGTTGTTTAAAAGCTCTGTGTGTTGCTATTATACTTTCGTGTTAATCCAACGTTCAAGTCCAAACTCCCGAAATGGTTTTTCGTGTTTGTTCTCAAAAACTTTGCTATCGCAAGCTCCCGTTAAAAGTTGCTTTCAATGAGTATCACTATTATTATCATAACAATTCCTACCTGATGAACCATGGAGGTCTCGGATGTTGCGCTGCATTGAGGTTGAGCGGCTTCACTGTCTTCTTATCGGAACACACGTAAGACTTACCATCTTCAAACTCCTCCAGTTTATTAATACCGTGAGTGCCATGAGGAGTGCTGATGGTGCGAACTCCGAAAGGAAGAGGGATCTAATTTGAAGAAGATAATCAAAAAGATATTCAAAGTAATCTAATAAAACTTCTCTGGATCTGGGACCTAAGCAAACAAACCGACTGCTTTAAACGATTGACTGATCCACATCGGTTTAAGTGCAATGTGATATAAAACAGCAGCAGTTCATCAGCTTGTATTGTAAGCTACATATTATTGAAAAAAAAAAACAATTTAGCTCTTAAAGCAGGGCCAGACAACTTCTCCAGTCGGCGGGCCTAATATGGGAAAATGAAGTAGCCTACTTGACGGGCCGGATTTATAAATCGCTACATTAATCGCGTATTTATTTACCTAGACAAACTAACAACCAGAGAATAACTAACAATCACGATTATTTGTATACGTTCCCCATTTAATTATTACACTAATCAGCCAAATTTCACTTTCATCTATTTTCCGGCTTGAGGCAAAGCTTGAGACTGAAGGAGATTCTTACAAGAGACAAAGAAAAAGGATGGAAGGGCCCGTTTATGATGGAACATAACATGCTTGTCACTTGACTAAAAACCGAAAACAAAAAATCAAAGAACACAAAGAACTAAAGAACAACTAACAGTCACTATTATTTGACGTAGTAAGCAAGTAGTGGGGGATTGCGGAAGAGTGTGGCCGCGGGCCACATTCTCATGTGAAGACCTGAAACTGTCTGCGGGCCGCTCAAAATCCCGTCAGGGGGCCGTATGTTGCCCCCACCCCTGTCTTAAAGCATCATTAGTCTTAAATGACTTCAACGACCATAAAGATAACTTCCTTTTTAAGTTTAACAAATGTCAAAGTCAGTAGGAAACGTAATATTACCCGATCGGATAGTGATTCCAGGAGGGAGTCAAAGGTTCTGAAATGTCGCCTGGTTATTGCAACTCTGAACGCCTGAAAAACAGTGGCATTTCAAGAACAACATTTCCATTTTGTACTCTCTCAACGAATGGTGTTGTAACAATGTAATTAGGGGGATACATGTAAAATTGAGCCTATACAAACTAGTAACTATAAAGTGAATATAAGTAATATTGAGCTAATTATTCCCACCATTAAAGCAATTTCAGAAGATTATTGAAGTGGACGCTGGCATCACCTGCATATGGGCATCTCCACTCCTGTAGAAGGACACATTCTTTGCTACTGCTTGAGATGAGGAATTCTTGAGGCTGGTCCGGGTAGAAGGGGCTCTGTTTGAACTGCTGTTACTGCTCCCGGCCCCCATTAACCCACTCAACCGGGTGGGTTGGAGTAAGTGGGGGTAATAGTTCAATGATGAGTTGTTTCCAAGAACAGAATTGTTCACGTTTGAATTGTACCCTTGTTTTGAATGACCTCCGACCTTTGACCCCGTGTAGTTTGTTTGGTAAAGAGACTGATTAGAAATAGGGTGTGGCGGTGGGCGTGTCATCGCTTGATCATATGCAGAAGGCTTACTCATAAGCATGTTAGCTTAATAAGGTATCCGATCAGTAATCCAAGTAAACCTAAACGGATTCCATATTTCTGTCACTCACACTTTGAAGGCACAGAAAAAGGCAAACCATACGACCTATAATTTTCAGCAATTTTACACCAAAATATAGGCTACATGGTAATCAAAACATTCAAAACAAAATAACTAGTTATCGCATATTGCATACTTTTGGCTCAGAAAATGAAGTCGGCAAAAAGTTTTAAGAGTTTCAGTGAATGCTTTAGTATTACCAAACCACACAACTGTACATAGATTTTATTGGTTCTTTAAAAGAAAACATGTTTCCTTCAGTTTAGTCAAATTTACTTTTGAAAGTTCAACTTTAACGGTGTTTAGGTTTATAAAAAAAAAAGTTAAGAACCACTGCTGCAGTCCAAAAATACAAACGTTTTAAACCCCTTTGTGGAAGAAAGCAGCTCATGGAAGGACAAAACCTTCTGGAAAGCAACTCTGTGCAAACCCTCTCCTCCTTTGTATTTTACGCTTGAAATATGGGATCGAATCTACCATACTGCTAACATCATACAGTAGATTGCTAAAGGTAAGCTAACCTTCTATTCGAGTTTGCCCTGACTTCTTGTAAGTTTGTAAAACAATGATATTGCTACATTAATGCTGTTCTTATTCAACTTTTGGTTAAAAAAGGGAAGTAGCCTAGCTAAAGAGCTCGTTTCAAGAGACGTTAAAAATCATCAAACACAAAATCATACTTTTGCTTGGCAGACACGAAAAATAGTTTCTTTTTTTAAATTCTTTTAAACATGGTATTGGACTTCAAGTTTTGACAGCTCTAAAAGCTTGTTCGTGTCTTTCAAAGGGTCCCCACGAATCAAATCAAAGGATAGAAATTTAACGCAAGTCCATCTAACAACTACACAGCGGCAGATGCTGTGCAAAACATTAATCAAAGTGCGACAATAAATTTTAAGACAACAAACATGATGTTGCCATGGCTCTGTTAACTTCGGGGTCGAAATCTGACCAATTTGTTGATACGCCTTGTTGCACTTAACTTACAAAGCGTTTTTATGAAAACAGTATCTTCTGTGATTTTAGTTAACTAAATCTATGTGTCAATTCATGAGCTTTGTCACAAAAGAAAAGTTTAAATGTTGAAAAGGAGAAATATCCTCTTGTACTTCAAGAAAAATACTTCATCCAAAGACAACACCCTTAAACAAATAGCTCACTTGTAGTTTAAATAAATACAAAAGTATATTTTAAATTGCCTATTGTTAATCATACAACTCTGTGACAATCCAATTATTACTATTTGCCACCGGCACTTCGTTCTGTTTGCAGAGAAAATCTACAGCAAATAGCTTTTGAACAGTTTTATAATGATGAAACACAAACTCACAGCAATGGAACATAGAATACCAGCATTGGTCAATATAGATAGAATTTAATGGCGGATGTCAAGTAAGTTCGATGTTGACTACGCAAGACAAAATTACCAGCAAAACAATCGTTTTAGATACCGTATGTCCAATTTGAGTGCAATACTTTCGGAAATGGCTTCGAGTTACTAATTTACTTTCACCGTAACTTCCATTGCTTACCAGTTAGTTGAATTTTGTTCAACACCCACCATTGATACACAACAATGTCAAACGATGGATCTCCAAATGGGGTATTCCTAGCAGTTTGCAAAGTAGACTAAGCATGACTCGAAAAATGATACAAAATCTTTTTAAACATCTTCCAAAACCACTAACCAGCAATTCTCTTTCGTCTGAAGACTCTCAAACCTACTTAGCTTTCCTTTAAGGGACATCCTAGCACTTTCTTTGGTAGATTTACAGTCACATTCAACCTATAAACCAGAAAACAATAGGCATTCACGTCGCCTTTTATTCCTCAACAATAGGCCGCGGTTTCCAGAAAATTAACTTTTTTTGTTGCAATAACAGAGACAAGAATTTAGCACAATTAGAAGTAACAATAGTGATAGCACCGCAATCCAGGCACCTCTAACCAGAACTGCTTATACAGTACATCATCAAAACGACTTTCACCGTTGAATAAACGCAACATCATCATTTCTTTTTTCAACATTTTAGAAGTATGTACTGTACACGTTGTAGCCTACAATGTATCAGTGTATGTGAGTGGTGCACTGACTCTGTCTGCCACCGCTGTGGGCAACGTCTAGGAGAGGTTCTCATTCAGAAACATATCTTTCAATTGTGGATGACAGTGGATCACAATCGAGCTAAAGCTTGTGCAATACCTACTACGCATACGACACGGCTTAAATTTTCAAACGTACTTGTAAAACTAAATGAAGACAGCTGACGACAATGACGCCTTGTCTCTAGTCCTACAACAGCTAAGATTCTTAACGATATTTCTACAATAGGTTTCCTATTCGTGCTATATTGTTGTAGCCACGTTCACTATCTTTACTCATTGTTACCACAAACTCGTCCTTCTGCCACTCCCATCATCATCAACAAACAACTTAGTTCACATTGTAATCTTGTATTGCTTTTTTCACATGTGCTGATGATGCGAAATACAAGAACAAGTCAGACTTTGGTATGATCAAGTGAAGAATCGAACCCAAACCTCTCAGGGAAGACATTCCGCAACCGACAAACGAGTTGGATATCAACACGAACACAGTCTTTTCAAGAGCACTTCACATACCACTTGAAAAAGTAAGAAATCTTAACATTAAACCACTCATCCTCTGTAAATCTGTCTCAAACCTGCGGCCTGCCTGCTTGGAGTTGCAGCAAATACCATCCTAGCTGTGCTACGTTGGAAAACGTTATGGCTATGGCTAAATAAATCAGATCTGTCTCATTAACTGTGGTACCACAAGATCCATATCCGTATCCAGTTGTAGCCTACATGTAATGTTTTCAACATCAGCCCATGTATTTTGTTCATGAGACTTTTTAAATGCAAATGCGTACCTGATATTGATCGCAAAGCCCCCTGCTCTGATCACCCATCTCCACCCCAGTCCAGGGGTGTAGTCGTCCTGCCGTAAGACCTGTGAGTGGATGGCTAGGCAAGATCGTGAACACATTAGTCCTTATAGCGCCTGCTACATACCCAGTTCCACTTTTAACCCATGCTTCTGATGTGAATGGGCCAGCCCAGTGAGAAACTTATAGGCTACACTTTCGCGGCATGTACCGATCGTCTAGTTTTTATGCAAGTGTTCCTGTGCTTGGGATATCAAATCCCCTGGCAATAAACACACTAGACACAGTTAGCTATGCCACGTGCAGACTGATAACATGTTCTTCACCAGCTAAAATGCTATTCCTCTCGTCAAAACTAATAAGCCTAATACTGGCAAAATGAACACAACTTCTGATTCGGCAATATCTTTGAAACTCTAACGGTCTGTCTGCTTATACACAGAAACCCAGCCTTCAAATACCTGTACATGAGGATTAGGCCAACTTTACAGTGCTATACCTTGTTGCTATAAACAACGCGGTACGCTCTCGAATATCGCACAAGTAGCTGAGTAAATAGACCAAGCAAAGCTATGTTTGCTCACATAGAAATTGTTCTCATAGCAGTCACCAAGTCAGAATCTCTTGATACCTTTTTGATTATGACTTTTGCTGTGTGTTCGCCAGATAGTTTAGTTAAAGAATACAGTGATATTTGGCTGCTGCTTTTACGGTTTTAACAAGCTTTTGCGTTCAAGCACTAGTCATAGAAGACAACACATGCCTACAGTACGGTAGCATAGTGTAATTTAGAAACGACAAGCTTTGCATTCTACTGTATAAAAGTATTTACAAGACAATATCACAAACACTTTTGTGATGTCATTGTTGTAATTCCAACTGCTAAGATAGCCTACATTGGTGTCATCGATCGCACGATGTACGCTAGTAGCCTACTGTAATTTCTTTTTTAATTCTTTTTTTTAAGGATACATAAATCTACAATTACTAATGAAATACAGAAAAACATGACAACTTTTAATTTTTCTACACAAATTTTAATGACAAAAAAGCTCTTTCGACGCTTCTCAATCTCACAGAGTCTTAGAAATCAACTTTTTAAATGTCTACGTTTTCGATGAACAAAAATACTAGAGTTCGCATCATGAAATGCGTCTGCTTTTCAAAGTTTTTCTAATATGGACGTTATTGCTTTCCCATTTACTTAATCTAAGTCTGAAACACAAAAACGAACTACAAACGACAAAAAGGAAATAAACAGTCCTACTCCCTGGCTTGTATTTTTCTGTCAACTATTTTCCAATCCAAAAATTAGTTGAAGCTTATGCTTGATCACAAACGCAGGAAAACTATTTTTTATACATTTCTTCGGCAAATTTATTACAATTCTTCAGATTACTTCTCCTCAAAATGCTACGGTACAAAAAGTTATAGCCTAACCGCTTGAACATGCCAGCAACCTGCTTAACCACACTGATGTTAAAACAGCTATGTGTGAATTTGTTCATCACCAGTGGATCAACGAAAAACAGCACGAAAAAGTACCACCCTTTCATTGTCTTTGGAATCCAATTCGAAAGTTTGGATCAAACGAACAGAAGAACAATGGAAGTGATTGTGAAAGCGTTACTAGTATTATGAAGCCACAAAACAACAAAGACAAATGTAGCGCCACTAGGATTGCTCGGTTGTCCATATGAAAAAGCTCAATTATATCGAAACAACGTCGGAGAAAGTCGCATCGACGTAAAACCACAATGTTTCCTGAAGTGTTAACTTATGTCCATCAATTCCACGGCAACTGAGAGCAACGCTGTTACAAATAACAAACTTTGGTAACTTAAATATAATTACTATTTGTGGTAGACCTACAAATGGAGGAACCGGATATCATAAAACGAAAAATGTTGCGCGGATAAATAAACTGCTGACCAGTGGCAGCTCGTCCTAATAGGCCGCAGCCTACCCTCGTGAAATCCGTGAATGTAAATGTAATGTAGGCTAAAACATTTTTGCAGCCTATCCATTAAAACTAGCCACGAGCCGCCACTGCTGCTGACCATGTCGTTCTCGAATGTTCCAGATTTACAAAACACCAAATGGAATGCATAGCAACACTGTACATTGTACAAAACTGCACTAGCCTGTGGCTTTCCATCACCTGCACTGAAATCTGAACAATCATGTCTCATGACGAAAGAAAGGGTGTCAGAATTGGCGTATTGCGTCATATCAGTTAACAGCAAACGTCAGGGTTGGTTGCATATGGGGGGATAAAGAAAAGCAACGAATAACTCAATATGATACTTTGACAACCCGCAAGAAAGTTGAAAAAATAACAGAAACTAATTCATTCATGTAATGCAATTATAAAAAACTTGATCATACTCAATATTTATGATTGTTGAGTAGACAATTTAAGGGCCGAGCCCCTAAACAAGGTATTTGTAAAGAAAACAATAAGACTCCGAAGAATACGCTGTGTTTTCATCTTTTTAGGATCCTTTGAATGATTCGAGACCACTAAAAACTACTCCAGGCCCGGGTCCAAAAGTGCCGTCCAAAAGTTCTGTCAACCCGACTGCCAACATCCTATTTAGACTGAGCCAGCTTCTGTGGTGCAAGCCGCTAGGAGCAATTGACTAAAGCAGCAATATGCTGCAGCATCCTGATGAAGTGACGAATTCCTTTATAAGCAGGTAGCTTTTACATTTCTTCGAAAAAGCGGCCACCCATTCAACTGCTGAAGAACCAGACTGGAGGCTGATCGACACGACATTCAAACCAGACACATCAACACATAAAACCACGACATCATCTTTTATCCAGGGGTGGGGGATCGCTTGATGAAGGTGTTGAAGACAATGCAGTAACGATTGTTTTTAATACTTTTCTTACTGTTTGTAATCCAACATTGTAAATACAAAGTCTATAGTTACATAAATTAAAACGTCATTTTTAACATGGTGGCACCAACGTTTGATTGAACGAGCCAAAAGTCTTTTCGTAGACCACAACACAGGCTATTGAAAATGTTACTTGATGATCGTCAGACATTGAACAGAGACCCTCGCATTGTTTTTCAGCGGCAACAAGTGACCTACATTTTGTAACAACAACACACAAAGAGATTCCGTTTTGATTTCGATTCGATCCAACGCCACGGTTCAAATAGCGTCAATTATGATGAAACCATGCTTTTATTATTACATGTTTGTTTATTATTTCAAAATAACAGGATACGACGGCCCGCCTTTGTTTTAGCACTGTTGGTGCATAAACAGTAAGAAAAGTAACAAGAACAATCGTTGCTACAATGTCTCCAATACCGCCCTCGCGACCTATCCAGCAAAGCGTCAGTTCAGAGTGATATTGTAGCCAGGGTTGCCAAACCAGAATTTCAAAAAATGCCCAATGCACCTCAAAAAATGCCCAATGCACCTCAAAAAATGCCCAATGCACCTCAAAAACTGCCAAATCAGGAATAAAAATGCCAATTGTAATTTTAAACCAGTCGATCAATAAAAAAAGTGTGTCATTGTCAGATAATCTTGTCGGGTTTCTCGCACGTAATAAAATGTGCGTGACAATAGGCTAGCTCTTAGACGTCGTGTGAAGTTTGATGGGCATTTACAGATTTTTGGAGCAATTTTACAGTGAATTTTAATTGCTAAATTATTTGAAAGTTCAAAAATACATCGCGGGCTGCTCCAAACAGTCCTTGCACGCAGCGTGTTTGTGACCCTTGGTGTATCATGATTGCAACGCCCCTAGTTAACTCTAACTCTCACTTCAGTAATGTAGTACAGTGTAGCGTGGTTGGGATTGTTACTTTCTGGTTTCAGTAGCTTACTGTTAGTGTTTAGTTCCGTTTTTTTTCTGTTCAATGTTCTAGTTTCTGGATTCCGCTTCGCTTGATATCATGCTTGCTGTGTTATATCTTCGCTTCCACACTTGGGTTTAGAATAAATCGGTACCTACGTGTAGCACTGAAGACTGCTGTGTCCTGGTCACCCCTCGCCACCATCGAGCCCTCGGTACCCGGACATTTTGCCGAAAGGACATTTTGCCGAAAGACATTTTGCTGAATGGACATTTTGCCGAAACTCATTTTTGTGTTATATGTATTGATATTCTTCACAGTGTGTTTTAGTCTATCGTTCACAACCTTAGTCCTTTCGGCAATTTGTCCATCGGCAAAATGTCCTTTTGGCAAAATGTTTTTCGGCAAAATGTCTTTCGGCAAAATGTCCTTTCGGCAAAATGTCCGTGCACGGAGCCCTCTGCCCAATGCAACGCGCCACGTCCGCTACAATATAACCATCGCTGGTCCACCAAAGGCAAATCCATCTTGAAACCCAGACAGACAAAATCCGTCATTGTATTTTTTAGTGGATTTTGTTGTCTGGAGAACAGGCTACGCGCGGTAAAATACGCAGCAATTTATCCAACCCAAACCTCATGTTAAAAAATTGTAGTTTTCATTGTTTCAATTAGATATTTAATTTTTACTACGGCGGCAGCAAGATGTTGTGGTTTAGTGTTCTCAAGTCCAGACAAGATTAAAAACTCAGATTTTAAGGAACTTTTCTTAAGAGACTTACCCCCGAAAAAACCCGCTTTTTCTGGTTTGAAAACTACATTTTTATGTCTGATTTTGCTGCGCGTTACTGAAGCGGTGTGATAGTAAGTGGAGTATTTCTCCCCCTAGTGAATGGTTGTCCGAAAAGAAACACAACTAACTGCTGTCACATTTTCTTACTTGTCGTTAGAACTTTTCCATTAAAACCCACAGTAACTTGCCTAATGTAACGGAGGTAATTAGATAACCGCGTGTTTTTCAATTCCCTTCGTGGGATAGCATCAACATGATTTTAATAATCAGGACAAGGGATAAAGATTAAAATCAATTTTTGCAGTAACGTGTGTGAGCGTCTACTAAAGTAAAAATCAACTCATTCTCTCTTGTCTGAAGACTTCTGACCGAAAACCTAAATTGTCACATCTTTGCGAAAAACAGCTTAAAGGTGCACGCTCCACATCAGCTTGCCTTAATGTATGTGCTCAGGGAGCACGTTTAGGCCCGAAATGAGTTAGGGACCGGGAGTTTGACCAAATCACCCCGTATTCTTTGGATGCAGTGCGTTTTTCTTAAAAGTGTCTTCGCTTGAGGCCAGAGAATCTCATTGGTAGCCTATCTAGCCCAAACTCTCCTCTCAACGGCCCATGCTCACACCATGAACTGCACAGTGCACAAACCTTTCGCCTTATCTGTAAATTATTCATTTCGCATTTGATTGCTTTCATTTGGTGCACAATTCGTTCGGGTGGTGGTCTTCTGCTGAAGACCAACAATTTAAACACGCCACTCCATCTCCTAGCTGGAATTCTCAAAAACAGTGTTAACCAGCAATGACATCTAGCGGTGATATTCTAAATCTTTTCATTCCGCTAGGCAAAATTGATTTTGATAATTCCCATCATTGTACTGGAAAAGGGTGTTGAGTATCTTAATTCTAGCAACTTTGATAAACTAGGCTACACATAATTTTACCACCTCAGGCTTTAAGCCACTGAAACAAACAAAATCAAAGTTCCTGCTTGTAGTTATTTTAATCGTAGCCTACTATCCGTATCTAATATCTATGCTAATGCCCGGTAGCAACTTTCCTAAAAGTACCATTAAAAAATCCCCTTTGAAGTTTGTTTGGTAATTACAGAAGAAAAAAAGCAATAGCAGTAGTGGGAATCAAACCCACGTCAATGAAATGACTAGCCTATCACCGCCCTAACCATCTGCGCCAAGTCAGCCGATGGAAAACCAATGACTTATTTTAACTATGATTTGCGTTTTTCCTTTGTTTCTCCAAGGGGATTTTTTAATGGTACCTTTTGGAAAGTTGCTGCCCGGTAGGCTATGGATGTTATGACTAATCTGCCAAGCAGCTCAGAAAGGGTTGTATTGTTGCTTTCAACAAAAAAGCTTTCAAAGCAAATGTTCTAAAGCAAACATTTCATTCCTTACGGTTTCGTTAATCATTGCTTTGGTCGCCATAAGTCAATTGTGATGTGAAACATAAGATATAACAACGTCACAATAGGTGGGCTTGGCACGTCTCTTCAGTCTAGAAGAGTGAAGTGGTGGCTGTGTGCGCCAAGTCCTGCACCTCAACACACGTTGTGAATGATGTCAACACTATCTGGAGGCAAGTCGTATACTCTCCATCCAGAAACGTATTGAGACGTGTCGATAACACAAAAAAATATGACACTGTGGATTGCCAGGGCTGCCACACACATCATTTTCTACACAGCCCTTTACTTTGTGTGGAGGTTTTCTTTCTCTGCGCGTATGCCGTCAACATATGTAACAGGATTAAAATGTGAATGAAAGTGTAATGTGTAATCAAAGCTCGACTTTTATTTTCAAACTTAACCCCAAACACGGCCCAATAAGTCGAATTTACACTTTTGAGCTTATGACGTACTACTCCGCAGCGGCACTATGGTGGAAATAACTTTTATAACTTGACTGCTCTATCTACCTGTTCAGTGTTTCATCGCTCTCCGCGCTGCTCTTACGTCTCCTTTTTCTCTTGTAGACGCCTCACAATTTATTGAAATCTCATTCCTTTAATAAAAAAGCAGGAAGTTTGTTTTCAAAATGGACGAACACAAGATACGCTCAAAATAAAAACAAGTTTGTTAGCGACGAACCAGACAGCAAAATATATCGTTTTACAATGATTCAACGTCTGCAGACGCGGAATCAATGTAAAAATGACGGATTTTGATGTGGGGGGGAGGTAAGAAGTCATAGAAACAAATTGTGTTTCAAGATGCTGCGACACTGGCAAGTGATGGTGACAATTTTTACGACTACAGAAAAAAATAATCCAAATGAACAAACAACAACAATCCAAATGAAGCTTGGTCGACAGTGACGAATGAGGAAGTTATCTTTATTCAGGCCAAGACATTATTACGTCGACACAAGATTTCAGCATTGTGATATAAAATATTAAACCACGATGAAATTATGAAAGTGTAAAAACAAAGTTATGGTCATCAACAAACCATCATGAAAAACATACTTTGAGATGATCTGTAAGCTACCATTGTCCGAATAAAAAAAGGAAAAGTGAAAATCGCGGCAACGAGAAAGCATCACCGAAAAGTATCTAAAACAAAGCTTTAACTGCGTTGCTGGTTAGACAACCTTATAGTAAAAAGTAGTTGAAGAGTTACCGGGGATTGCAACTGGCAATGTGCTTCTTCAATGTAGGCATGTTCTTCTGAGGCTGTTCACATAAATGGCACCTACATAAAGGTAATGCAAAATACAAGCTTAACAAATAGATTCTTAAACCAGCCACCTAATTATCTTGAAATATGTCCACTGTATCTAATAGTAAGGTTCCATAAATACAACCATATACCAACAGCAACTGCAACTCATAGACCTTAACAGTGAGACAGTGCGTTGGTTGCAGTAATTGGGAGGTGTAGCCTGAGTTGCTGCCCAATGAGCAAATAGCTACTGCAACACATTTTATTTCTGCGAAAAGAAGGCTTAGTAATAGTCTCAATCGTGGAAGTAGAAGCGATCAGCTTGGACGAAGGAAAGCAAGTGACCATCTTATGGGGCTAACCTTTACAATTTTTATTTACAAAAAAAAAAGGCGACAGCTACTTTATTCAACGTGGCAGGGGGGTACGTCGCATCCGTGACCACCCACACTAGCAGCACCCTCTCACACGCATGACTTACTGAAGCAACCGAGAAGACACTCACCGCAGAGGATGATCCAAGTAGCCGGTGAACGATTTACGATTCTTAACCTTTCCTTCCCTTTCAAGTTCATCGATGATAACTGAAAAATAATGTGCATCATTGGACAAATGGACAAGGACAACCATGTACTGTATATTATACATACCACATGATACCAGATATTTTTTGGCATCACAGGATATGAGCACTCTAACCGCTAACTAGCGAGCGAGTAAAAATATCACTGAAGCATGAAACTGAGAGGGCAGGACCAGTAGCGTTGACTGGAGGTCCAGGGGCACTTTTGGACAGGGATGACTTTAGGGCCATATAGAGTAGTATGTTTTTTTAAAAGTGTGTTGATTTTGGGCTCGACGATCTCATTGGTACCGGGCCTAAATTATCGTATTAACGACCTCACCTTGTTGGGGTTGCAAAGGCCTAAAACAGAAATACTGTACCATCACTTTCGCAACCAAAACAATTAGACTGAACGATTTATTAAGGCATGTAGGGAGGCCAAAATGTACAGGTAATAGCCAAGAGAACATTCACATTCATAATATCGCGAAGATTCATATCTCCTTACTTTGCGCGTCTACAAAGTAGTCTGTTGTGAAAGAATTCCAATGCTTTTTCGTCTTCAAGCAAGCTGATTCGAAGTCTTGGCTTATTACGTGCATATGGAGCTGGCTGCAAATATCAAGAAAGTAAACTCAAAAGGAACTGATTCTAACACTACACAACCATTTGACGATGTTTTTCCAGCTAGAAAATCTGTCATTTTTACATTGATTCAACGTCTGCAGACGTTTTATTATGTTCTCATGTTTTATCATCGCAACAACCATTACAAACACGGAAGCAGAGATTTTAAGCAACAGAGAAAAAGAAAGGACACAAAACAATAAAATCACTTGAATAGTGAAACGAGATCTTCTGCTGTACCGTACATCACGCACTTGATTCAAAAGTTATACAGAAACTTTTCTCTGTAAGAGTTTCAGAAACCTGCTAAATTTGGTACCAAGCTAAGATTTAACATTATGAATATTTATAATAACATTTCTTGCCTCATGCTCGCCACAGCGTGATAACCAAATCTGAAGTTTGATGAAGAACCTTTTTCGGCCTCTTTTGCCAATGCTTCGCCTTTCTGCACACAAAAGACACTGTTATCTTACATGTTAACACCACAAACTGTATTTAAATATACACAATACACTTAGAAAAACCACTACACTAGATAAAAGTGAGCCGAAAATTCCACACTAAACTTCAAACGATTATTTTATATGATTGGACGTTATCAATGCAAGAATTAGTACTTAAATAATTTTGCTACAAATCAAAAATATTCCAAACCCGTACCTTTAGCATATGCTTCAAAAGATCTACATCACTTGAATCAAGCTTGCTCAATGTCGAGATACTAGCTGTAGGCAATACAAGCCAATGGTGTTTCGCCTGCATAAAATGGCAAGATGAATAACTGGCACTCACAAACGCTTGATATAAACTTGAATTTAAACAAAGTCTGCAAGAAAACAATATCATACACATACTGTAACTAAGAGCTAACCTAGACATCAATATCCGTCACTTTGTTGATTCAACGTCTGCAGACGTACAACCTAAAAATGAAGGATTTTGCCGTCTGGGAAAGGTGTCGTTCATGATTCTTTTCATAGCCCTATTTGCATCGCAAGAAAAGTCGTTGCGCTATTCAAAATAAAAAAATCTTGTCAAAGTTTATTAGTCGCAGTCTGCAGCCATTACAGCAGCATGGAGTCCACAGATTTGGATAAAGTGAATTTAAAAACCTGCCATTGCCTTCGTATATAAGGAGCTGTGTCTTGCTTTGGCAGGTCCATTTGTAAAGTGTCGAGTGCTGTCAAGCAGCAAAAGGGCAAAAAAACGAAGTTCATCTTACCTTTGGGTATTTATCTTTAATAACGACAACTAAGTCATCTTGGAAAACAATTAACTCTGGGTCTGACATGGAAGACTTTAACCCTTGACTCCAATGATTTAACTTTGATGAAGATTTGACATTTGAAAAGCTTGCATTCGCTGTCTCTGATTTAGTTAAAGAAATGTGCGACGTCGTTTTTAACTTGACACTGGGCGACTTAAAATTATATTCTGAATCCTTGTTTGGATCCAATTCAGTCGGTTTTGATGTTGCTTGGTTAATAATGTTGGCCTTTTTACAATGCTTATTGTTGCTTTTGTCTTTAAAATTTCTTTTGCGATCAGATGATAATCCTGATGATGCACAGCTTCCATTTATAGAACTTTTTTCTTTGGCAGTGGTCTCCATCAAACTATGGGTTCCAGTTTCCCCTACAAGCACAACCATATAAAAAAAAAACATAATAGTTGGAAAACATGGGCATATCGTCAGACTATCGATCTCAACAAATATTGATATTTCTCATACATTTATGATAAGACATACATAAGAACTTCACAGACGTGTCGAGTTCAGAATGCACTCATTACAATAATTATTCACCTAGCCAATTAGAGTGCAACTGATGCATGTGTAGCATAATAGATTGACAGAGTGACAGTTAAACAATCAGTTCAAAACCTCTTCAGCTATTGCCGGTGCAACAGGTTAAGGCTGGAAGTGTAGTTCTTGCTGTGTACACTTGCATACAGATACCAATAAATCAACATATTAACATTTAGTTTTAAATCTTTGTTCAATAACAGTCAAAACTGACATGAAAAAGGTTAAACTCTACCTTAGGGTGTTTGTTTCATGTTTGAAGCACTAATGTAATCACAAACTAAGTCAGTTTTGTACTGATATTATTACTCTCTCAACTGTGGTTCACCGGGTGCTGTTTTTCACAACAGCTGCATCCCATATCTAGAATAAATATTTGCAAATGTGCTTAAAATGTGCAGTGTGCAGTGTGCATTGCACCCCGCAGTGTTACTGCTGCTTGAATTGACAGATATAATTATAATCTAACTACAGCGTGTCCTTCGTACTTTCATCTGTGTCTTCAAATACAACATGGTGAGGAAATTTCATATTGGCAACATACAGTGTTTGACCAGGCTGCAATCGAGATGATTTGTGTCTTTCAATATCAATTCCTTCTATTTGTGAAGGGTTTATTCCAAGTCGTTTGACAAGAACGTACCTAAAACACATGAAAATTAATAAAATACTTGCCTATTATAATTTTTATTGGAGTATCAAACCTAGTAAATTCAAAACAAAGAATAAGCAAACACGCTGATGCTGAATTGAAAGTTCTCGTCAAGCAGACATTTGTAGTTGATAATTGATTTATTTCAATTGCATGTAAGGCCATAGGTAAAACCTTGCTTTTTAATCCTACTATGTGAGACAATATACAGTAACACACTTTATAAAATCAGCCAAATTTGCAAGCTATCATATGTGTTTAATTTTTTACTAGGCTACTGCTATTCATGCCTGCAATGTGTAAAAATATAAAAACGTGTGTAACAAACAGGAAGAAAAAAAGCATGCACTGAATACCTTTTACTGTGGTTCGCCCGCAACTCCAGCTGGTTTCGTGAACATGACGAGTCAACAATCTTAAGCTCAGGCATTCTTCCAATGACAACAGGGCATTCATCTGGTAATGCTATACCAGAGTGAAGGTGATCTAAACTCCTAAGGCTACAAGTTATACTATGAGCCATTCTACGACAACAATAATTAGAAATGATCATTACAACTGGTAAAATACATGAAATAAATTCATTTTAAAACATTGAAATAATGTAATTAACGAACAGATGCCTCATATCACGAACAAACACATTTAAAAACGTAATGAAAGTTACCAACACATGTAAACAAACAAAATCATATAAATGTAGCATAACAATGAAAACTATTAATCCTTAACTACAAAAAGTGCTCAATGCTGAGCAAAAAAGCAAAGTAGAGCGAATTAAATGTAGTATAGTATGCATTCAGCATTTACAACAATTTTTGCCTATTACCACATCCACAGACAAAAAAACACAATGCACATTACTGCACAATAAAGAACGATTCATCCATATGAGCAAAGCTGTCATTACTAGCACAACAGTAAAGCAATAATAAACTAAATTGTCAAATATTATTTATATAACACGTTGAAAAACAAACAGTTCCTAACAAGGTTATAATAAATTTTGAAGCAGTAAAATTGCACTTTTCTCACAACAAACAAGCAACCCTGGATAAAATTGATTCACAAGACACCAAAGTCATACTGTCAGATAAGTAATGAAATTCATTATGCGTTATCTGAAGTTCAGAATTACGGTCTCTTACCGGTATTCAGATATAAGTCAAAACTCTTGTAGTTTAATGACCATTGGTACCATGACTTTGTTTCATTCACAGCAGCAACATTTTTGCAATACAGAACATGCACAAGTTTTTCTTGCCTGGCAACCCTGCCTGTGAGTGGCTTATTTTAAAAATAGCTAACAAGAAGTGATGAACTTTAACAGCTCTACACAACATCAAATATAAAAATCTAAATTTGGCATCACAGAGTGTCTCAAAAAGTAATTAATCTCAATTACCAATTTCAAAAAAGGGGACAGAGTTTTGTCAAGACTTAATATAAACTACCGGTATGTGGTAAAAACAGAAAATAACTCGTATAGTTTCGACATAAATTCATCAGCTATACCAAATAAACTGTGGAAATTATGAAGTGCTGTCGCCTACTGGGTACTGAGTGAGCTTACAATGATTCATGTTTTATTAAATCCGCAGATAATCTGATCGGTGGTTTCTTTAATCCATCATTTCTGAACTTATCCAAGATCATGTAACTTTTGATGAACTTGAGTACTATACAGAAAGGCAAGAAGCCAGTCTTCATGTCTACCACCAAGCATCTTATCCCTCAAATGGACAACCTAAACTTGCCAGAACAGACAAGTGAGTCTTGGCCCAACTTTGAATTCAAGACTGAACTGTTACCATACAAGCCAAATACATGGGCAAAGAGCCATTACAAACACCGACGTTCAGTGCACGATAGAAGTGCAGAGATCTAAGTGCATAATTCCATTGTGTTAACGTTGTTAATTTTCTGGCTATTCACGTTCACGGTAGGTGGTCAGTGGGTGGACAGAGAAAACGTTTTAAAAACACTCAGAAAGCCTCCATGAAGAAATTTTTAATTAGTGTTGACTCATAGGAAGCGACAGAATGACCCATGTGAAACAATCTGATCTCAAGACGTAACATTAGAGGAGAATGACACATGGTGCTTGCGATTCCACTTAATTGACTTTAATGTCATTCAAGAGTGGATTGAAATGGATGTTCCAGAACGGATGCAAATTGCAGAAAAAAAATTGCTAATGCAGAATGCCACATCAAAAATGTCTTTCTGTCCCAAGATCTTGCGGAGAAATAAAACAGACACAAAATATTTCCCAGTAACCACATGCAATTCTTCAACATTCTGCCAAAATGCACTTCAGAACAACGTGGCACATTAAAAACATGACATAAAACATTTTTTCATGTGACAACAAAACCTTGCATCAGCCACATTACTTGAAGGTAGGCAGTGTATTAATATATATATATATTTGCATTTTTCTGAATTTATTAAAATATTAACACACACGATTTTTTGAGACACTCTGTATAAAAATTTCTTCAAAAAACGATTACTCTTCGAGCACTCCATAAAACTTGAAACGCAAAGTTGAAGCTTTATATAAAATCATCAAAGTCAACGTAACCACAGACACATCCATCTGCTTTCAAAATTAGCAACAACGGTCATGAGTGGTTCTCACCACTTGGCGACATAGCCTATGTCAGTTAGCTGACACATGTCTTTTGAATTTAGTCACATTTTACAGGACCGTGGAGCCTACAGTTTTAGTAAGTACAACATTGGTTTTTGAAAAATTTGGATGTCGTAAATTTGTCAAAATATCAAAATTTCAGAATACATTTGTTAATAATTCTTTAACACAATTTTACAAAAAATATCACATTTTACAGGACCGTGGAGCCTACAGTTTTAGTAAGTACAACATTGGTTTTTGAAAAATTTGGATGTCGTAAATTTGTCAAAATATCAAAATTTCAGAATACATTTGTTGATAATTCTTTAACACAATTTTACAAAAAATATATACGGTATAGTACGTAGTTTAAAACGATTTTAGTAAGTACAACATTGGTTTTTGAAAAATTTGGATGTCGTAAATTTGTCAAAATATCAAAATTTCAGAATACATTTGTTAATAATTCTTTAACACAATTTTACAAAAAATATCACATTTTACAGGACCGTGGAGCCTACAGTTTTAGTAAGTACAACATTGGTTTTTGAAAAATTTGGATGTCGTAAATTTGTCAAAATATCAAAATTTCAGAATACATTTGTTGATAATTCTTTAACACAATTTTACAAAAAATATATACGGTATAGTACGTAGTTTAAAACGATATTTTCTAGGTCATGGGCCGTTTCAAATAAATTTTCAGTTTGGGTAAATAAAAAATATTAAAAGAAATAACTAAAATCCAACAATTAAGTTTGTACACTCATGTCATAAACAAATAACGCTGGATGCAGTAGTGGTAGCCGTGGTGGCAAACAAGGATAGGCACCAAAAACCCATGAAAACATTCGATACTACGGTGGCTGCTCAATTGCAGTGATCAAAGACAATAAAAGGTAAATGTGAGTCCCATACTTGAATCCAAGCATCAGGGAATAAGATAAAGTTCTAATTATACAAAGCCTTCAACAATATTTGAACAATTCAAACTGAACAATATTTCCCATAAGGAACGTCTCGAAAATCTGTGCATTTTGTTGAGGGATATTGATTCATCAGTCTCCAGTGCTGTAACAATCATGGACTTGCCAAGTAATCAAAACGTCCTTTATGCAATGCATTTTACCGAATGGAGATCACCCTGTTTCGGATATATGCAAAGAAAACAATTTGGAGGCAAACAGCTTATGCGTTACAGTGTGGGAAATGGCAGGCGGACCTATATGGTTTATTGGGTATGTACGTTCCCACAAAGAAAACATGGAAGTTACAGTAGTAAAAGTAGAAGTAGTAAACAAACAGTAGAAGTTGAACATTTGCATAAAGTACAACCTCAAAGCAGGTGTTGGTGACAACCTCTCTTCACACATGAAGGAAGAAGTTCTTAAAACATGCAATCAAAACAAGATAAATTTCATTTGCTTACCACCACTCATCTCATACAACCTTTGGATATTGCATTTTTCAGATCTGCAAAATGGAGAACATTGCTAACTGGAAGAAGCCTTCCATTATACAGTAATTCAACAAATTTTAGTAAGAAATGTAACCACTAGGTTTCAAAAGGTGTTGATTTTGATATATTTTGATGTTTACAAAATTTGAACTGAGGCAAAAAAAATTTGAAAATTGGACAAGGGTGCACTACTATTTAAAAATCAATTTTTTATTAATTTTTGTGTTTTGATCGATTTAGGACAAAAATTTGATGCTGATTCCAAATATGTGATTAGTTTATTGAAATTCCTACTCCTTCTTGTCCAAAATTACCATTTACTGGAAGCACTTTTGATAAACAGAGCTAATTTTTCACAGAATATTTCAAATCCAGCAAGAAAATATGCTCCCTTTCACCAAGCTATATATAGCTATTGTAAACAGAAAAACAGCTTGAAATAAGTGGAAATTGGTGATAAGAAATTGCTGATATTGTAATAAAAACAAAGCATGTTTTGACTTAGGACAAAGCATGAGTGAAAGCAGAGAGGGTTTTTTGAGAGTTGAGCGTTTTTGCTGTTTTTCTCGAAATCGATATTTTTGGTCTTCAATTTCTAACTCCTCCTCAGGTGGTTATCCGATTTTGCTAAAATTTTGTACAAATGTTATTTAGGGTGTCTAAAGTAAAGCTATGGGGCATTTTCTTAAAATTTTGCTTGTGTAAGTTTTTATGGCCAATAGTAAGCTCAAATTTGAAAAATTGAAGTGCTCTTGTTAAAAAGACTGTATTTTTTGTTGGGAAGCTTTTTTCTAAAAATGCCCCCATAGGGTTGTTGACATAAGTTAATAATATTATTTCACCAAGTATGGAATAAATATCTTCTAGGCCATTTGAGTTTTTAGATATTTTGTTAATGCGCTGCAAAAAATCTTGTATTTTTTTAAGCTTGTGTATCTTTAGTTCTTATACCTTAATCTTGAAATAGATATCATAATATGAAAGAGAATTTCTTGTGCTTTCCAGCAATGTATAGTTTGCAGGGGTTTACTTGTATCTCTTTCAAGTTATTAACACTTATGCGAACTTTGGTATAATTTTTTTTTAGTTCTATGGAGATCTGGGATTGAACTTGAAAAAGAGGAACTGCCAATGTCAACAGTTTGCAATCATCATTTTGCTTACTTTCTGAAAAAATATTCAAATCATTGTGGAAAAGGCTGTGGTTACATTTTTGGCATTCATAAACCAAAAATAAGACTAACAAAAGAAATAAATTTAAAATCTGCTGTACTAAACAAAATAAAATTGCCTTCCATCATTCCTGGTCAGAAGTTGTGTGTAACTTGTTGAAAGAAGTCAGTTTCTTTTGAAAATGTTGCCGAAGTCAATACCGATACCACTTCTGAGTCAGGGCAAAGTGAAATTTCAATGGATTGGCAGGAAGCAGAAGAGACTAATTTTTCTAGACAAAAAATGGTGAACTCTGCTTTACAAGTGCTTGGCCAGTCTCCTCTTAACCTACACAGTAAGTTAAAAAAGCAACGTCCTACATTTGTGAAAAGGAAAATAACTTCAGCAGCAAAAAATCCTAACAAAAGTTTTTCTAGGTGTGCTGGTACAATTCCTCTGAATATCACTTTTAGTCCAGGTTCTTCTCTGACCAAATCTGACATAAATGATGACCAATTGGGCAAACTCATGGATGAATTACGTGATCGCTTTCAGAAAGTTCAAAGACGTGCTGATAAAGTTCAAACTTTGACTCTAAAACCCACCTCTTGGTCTGTAGACAAAACAGCAGAGTTTTTCCAATGTTCACAGGCTTGCAAGATGTTTCATCCCTGAGATCTTTCGTCCCTACGTTTCGGCCCTTAAATTAAGGCTTAAGCGTTGGATTGTTCACCCACTAATATGGAACGCAGATTCCGACATTTGGTACGTGCGCTTGGCCGATCGGACAGCGGCACGAAGCTACAGTCCACGGGCTTACGACTGAACGCCTCTAAGTCGGATTTGTTCGTGCCCTGTCCGAAGCAGGCAAAGATAAGGTGGTCGTCTTTCTTTCGGCGACGCTCAGCGAAGCCGTGGAGAGGCCGTTCGGGTCAGTCGCGACAAGACTAGGTGTCATGATCGCTAGAGCAGTACTTCGACTGCGATTCGTTGAGTAAGCCTTCTGGTCTGCGATTCGTCTTGTCCCCCATGACAAGGGCGCCACCACGGTCACGGCGTGCAGTCGCTCAGGTAAGGGTTAGCTACAGCCTCAAATACAGCTACATGCCGACTTCGAATAAAACTTCTTTTCGGTAGCGGTGTTTTTCCACTCTCAATCTCACACACTTGCCAGATGTTTCGTCCCTGAGATCTTTCGACGGTGTTTTGCCACTCTCAATCTTGCAGTTTCCACCAAAGTAGCCGATGTCTTGTAGGGCCGAAACGTCGGGATGAAACATCTCAGGGACGAATCGTCTGGCACCCGTTCACAGTACGCAGGCAACCACATTAAAAAAGGAAAAGGGTGTACTGGCTATGCCACAAAGACTTGCACGATCTGGCATCGACAATGAAACAAGGTCTTTGGTACTTGCATTGTATGAGGATGATGAATACTCGAGCCTTATGCCTGGTGCAAAGGATTGTGTAAGCATTGGAATCAAAGTTTACCATCAAAAGCGTCTTTTATTGTGTAATCTGAAAGAAAAAAATGCCTTACCACCTGGTGAGACATTCCTAGATGTCCTGCATGGAATACACTCATATTTTTTGCACTGAGCCAAAACAGAAAAGAAAACAGTCACTGTTGAACCGGGGAGGAGCATCAGCGCTATATGATAGCAAATGATGTAAAAAAATGAGAATTCAGCTGAAAACTCAAATGATGGAGATCAAGATACACATGATGAAAATCATGAAAGTGATAGCAATGACAATGAACACATGTTCAGCAGGATAACTTTGTCAATCGATGATTGGGTGGTGGTAAATTATGAAGAAAGTGCATCATTCCCTGGTCTAGCAAAAACGGTTGAAACAGAAGGGGCGGAAGTCAGTGTCATGGAAAAAAATCTAGGTGTACGTTGAAAATGGCCCAAAAAAAAAAACAGACCAAATTCTAGAGAAGGTATGATCTACAATCCATCAAGTGCTGCTGCTTTCTCATCTGAAAATGATCAGCAGATGATGAAGATTCTTCCAGTGACCCATTGATTGCACCCTAAATCCAAATAACACCAAAACAAAAGAAAACCCAGTAGGAGCAGCCATTACCAAAACGCTGCATTATCGATAATCCACTGTTTAATGCAGCACTGAACAGAACAATAACATCAAGTCGTCAAGCAATGATGATCGTCACTCCTGCTCTTGCTGCAGCTGGAATTGATATAAATGAATTGACAATGTCACATTCCTCTGTCATGAATGCTCGAAACACCTCACGTGAAAGCCTGGCAGCTGCAGTGCGGCAAAAATTTAAACCAACAGTTCCACTTGTTGCTCATTTTTATGGTAAACATTTGACTAATGCCAATGGCACAAAGTGCGACTCTTTGGCCATTGTAGTGTCTGGAATGCATGTTGAGATACTGCTTGACATTCCGAAGCTGCCTGTTGGAACGGGATCACTAATGGGCCAAAAAGTAGTGGAATTCATACACGAGTTATAGCAGAGCATTTAGCTGCACTTTGTTTTGACACGACATCAAGCAATACGAGAATCCACATTGGAGCTATCACTGTCGTGCAGCAGGCATTTAATCGAAGGCTGCTATTTCTTGCATGCCATGATCTCAAAGTCGTCAATGATTGTGCAGAGCGGGCACTGGGCAGTCAAATTAGCTACTGACTTCAATGAAGTCCTTACAGAAAATGAACAACAGCACCAGCTCCTCTATCAGGTGGTCGAGCACCACAGAAAGCTGCGCACTTCCAACAAGTGCAAGTAGAAGCCAACAGCTTCATTAAATAAAATCAATGGCTTGACTCTTTACAAACATTTCTTTTGCTTTTTCTGGGCAATGTGTTGTCACCTGAAGCGTTGCGATTGTGACTGGTGAACGTACTTTTATGCGGTTTTTGCTAAAGTTTAGTGCATTAAATTTCATGCCAAACGCTTGTTAATGTGATCTATTTTGTGCATTATTTACGTTTTTTTGCATGTGGAAACAATTATTACATCATAAATTCAGAGTAAAACAATGGTTAAAACAAAAATGCTGCAACTGCAATGTAGATAAGTCAAAAAAGAATTACGTCACATATTCCAGGAATTTTGACGAATTATGCCAAAGAAAGCAAATTTAGAGGTCGGTGGGAGAGCACTTCCTCTTGTCGGATTCACTTCAAATTTTCACAGTGTCATTTTTTCATGAATCCTCCTCAAATGAGAGGGTGTGCAAACAAAAATAAAAAATTTCAATTTTTTTTGGCCACCCTAATCTACATGCGTTTTTCGTGCGGTTTTGTTGCGTTACGTCATCGATGCGTTTTGTCTCAAACCACTAGTGTTTAGACTACTTGCGTTTAAACGCGTCCATAACGCAAGTAATCGTGGGAATTTCCCTTTATTTGCAAAATAGTTCACAAGTTTTGAAGGTACAAGTATGACTATCAGTGATGAAGATTTGGTTCTGCTGGCGTTGCATTGTTTAATTAAAAAAAAAAAGAAGAATGCGAAAGACTTGGAGGTGGTGGGTTCATCCCATTCTTCAGAGGAGAAATCAACTGGGTAAGTTTGATATTACAGCCTAGGTATATTTTTTAGTTTAGGCCTACATCCAATCATAGCTTTGCTTGTGTTCCCGAGGTCCCTTTCCTAACCTTTCAATGAGATTTAATGGAGAAAAAAAAAAACTGAACTGAACTCTCATCAGTTGATGTAGATCAGGGGTCACCAACCTTTTTTGCATGCGGGCCACTTTGGCACTAAGGAGAGCTGTGGCGGGCCGCACTAATAAAATGTTAGGTAGGTTGACTCTTATGCTAGAAAAAAACGCATTTCGTACCCAGTATGCAGCGTTACATGTTGTTCATATTTATGTTAGAATACGGCCGTAGCAACAAAATTAATCGAACAACGCTACTGCCAGGCCAAGCTCCTTTTACAACACTTTTGACTTTTTTAACAATGCCTAATAAATAGAGGCCACTTGTTTTGTGCACTTATAGCGAGGAGAGCGGTTTCATCAGAATATTCATCGCCAAGCAAGAGTGGTGTTGTTACTTCGCTTCGCAAAAGATATCTTGCAATTAACAGTTTCCGTAAACAAGGAAATGTTTGACACATCGCAATACAGGCAACAATAGTGACCTGCAAACATAACAGCGAAAAATAGGCTCCAATAACAGCGAAAAAGAAACCAGGTACCATCTTCTCTCGTGTTGTCGCTATATGTCAGGGCATCCGTTGGTTAACCACTGCCTGGTGTCGTCATCGATGGAAACTAGGCCTTCCATACCATGAGGAGGTCTGTATAGCCGGCAATCCTTGATAATGTGTGCTGCCGTCTGCATTTCACCACACTCCCAACCAGCACTCTCTGCCGACGAAAGCAAGTACCTCCACGTGGCCGCCCCCGCAAGTACCGACTTTGGGAAACTAAACTTGCTACAACTGTGGCTATAAAGTTATGCGGAAGAACAATCATCAGAATGGCACTCCCAGACCAAGTACAGCGCCCTTGTCAGGGCGAACAGCACCAGCTGTTGTAGGTCAAGGAGTGACCATTCTGCAACTAAATGTTGAAGGCACCACCAACGCTAAACTAGACATCATCACACCAGGTACAATAAAACAAACGCTTGTGGAAATCACCAAAAAATCGTAATTTATGAACAGTCTTCCCTCTAAACAAGCAATGAGTTGGTTTTTCCTCCTTTTTGTGAGAATCTATAAAACCGTCTTTCTTTGATTATAGACAACTGTCACTTGCGGTGCTCATCAGCGTGGCAAGAACTTAATTGTTGATTTACAACATTTTGCAGTACTTGCTTCGGCAGTACATATACTATAATTGGAACGATACAGATTAGCATGGCTCCTGCGCAAGGATGACACACAAAATCGTGAAGCGTTCCATATTTCTTTAAAAAAAACATTTTGCAGTACTAAGCTAAATATTTTCATAATACAATCAGAAAAAGTCTCTAAATTTATATGTAATATATTGCCAATTTATTATAAATTGAGTTGGCACACCGACCCATTTTGCCAACAAAAACTTGCATAAAGAGAACACTGCTCGTGAAACACAATAACGGTGAAACTCGCACTAGTGTTTACATGACATTTGCAAACTTAAAATAAGCAACCCTATGCTCACAGACAATTTCAAAATTCGAAAACAGACGTTTTAATCAACCACTGGGACAGTGTGGCTGGACATCGCATTGGAATAACTTTAAGCAACCCCCACCTTGAACTATAATCTGATTGGTCGGTCGGTGGAATCGTATGCAATGCGAAAATATGCTTCCAGGAAAGTATTTTTTGCCTTCGTGCTCTTTAACTCCCTCAAGAAAAGTATTTTTGGTTATACTTGTACGCTGATGCCTTCCGCGGGCCGCAGCGATACAGCGTGGCGGGCCGCCATTTGGTGACCCCTGATGTAGATTAAATGAATGACTACTATTTTTAATTGTGTGTGCCAGTTTTTCGGTATAGTATAACCAACTGAGTGTGCTACATACAGTAATTGTATGCCAAAAAATGTAGGCCTATGCAGTGCTTGGTAAGTTCAGTTCAAGTCACAGGCTAATAATGCTATGACATACCTACTGAAATTAAAATGTGTGTATGCAGGAGAATACAACCGTCTTGTCAGTGAAATGAGACTTGAAAGAACATCTTCCTTTTTCACTTATTTTCGAATGATGCCTGACCAATTTGATGCACTGCTCAGCAAAATTAGTCCGAGCATTACAAAGTGTCAAACTCACTTACGGAGACCAATTCCTCCACAACAAAGACTGACAATGACATTGAGGTATGCCTATTATTCATAGATGCAAGAAAAGATAATGTTGCTGGTGTGAAAGAATTGTTGCCCTAATTTTATTACTATTTAGCCTACACATTCTTTAAACTTTGCAATTGTTAGTCACCAACATAAAAATTGTTTGCACTACTCTCACTTATGCATTTCCACTCTGGTAACTGGGATAACTTCAAAATGTCTACACATGACAATGAGATCCATGAGATAGAAATAAAAAGAAAAGGCAAAAGTCATGTAATTTTCACTTTGCATGGAGCTACATGTACTTGAGAGGTTATTGATATTTTGTGCACATTATCATTATTTGAAAAATACATATAATCCTATTTTTGCCTATTTTGTTTCTGCATGTTTTGTGAAAATATGGATTTATCACAAGCAGAAAAGTAATAGAAAACTAGTGATGTTTTTTTCACAAAGTGTATTCCCATGCAATGCTCCATTTCACTGATTTCACCCAAATAGGCTACATCAAACAACTCAGCAAAAAGTATGAAATAACAAAGGTGCTTATGTAGAAGATGACCACCATTGAGTGGGCTCCAAAAAACAAAACATATAGGAAAGCAATGATGGGATGATATTGAACAACGCATTCCTATAATTGGGATAAGAAAGAGAGAAACAGAACGGTGTGCAAACATCTGAGTAACAGTGACATCATCGGTCCATGACAAACCTTCATCACATATAAATGCAGGCTAAACAACATTTTAATTACGGTAGGCCATTTCTCTGTTTCAGATATCTTGCCACTAGAGATTCCTACACGACAATTGCTGCATCATACAGAACGCACAGTCGCACAAGTCCACTCTATGTGGTATTATTCCAGAAACGTGTTCTGCGATATGGAATGCCTTGAGCCCAGAGTTTTTGCCACATCCAACTACTGCAGACTGGCTTAAAACAGCAGATGATTACCAACACTATTGGCAATTTCCAAATTGCACTGGTAGGCTATGCTTCAAACATTGATTGCGATGCTTTTCAATTTCAAGTATGCTTCTCTGAAGCAAAACCAATCAGTTCATATTGTCTGCATGCTATAGCCTGCTGGCGTTAGGTCACTTATCAAGATGTGTGCTTTTTTTCAGTAGGCTACAACTTCATTTTTTATGTTGTGTATTTGACAGGTAGTGTGGATGGGAAACACATCCTACTACAAGCACCAGCGAACTGTGGATCACAATACTTCAACTACAAGCACACATTCAGCATCGTATAACCTGCAGTCGTAGATGCTCAGTATAACTTTACGTGTGTTGACAGCGAAGCATATGGGAGTCAATCTGACTCTGTTTGTTTAATTGCCAATTCCACTTTTGGCAAGCATTTGAACACCGGAACATTAAACCTCCCAGGACTTGCTACGCTGCCGAACAGCTGTAGGAAGCTCCCACATGTGTTTGTGGGTGATGAAGCGTTTGGGTTGAAGGAACATTTTACGAGACCTTTTCCCAGGAGAGATTTGCCCAAAAAGCATCGCATTTTCAATTATCGTTTGTCAAGAGCACACCGTGTCGTTGAAAACGCGTTTGGTATCCTTTCTTCTAAGTGGCGTGTCTTCAGACGGCCTCTTGACATAGCTCCTGAAAGCTAACTCAAAAAATCACTCCATTCTCAGACTTTGAAAATATCATTATAATAAGAGAAGGTGCATATCAAGAATTTGTACTTTGCAAATACCACAAAATATGCAACTTGCTACCAAAAAAATACAAAATAAGAAACTTCTTTTTACTCTTCAAAACAATATTAGGTTGTTAATCAACCATATAACGCCAAAATTATGGTGTACAATACTTACTTCAATTAAGAATGAGTATCAGAACAATTTTCATAAAAGAGCAATAAAAAAACGCCGTTCTATGATTTCGAAAACATTATTGAGTTGAAAGAAAGTGTAATCTTTAAAAGCAATGTTTCATGCCTTGCAAAGATTAGAAAAACGTGACCTCATTACCATAATATTAACAATCAAACATCCTTATTAGAAAAATAAAAAGCTACCTATTAACCGCATGCAGAACTAATTGTGCTATTATGTGGTTGAGCTTATGTAGTAATCTTCATCAGTTTATACCGATTCTTAACAATTTCATTGTCACTTTTTCCTTTTGCATGGTGTAATAAAATAAATCACTCATCTGCTGTGTTGGTACATGGTTTTACTGTAGGCTACAAGGTTCCTTTAAAATTTTGCAATATATACTTAACGGTTGCTTAAAAAATTAAACTTTTCGAAATTTGTTTGATGTTAACAACAGTGATTTGCATTCAAGAGGAGTACTTTCTACCACAACTGATACAGTCGCTTGGTTGAAGGAGCACGAGTTGCTCTCAACACAATACACTTGTCTTAAGTATGGCAGCAACATGGCCAATGGAATAAAAAAAAGTGTTGGAAATGAGATGGAAATGTTTGTCGTGCAAAAAAAGGAAAAGGTTGAATCAACCTAAAGTTAAACCTGAACGTGGGTGGTAAACCCCAGTGAGAGGTAGAAAGCATGCAACACGTCAGTATAGCACAGAGCTGCGTTTCATGGCAACTATGGATGAGTAGATTCAAACTTTTATGTTTAAGAATAGTAGTTTGTTCAGTTATGATTTCAACTTGTTTCTTCATCTTGTTAAAGCACATTTTTGCTATTTGCAATCATCAGGCAAGCGTTATACGAAACTTCAATAAAAGTTTACTCGAAAGTAATCAAAAAAATCACTCCATTCTCAGACTTTGAAAATATCATTGTAATAAGAGAAGGTGCACATTAACAATTTGTATTTTGCAAATCCCATACCGTACTGCAAAATATGTATCTTGCTAAAAAATTGCATACTTTTGTTTGCTACTTAAAATAAAACCAAAATTCTGGTGTATATGCAATATTTACTTCAAGTGAGAATGAGTACCATCAAAACTTCATGAAAGAGCAACAAAAAACCCCATTCTCGGACTTTGAAAATATTATTGGTTTGAAAGAAAGTGTAATCTTTAAAAGCAATGTGTCATGCCTTGCAAAGATTAAAAAACGTGACCTCATTGCCATAAGAATCAAAAAAAGGCATGACAGTAACAGTAACACTCTACCATTGAAACAGAATTGGCATATAGTTTGCTTACATTTATTCAAATGAATAGCCAGCTTATAACAACGTAAAAAAGTTTATAATAACCAAGTGATCACAATCATGGTTGGATGCTACAATGCGATCATTCTTGGATAATGTATGAATTATACAAAAATTGCAAGAACAAATGAATAAAAGTATATGATATTATGTTTGTTCATGGTCTAGTGGTAATGTAAGGGAGATCTCACACTAGTAACAAACTAAAGTTCTGGTGTGCAATACCTACTTCAGTTGAGAATACCTATCAGTATGGCAAACAGGTTTCATGGAGAAATAATAAGAAAACCCCATACTCGGACTTCGAAATCATTATTGGATCAAAAGAAAGTGTATAAAATTATAAAAAGCGATATATAGTACTTTACAAGTATTGGGAAAATGTGACCTTATGAATATAAGCGTAACAATCCAACACAAGAGACAGGATCACCCATTCCCATTGTTGTGTTAAGAATGAAAAGTGCATATTGATAGTTTGTTCTTCCCAGATATTACAAAGTAGGTAACATACTACAAAAGAAATTAAAAAAATGAAATCCTTTTGTTTCTTGTTTAAAACAACGTTAGGTTGCCTATCGACCATAAAAAACTGTGGCGATCCCCGCTGCACAATAAAAAAAAATATTTATTTCTGGCAACACTGCCTAAGACGAGATGACTAGTTTTTTTCCTGCCTCGTTCTTGTTGTACCGCTTCTCGTGTAGAGTGTATCTGTTTTGTCTGGGCTTCTTGCGGGATGTAAAAGAAAATGGAAGCAGAACCATCCTTGAATTTGAAGTGAAGCAGAAGAAAAAAACATTTTGTAAAGAAAAGACCATTATAATTCAACAAATTTTAGTAAGAAAAGAAAAAGTTTAAGTTTTGGTTTATTATTAGGCAGAGTTAAACTCTAGTTGAATTATACCTGTAATTAATTCAGTAAACTATGCTTTTGGTAAACATATTCTGTGATTTGTCGTTGTCTTAATAATAAGTATTTGACCGCTGATGCAAAATTGTCCTCCTTTTTGATCCATAGTTCAGTTCAGAATAGTTGAATAAAAATTTAAGTCGGGAGCCCTTCTGGTAGTCAGATCGCGCACAATTAGAATATTATTGTTGAAAAACTGGTACTGTAGTGTAGCAGGTTTGCAATTTTTTACAAAACCTGCTATGTGCAAGCACAGTATCTGTTAAAGCGTCTATTTGAATCTTTTACTGTAGGTGCTTGCGATTGTAGCTGATGGTCTTGCTGCAAACCGAACCATGTTGAAACTCATGAATTCTGATGGTGATTTGCTTCATCAAGCTATTAACTGATTTTCTCCTGAAATGGATCGTAAGATCTACCTTATTCCCGATATTCCGCATCTCTTGAAAACTACGAAAAAATGCCTGTTTTCTATCAGCAGTAAACGTGAGAAGCCTCCGAGATTAATTCACAGGAACGGAAAGTTCCTTTTGTGGGAACACTTTGCATTAATAGAATCTGAAAATGTAAGTCCATTTATTTTTTTGTTGTTGCTATTGAGTGATATATGACCATGCTACAGCTAATGTGTTTGTGCAGACTGGTGAGACGGGCTGATTTTTATGGGAGGTTAATTTCCCATTTCAATGGTTAGTCGAATATTTTTAAGTGTTGTAGTCTCATTATTTGCCCTCGCGGTGGATACTTTTTTCATTACAGCCGATTTGAGACAAGAGTTTTCTTTCTGTTGTTTATACCAGTCTTGCAATGGCTGAATCTGCAGATAGGATTTTTTTTTTGTAACCGTACTGGTTCATATTTTTGTGACTGTGCCAATTCACATACTATTGGCCTTATGCCTGGGAGTGCATGAATTGAAGGAAGCTGCGTGGGATCGAGAGATGTGGAGAAAGATGACGTATAGAGTGACCGAGAGTCTAAACGACTGAACGGATGAAGAAGACTGGTTCATATGGCACAATGGCAATACTCTCTCATACGGAAACTTATATTTGATTTCAGAAAGGCGAATTAGCTGGAAATCGCTTGTCAGCCCGCCACATTCAATTGACAAGCTATTCCAAAATGAATGTGAAGTTGGCAGCTCAAACATTATCTGCTTCTGTTGCTACAGCCATGAAGAACTTTTTCCCAATTGAAAAAAGGGAAGAAATGAAAGAGACTGCAGATTTTATATCAATGATGGACTCGTGGTTCGACTACATGAATGCTCGACCAGGCAAGGGGAAAAGAAGTATTCGAGTTTACAGGTATTTTCTATTTTCATCGCCTTTGTCAAATGTGTAGAAACGATTTATGCGATCCCTTTCTTATTTTTAATGTTCTTGATTTGTGTTCACGCTTCAGTGACCCCCAGCCGCATGACTTTAAATCTTTGTGTTTCATTTATCGAAAAGTTTTCTTTTGCGTTTCGACTAGAGCGGTGGACGGGCACATTTTTCAATAATTTCTTACTGATGACGGTTGACTACTTGTTCGTGGATTGCAAGTAAGTGTATTCGTGTGTACTTGAATAAACTTTTAGTCAGCTTGAATCAGTTGCTGATAAATTGAGGCCTAAATGGTAGCTGTTCCTGTCGAGCAAAATAAGGCACAGCTGTTGGATGCATTACAAAAATCGGTTGTTACAAAATGTATTGTACAGATTTTAGGTGTGTGTGAGACAGAGAGGAAGACACCTAGCTATAACCAAGTCATATGATTTATTGTGTAGGTTTTGCGGACGGTCGCTGGTAAAGGAGTTTTTAGAACTTTTCTAATGCTGTCCTGTTTGCAAAATTTGTAAAAAAAAAAAAGCTGGTATGCTGGCGATTCCGACAAGAATTGAAACACAATTTTTCTGATAATGCTTTCTTCAGCTCCCGTTCACCGATACCGCTAACAGACGCCCAGCATACTTTATATTCATAGTTTTCAATTTTTTTAGCGATATCCATGATGGTTGGAAAACATCTTCATTCTGCGATTAGAGCAGTAGAGAAAAGCTAACATGCAGAAGTTTGGAAGAAGCTCGTCAGAAAAATCTTTTTTATCAAAACAAACGTTTGCTGGCTTATGCTTGGCCACAAAGAGCATGGTCGAGCTTGTCCGTTATCTCCTGCGTCGAAGTTTTGGGTGCATGGCAACAAGGCGAATATCTCAAGACAGCCTCGAAGCCTACTTTGGTCACCAAAGAGCGTTGGGGAGAAGGCACCAAAATCCCAATATTCATGAGTTTGGATACCGAAACAACACCATTGTGTTAAAGCGCGAATTACATCACGGTTGTGCAGTTGGTCAACCTTTAAAGAAACGCCAGAAAGAGTAGTGGTCCATTTTTAATTTTGGTTGTGACTGCCTAGTGTTTTATCGTCTTCTTGTATTTTACTTTGTCCTGTGTATAATATTTTATGATAATGTTGAGTTTCTGCAAATGAAATGAATTTTTTATAATATAACCTCCAATATACTTCACTGTTTTTTTTTATCCTCGTCACTGATAACAATGTCTGATGTCTGAAGATTGCTGGCAGCGGCTTCATTCTTCCATTCGCAAAAAATTATTGGAATGACATCTAAACAATTTAGGAGCTCGCCTATCGAAAGTCCAGTTTCGCAGGACAACAGCTTAGCGTCTTGAGAAAATAGCCGTATCAATCACCCTTCATCACGACTTTTCAAAAACTCGGAAAAAGAAAACACAACCATCTCAATGTTAGCTATATCTGTAAAACAGGAATAGATTTTACTTTAGCAAAAATCAGCTGACCAAACGCCTTACTCTTACCGCTCTTACAAAAAGTAACAATATTTCTTTTATCATGCACATTGCACACTCTCTAAGGGGGCTGAACTGAAAATTAAAATCTCGGTAGTAGGGGGATAAAGTTCATAGCAGAATGTAGGTTACCGGTACTCAAAACGTATAGCCCATCAAAATGTTGGCAGCGTGGCCGAGAGGCCTAACGCGCCGTTTTTTCGGCGGTCTGTGATCGATAGGTCACCGGTTCAAATCTGATTTTGATTTCTTCATCTTTATCCTCCATTCACGGGAAAATGGCAGAAGCGTTATGCATAGGACCATTTGATCCAGACCCGCTTGCAAAAACATGCAGATCCAAAATTTTGGTGTAGAATATTTTCTTTAGTTTAGTTTCTTTAGTTGAGAATGACCACCAGAATGGCAAACTTAATGGTAAATCAATGAGAAAACTCCATACTTTCACTTCGAAAACATTATTGGACCAAAAAAAAACATAATAGTATTATATGTTTGGAACTTTGCAAAGATTTAAAAAATGTCACCTTGTTTAATCAATTCAAAAAATCAAAAATTTGTGTAAGTCTTAATGGACAATCTAAAATGTTCAATATTAACGTCACTTTGCTAAATTTCTTATTATTGTTGCAAAAACAAGAATTCAATTGACACTGAGTAAATTACAACGTTGAACTTTTGAAGATATAACTACCCATGCAAAAAGAGTATAGGTGTGTACATTATTGTGCAATCAAACACTATCTTGGGGATTTTTGCATTAGGATATTCTTTGGACAGTTGTTCATAATGCGAAAGCACTCTGCAGTTTTTGCTTTTTCAATGTAAACATACATAATCACAAGTTCAATTGGAAAGGGTTGTTTGTTGAAAAATCCTTTTTAAATCTTACAACTGGCATTAAATTCACTTTTTCTCTGGGCTAGTGATAAATTACTCCAGATAATTTCGTGCACACTTGCAAAGTTTTTAAACATCCACACTATCATAGAAACTTTTGCATCATAAACAGTTGCTTACAATGCAAAAGCATGCATCAAATAAAACTAATATCAATTGAAAAGACTGTGATTGAGTTGTTTCAGAAGTTTCAAATTACTTCTATTGCAATCTGAAATCACACCATACTCCGACTTTGAACATATAATAAACAGGCCTCGAAACTGAAGGCGGCCATCGCGGCCATGGCCGCGATTAACCTACAAAAACCGACATTTTGTCCGCCGGGTCTCGCCCTTCCGTCGGCCGCATTTGTCCGCCATGAAGTTCAGAGAAAATTTTACGCAAGCGGCCTTGTGAATAAAGCACTTTGCCACTTGTAATCACAAAGGGTTAGAAAGCAGTCAAAGCACCCGATAAATCACAATACGGTACACACTGTCTATGCTTGAATTGTTAACATTATTGATTGACCAAGCAGCTGATGTCTGACATAAGCAGGATGCAAGTGACACCACAGTACACTTTATTGATGCGATATATTCAGTCTTCGAAATTAGCGTCGGCAATAAAAATGCCGAGGCCACACGAGCGCTTGTAAGGTTAGGGTTAGACATTCCTCCCAGTCGTTATGGCACAGCCATAGATTTGTTCCTTAGTCAACACCCTGATGGAGCTCTACGAAAAAGAAAGAGGCGTGTGGATTGGTATCAAAGCCCGAAAGCCGCAAAACGTGGACGCTTCATTGCGAACGGCGAAGACGGTGTAGATTTACAGCCAAGCGATGAGTTTCTTGATGTCTAATTCCAGTGATGACGCGACAACCTCATGCTCCGATACAGCATCTGATGATTCCGATTGTGACAGCTAGTTCTTTATCAAACAGACTTTGTGTTGTTCGCAGTATCCCAATTGCACCGAAATTATGTTAGTGTCTCAAGGCCTATACATAAATCGAGGCAATCTTCTCGCAGGGAGCTATTAATTTGTTACCGACGACCTACCTGGTTGAGCAATTAACGTTATTTTATGATAATTCAACGTTGCTAGATGTAGAATTAATGTAAAACAAACGTAAATTTCTTATTGGGCATTGTTGTTACGCAGTATAACCTGCCGGAAAATTAAATCGATTTGTGCTGACTCGAACGTTGAATCAACCCAAAATTAACTTACTTTTCCGCCCGTGAGTTATTTAACGTGAATTACTGTAACAGCGTGCGACGTGAGTATCTTGTTGCTCGCTTTATCGCTACTTTTGGGATTATTACATCACAACAAATCAAACAGTGCGGTCGTGATACTACTCTAGTATATTTTTCGCTTCTCGTTTTACATGTTCTAGTACAATTGTTTCGTAATAAACGTTCACAGCAATTGCCGAGGCAATTTCAACTTTTGTCGTTTGGCCTCGGCAACGTTTCTGCCGTTCGAAGTTAAAATGTGCTAATTTTGAAGACTGTATGTTGATGCGTGTCGACGTTCCGATGGCCGCCGAACAGCTTGCTTCAGTCGGACACGTTTGGCCGCCGGAAAAAAAAAGTTGTTTCGAGGCCTGATAAACTTGGCAAAAAAATATCCAATTGTAAAAACTGTGATTGAGTTATTTCAGACGTTTCAAATTACTTCTATTGCAATCTGAAAGCACACCATACTCCGACTTCAAACATATAATAAACTTGGCAAAAAATATCCAATTGAAAAGACTGTGATTTGAGTTGTTTTAGAAGTTTCAAATTAGCCTACTTCTATTGCAATCTGAAATCACACCATACTCCGACTTCGAACATATAATAAACTTGGCAAAAAAATATCCGATTGAAAATACTGCGATTGAGTTGTTTCAGAAGTTTCAAATTACTTCTATTGTAATCTGAAATCACACCATACTCAGACTTTGAACACATGATAAACTTGGCAAAAAGCACCCAACAAAAGGATTTTACTAGATATAACGTAGAAAAGCTGTTGAAAAAGACTAAAATAAAAAAGATTTTGATTATCTGTGTCGAAAAGTCCGAGGGTCGAATCGTATGGCAACCATGCAAGACCATTGACAACATGCATTTTGTGTAGACCTACTGTTTCGAAAATGAAATGCCCAGGACTGTAATGTCATTTATTTTGTCCATGCAGTCGTTTTTTTATTAAAAGTTGACAATTGGCCTACTGCTTTATTTGAGTAACAAATTTCACAAAATAGATTTGCTTTGCATCTAAGAAAAACACGTTTTCTAGAGCAACATGGCCACGAAAGAAGGTAGGCCTAGGCTAAAATGTTTTTAAAATTTCTCCTTACAATGTAGTTTATACAGTTGTTATATACTTTAACTCAGTAGTTCTCAAACTGTGCGTCGCGACGCCCTGGTGCGTCGTTTCAATTTTCCAAGGGCGTCGCAGAAGAGTTTCGTTTCGTAGCTGAATTCAGTTTATCTTATAAAGATGAGGTTAATCCTTTGATTAGAAGTTTCAGTTGTCATCAAAGTTGTTAACTTCATTAAAACACGCCCACTGAAGTCAAGAGTTTTCAAAAAACTTTGTGGAGAAATGAATGCAGAGCATCGGAGTTTGCTCTTTTAATTTTCATCCAAATGGCTTTCGCTTAGAAAATTCTTTGAACGCTTCTACGAATTGGTGGATGAACTTCAGGCTTATTTGCAGCAAGAAAATAATCCACTTGCAGATTGTTTAGCTCAGAACAATTTCTTATTGAAGTTGGCTTACTTTACTTGTGTGATATCTTCGCCAAACTGAACATTTCTATGCAGGGCCGAATAAAAATGACATTTCAGATAAAATTGCAGCATTCGTTAAAAAGCTGCTATTGTGGAAGGAAGATATAGGCTAGCAAACCTGTCTGGAAGCTCTCGATACTTCACCTTCTTGTCCAATTTGCTTAAAAAGAAAAGTATGACGCTGCCTTCAAATTTGTGAAGCATATTTGGGCAACATTTGTCCAAGCTCGAGTCGAAATTTGCAAAATACTTCCCGAAAAATTTATCAAACTACAAATGGATTCGTGATCCTTTCGTCCAACCTACTCCACTGTCTTTTACTGCACAAGAAAAAGAAGCCTACATTGACCTTTCTTGTGACAATTCTCTGAAAAGGATGTTTAATTCAGGAAATCCGGCAAATTTCTGGATTTCAATGAATGGCAATTATCAAGCTTTGGTGAAGAAAGCACTACGAATTATTATCCCATATGTCACGTCATATTTATGTGAAGCAGCATTTTCTGCCTTGGCGGTGATAAAAAGCAAATTTCGATCACCAATAAACACTGAAAGAAAAATGTGGGTGACAATTTCAAAAATTCTCCCAAGATTTAATGAACTTTGTAAAAACAAACAAGCCCACATGTCACATTAAATAATATGCATTGCTTTTTGTTGTTGTATCAACAAACAAAACTTTAATAATAGTTTCCTCATTAACTTTTATTTGCTGGTGCGTCGCAAGTCCAGAAAACTTTTCCAGAGGCGTCGCAACAAAAAAAAGTTTGAGAACCACTGCTTTAACTGATACTAGTAACTAGGCTAACTGAGTAGTTATAGTACAAACTTTATATAAAAAGCTAATGAACCTAATCTTTTAATGTGTTGACATTAGTATTCGTTTTATGTCTAGAAGACGTACTCACTCACAGCCGGAATGGCCCATTTCGGTGAGTCTGATTCAGTGAGTCCGATCTCTTAACGGGGGATTTTTTCAGTTTTTTTTTTTTAATTATCGGGTACCGTAGCCTAATTATCATTGCCGTTTTAGGGATTAGAGGTTAGGAACTCACCGATTAGGACTCACCGAATAGTAGCAGACCCCACTCAGTTAGCCTAGTTTTTTTAATGCTACCCAGAGTAAACCTGTTCAGTTTTACTTGATGTTATAAACTCGTCATATTTTATCAGTTGGTAAAATAAATATTTTAGGATAGACTATTGGACTTATATTTGAGTATGGGACCTTTACCTTTATTGGACTTATATTTTATCATATTCATAATTTATTTTATTCATATTTTATCAGTTGGCTTTATTGTTATACATTACTTAAGTTGTAAAATGCATCATATAGTAAGCTTTAAAAGAATCAAAACTTTGGGGAGTTTTCTGAAAAGTCAGCCCCATAACAAACTTAGCTTATTCATTGCATTATTATGCTGTCATTTTCTTTCAGCCACCATTAGACGCAGCTGGAGTACTGGCAATGTTAGATGACAGTGGAATCGACTATGATGGTTCAGATGTTGATCCCGATTATAAAGATAGTGAATATAATGCAGGTTGTCATACATAATCGTATGAATCTTTCGAAAGACAACCAATCATTCAAGAAGAACAGCAACTCCTTCCAGGAGTGGCTCCAGCAGAAGAAGCAAGTTCTGTAACAGTGCGTGAACTGCTACAACTTAATTTTTCACAGCTGTCCCTTCAGTATAAAGTTGCTAAAAGAGAAGAGGCCATCCTACACCTGATGATCCAATAGAAAATGTAATATATTTTCTTATTAAACCAAATAAGAAATGTGCTGAATGACCAAATATATGAGCGTTTCTGGGAATTTTTTATTCCTGAGAATCAAACTGTAGATGGCATTTCAAAGCAAATCTTACAGCAGTTGAGTGTTGTCCTCGAAGAAAACACAGAAAAGCTAGTACTGTAGTGCAGACATTTGATTGATGGAGCAAACGTAATGAGGGGAAAAGGTGGCATGCCGTGCAAGCTAAGACAAAGGAAGTTTTTCATTATGCTCATTTCATACACCGTTATGCGCACTAGATGAAATTAATAATGAAAAATGCAGCAAGCACAACAAGGGGCTCTAAAATATTTTTCTACCCTTAAAATCCAGCCTTGATGAAATACAGTCTACAATCTACATCAACTACTGATCATACCATTTCAGAAGTAACAGCTTGTTTGCATTATGTTACTAACGAAAAATTCCTCTGTTGGTTGCAGCTTTTTCATCAAATAATGCCTCATGTTGAAGTGATTTTCAACCAAATGCAATCTTAAGATATTGATGTGTTCAAACTACATGAATATATAACCAATTTCAAAAGAGCAATTTCCGTGATAAGAAATTCAAAGTACTGTGAGAATTCTTTAAAAACACTTATGGCTGAAGCAAACGAGATGTGTTGACATAATGACTAGGTATTCCTTCACCAAACAATTAGTAGAACTTTGCAAAATTGTTCAGCAGGAGAAGCTTCAATATCTTTAAGAATAAACTGCCCAAGTGCTCATATGTGAGATGGCAGTAACTGTTAAAGCGTATCCCATCATAAAAAAAGAAAACTATGAAACTGAACTTGCAGTATTCTACAGCAGATCGGACATGCATGCATATTCCACGTTATTTGAATTGTTGAAATTTATTCAGAAAAGTATGTAATTTAAATGATGCTCTCAGTGAAATTTCCAAACTGTTAAAAATCCACCTAGCCATTCCTATGGCCACAGCTGAGCCTGAACGCTGCTTTTCAACATTGAAAAGAATCAAAACTTTTCTGAGGAGTACCATGAACTAAGTTAAATACGATTGCCGTCATTTTAACGGAGAGTAACATCTGCACCCAAACAGATGACAAATGAAACTTGTCAATCAAGAGCCTCAACCTGGACGGCACAGCTGAAAGGGGCAATGTAGCAAACGTAGCAAATAGCAACCTTGTACAATATTGGTAATAGTAACAAAGCTATAGTTTTAAGGACGGTTTCGACATTGTCAGTTGATATCTATGCCAGCCAAAAAATCAGTCGTTTTTTTACATTCATAGTCTGCATAAAATAGAAAGGCTAGACTGTATTGGTTCTTCTTCTTGTATCGAGTCTTCTAAAGTTTGTTGATACACCACAGACTGGCACATTCTTCCGCAACGGAGTTATACACTGACAGGTCCCACTTACTGCACCGGGTGGCAAGCCGAGGGCAAACAAGAAGGTGGTCCGCTGTTTGGGGCTCGGTCTCACAGATACATGCAACAGGGCCCGTGTCGTAGCCCCACTCCACCATTGCAGACTTAGTGTGTCCAACACCGGTTTGGAGTCTGTACCGACTGCTGTCTCGTATTCGTCATCAACCAATATTCTGCAGTGCAGTCCAACGTTCTCGTAATTCTGTACTGTTTAGCCTACTTTCAAGTTTTAATATTATTAGCATAATTCAACTGTTTCAAGTTTTATTAATTCATTAGCATTGGGCCTGGCAGCACTCGAGCGGATGAATATTTTCTTGATAAAAGGACTAGCATGGCAAGATTCGTTCTTTTTCCTTCCTTTTCAAATTGACACAACTTGGCGTGACCTGTTTTTTTTGTCTCGGCTATCTGATGACATCGACTTGTATGCTGGGTAATCAATAAAGAAGACCTTTTGTGGAGCAACTTTAGTGCTTGACTTATGTATTCAGAATGGTTCTGTTACAATGGTGACCCCGAGTAAATTTTCAGAACTCACGACCTGCAACAAAGACATCAACGCCACCTGGTAATATACCACGTTTTTGCAAATATTTTTTTAACTTTCTGTAATTATCTTCTACTGTAGTCTACATGCATAGTTTCTAACTTCTATTCTCAAGGTACCTTATTCTTGTGGTTGCTATAAAAACTAATGCATGCAAAATTTTTTAAAAATTTCTCTAATCATCTAGTAGCGTACTGTAGCCTACATTAATTGTTTTTAACCACTGATAAATAATTTCTATTCCATGGTACCTTATCCTTGTAGTTGCTATACAATCCACTGCATTAAAATGTTGCATGCTCTGGAGCGTGCATAGTAAAAGAAACAGCGGAAATATTGGGTTCACCCTATTTTGCGGAAGAGAGATAGTGAAGGTAAGAAGTTTGCAATATATTTTAATGGTTGCCTAATGAAAAACTACACGTGTTTTCACTGTTGGTCTATGTAGTAGGCTATGACAACCTAAATGTTGCAGGTGATTAACTGCAAATTGGCAAAGAATTTACGAGATTTAAGGCGGCCTCACTTCTTCACTACATTTCGTATGACACCTGAAGTTTTCGACATACTGGTTAAAAAAGTGGGTCCTTTGATCAGGAAGCAACACATGCACTTACGCAAACATTTACAGACCTACTTTCTTAAAAATAAACAATCCAGCAAAGCCCATTTGAACTTTGTTTATTTTGATTTATGTTGCTTGTTTGCCACTGGTGACAGCTACTTTACAATAGCTTCAGCCTACAGAATGAGTAGGGCCGTTGTGTGCCAAAAACTTGTCAAGCCATTTGGAATACTTGAGTCCTGAACTAATGCCTTTACCAACTACCTTTGAATGGGAAAAGATTGCAACAGATTTTAAATATTTTTGGAATCTCCCTCACTGCGTTGGTGCCGTGGATGGCAAACACATTGTCATTCAAGCACCACCAAATTCAGGGTCATATGGTGTGTCTCGTTTTGCTGTGTCAATGCAAACTTTTGAAACCTAACACATCTTTTTATTGAGATGTCTCTGTCATTCATTTCAATTAGCCACTTCCTTTGCAGCAAGTGAAGCTCTGCCGAGAAATTTAGAATTCTTGGTGAGTGAGACTTACAATTGGTTTAGTACAGGGGTCACCAAACTACGGCCCGCGGGCCGGTTCCGGCCCGCTAACTGATTTCATCCGGCCCGCCACGTGCTGCGGAAATAACAGCTGCACTACAACTATTAAGGAAAAGAGTTTCCAAACTTTTTGTAATGGACTGGCGTTGCTTTTGAGTATCAATTCAAGTCAATGGAGATTCTAAATAGTTGTATATCTTTTCGCAATTTGCATCCGGCCCGCAGCTGTTAATCTCGAAGCAATCCGGCCCTCAGAGAAAAAAGTTTGGTGACCCGTGGTTTAGTAGATCTCATTCTCCACAGATCTACTAAACAGTTGTTTGCTACAATCAATGAAAGTAACTGAAGTGTTACTTTGAGATAACTTGGCTAAGTGAAAAATGTGATATGTCAGAAATTCTATTCAACATGTTTACTGACGACAAAAATAAAGCTTACATGCTTTATTTGCAACACATTCTTGAGCAGGTGGAAAGGGTCAATCTCATTTTCCAATCCAAAAATGCCATCCAAGCAAGCTTTTGGACAGTCTTTTATTTTTGGTAAACAGCCTGTTCCAACATATTGCTGTACATACAAGAGCAAGTACTCTTGACCCTTTGACATGTTGTGTGGATGACTTTTCGAATGTCAGAACTTATTTAGGTTGTGAAACTGAAAAGTTGATGAGAAATGAATTGCTCTGAGGCGGATGAGGAAGCCATGAGGTAACACTGTCTTAATTTTACTTTGTGCCTATTCAAGCAAATTTAATGTTTTATCATTGGCAGGGTTGGTTGATTTAAATCAAAAAAATCAATGATTTAAATCATTTGATTTAAATCAAACAATAAAAATCAAAAAAATCAATAAAAAAAATCAAATGATTTTTTTATTTGCTAAAATAAAAATAAATACATCAACAAACGTTTCACTGCTTCTCTGTAATACAAAAGTTATACTTAAATAATTAAGGCTATAGGCTATGCATGTTTTGAAAGGCAACTTAGTTTACTTGGCAGTTCACAAACAGTGTTGTTCACTAAACATAGCTTTTGAGTGAGTTTTTTCCACTTTTGGTCTGGTTCAATCAGAAGTTCGAAATCGATTGGGCACTGCAAAAGCTGGCGAGCTTGTATTTACGTACAAACTTCTCAATGCAAAATAAACTGCAATTTTGTGTCATCTGAACTTTTATTGTTTTGGTATGGTACGTCGGTAACATATATTACAGTTAAACTTTCTTTGCAAAAAGTCTGGTTGTAGGCTATGCATCAGTTGAGCAAAAAAGCAAAGTGATGTGCGCTCAAACGTAAGGAAAGATCTTAGTGTAGTGAAATGACAGTCTAAGACGTACCTCAATCTCAATATGCACATTATGATTAAGTATAAAGCAAGATATCACACCTACTTAAAAATACGTGCAATAGACAGGCTAGCCTACAAAATGACAATAAAAATGATTGAACACTTGCAAAGCAAAGCCTTTCAATCAATCAAGGGGTTAAAAATAATTCTGCTATCTTACTAAAATGATCTCTTTCCCCAAGTAGACTTGACGCTTTTTTATCTAAAAAAATCAAAAAAATCCGATTTAAATCAAAAAAATCCGATTTTTTTGAAAAAATCATGATTTTTTCCAACCCTGATGATTGGGTTAGTACATCCATAGTCACTTGACATTCATTGTGTGTGTTTTCGTTTTCAACGTTTTCACAACAAAATGTTCCATTTGTCATTTTCTGGGCCAAACTACATGCCTGAGTGACTTAATTCATAGCCTCAAAGGCTATGGTTACCTTTTTATGTACACTGTGGTTACCTTTTGTGCTTCATTGACAATTTGTCAAGTTTCAGCATTCCATTTGTAAAAGTAAAAATTACATATACCAAAACAAGCTAGTATGAAGTGGTTTTGCATTCAATGTAAACAGAATTGCATAACAGACTGCGTTGAGTGTAGTGAAAGCGATGAATGGGTCCACTTTCAATGTGTTCCTATTTAAGCAGATTTGAGACATGCATGGTTGTGTGATGATACAAACTTCTACTGCAAGATGTGCTTGTTTGTTGAATGTCATTTTTGTAAGAAAGCAATTTGTAGACTCTCGGCAATGCTTCAACAAAGTGAAAAGAAAAACATCCTAGCATATTTCCATCCCCATGTGCAAAATGGATATTTTCATATATCCATAATTGGTGATGGCAATTGCTTTAATAGAGCACTGTCTTATCTTCTTTTCTAGACAGAGTCATCATTTGTCTGTAAGGTATAAAACTATCCATGAAATTATGGAATTTCCAGTATATTATGATGCTCATCACCCCATTTTCAACAATGTTGTACACATGTGATCAGATTAAAGATATGAAGAGGTTCTGCATCTCTGGACAAACAATACTGGGATTTGATAAAACATATAACTTGGGCAACATTTTCGCAACTGTTTTAGTGTTTAAAAACTTGAGTGTCGTCGTCGTCGTCTGAGCTTCTGGGGCCGAGGGTCTATCCTTTTACCACCCCAGATTCACGATGTTCCCGGACTACACTGGAAGGCTGCTAGAGAGCAGCCAGTCTTTAGTTTCATCATCCATGACGCGCAGACCTTCCACTCCGTTAGGTGGCTTGAAGATGGTACAGTCATTGATGATGTGGTCTGCGGTCTGTTCCTCGGCACCACATTCACAGGAGGAGGAAGAAGCCATTCCCCATTGGTGCATGGTTGAGCGGAAAAGCCCGACGCCCGTACGGAGACGGTTGAGGCGCACCCATGCCTGTCTCTGTAGTGTCAGGCCGATGGGGCGTGTGTCGGCGTCGGGGATGAATGAATGGAGTCTGGTGGTGCTTGACCTCCATTCAGAATGCCATTTATGGTCCGCCCAAGTAGCCGCAGAGATGTCTTGTTCGTCAGCTTCGTTGATCAGAAGCCGAGCGGCTGGCACGAATGGGTGTCTTGATTTCAGTCGGCGGGGGTGCCCGTTTGGAAAGGCAGAGATCTTGTGGTGGAGAAGATGATTAGGCTCCAGTGCCCGTCGACCGAGGGACAGAGTGGCTTCTTCGCGACGAAGCTCAGCAGGTTGGATGCCAGCGAGAATGGGGAGATTGTCCAATGGTGTGGGACGCAGGCATCCGGTCACTGTGCGCAGGGCGCTGTTTATGGCAGTGTCGATGTTGTGGCAGTGAGCACTGCGGCACCAGACAGGTGCACAGTACTCTGCTGAAGAGTAGACAAGGGCTAAGGCTGCTATTCGCAAAGTGTCAGCCCTCGCCCCCCAGCTAGTGTCAGCCCTCGCCCCCCACTTGAGTGTGATATGCACTCGTACAAAGACACATGACATACTTTTTAGACCTATATTTCTCCATCTGCATTCTACCACTGCCAATTTTTCTGTGTTTTTTTATCATGTTCGTGGTCTGTTTGCAGACTATAGCAAGATTATACAGCAGTAGGAACCGGAAAGGGGATCCCTAGCTATACTGGACAGAGCTTTACAAGTTGCGTCCTGTGCAGTAAAGTAAGAGTAAAATAAAGTAAAAGTAGTAGGACTGATGATGAAACTGCAATACACAAGGCATTTTTAGCTAACTTTGTTGAAGCAAAACATGCATAATACTATCTTTGAACCATTTAAAAAAAAATTTACTTCTGTATTTGTCTGACAAAGTAGGCGCGAGTAAGGAAGAGAGAATTACTTTGTCCAAGCCTGTGCTTGCAAGCATTGAAGAAAATGATGAACTTACATTTTCTTTTCAATAAGATCAAGCATTGGCATAATGGCATACCGTATAGTGAAGAAAAGTTGCCAAAAGCTGTGCCTTATCTCAAGAGCAGGATCTTCCCAAATTTGCAGATGAAGTTTGGCCATATTACCAGAAGCAGCGGCAAGGGTGGACAAACAATAATTGCAAATCTGATAATTTTATGTTGCAGGTAATTAAACAATGGAAGAAACAAAAATTCCTGTAGTAGGGTAAAAAGTTTTTTTAAATTAAAAAGGGGGGTCTAGATCCCTGATAAACTGGCAAAAAACAACAACTCTGGTTTCGGGGAGTTGTACCACCTATTGTCCTTACTACCCCCATTATATACTAGGAAAACACCCAAAATTATAAAATCGGCTGTAACTTTGGAACTGCTGTTGGTGGGAACATGAGTTTGGTATCAAATGATGCAGAATCGTAATGTTTCTAACTGCTCTAAGAGGAATTTTTGCATTCTCATTATAAAAAAAGTTTTGATCAAAAAACGCATTTTTGACCAATTTTTGGACAAAAAGTGCTGGTGCAAAAGCAAAGTTATAAGTTAAATGTCCATGACAGGCTTAACTGGATAGAAGGAAGCAAATGGCCAGCCCTAGTGATATATACTGTACTTTAGGTACTTTGTTGCATTTGCAATTAAAAAGAAAAGATGCCATGAAGCTGCACCAATTTTACAGAGTGTAAGGTAAGTATGTGCATTTTTAACCAGTTCATTCATGATTGTCTTTATGCTGCTTCCTACATGTGCCTAATTAGAATAGAAAGTACCGGTATATGCATTGCTATGTTTGTTAACTGCAGTTGAAGATTTAAAATGGAAACAAGAAAACAGGTTAAAAAAGTATGGTATGGAGATCACATTTTTACCAACAAAAGGCAATTTTCTCAAGGAAAACTTCCAACCAATAAAGAAATCATTGACCGATTGCCGCATGAACAAAACTGGGCCTAAGAATCTACAGTATATATCAAAAATATCTCTGTAGTTACTTAATCATTGGACATGTACAACATTCACACTTTGAATCACAAAACTGTGTTGTATAAAATGCTGCTTTTCGTTAATAAGTTCTCTAAACTCGCATGATGCCCCAAAGCGAAAAAAGGAAATAAGTTTCATAATGATCCGAAATTGTTTCAGCTTGAATCTGACAAACTCTTCGATATTTTCTGAGAAATCCCAGTACAAAAGAAGTGACCTCGGTCATCAAGTCAGCAGCCTCATTTAAGAGGCTGCAATAATGCCAACATGCAGTACATACTTACATATAAAAGCAAGATTAACGAGCGCCAAATGTGGTGAAATACTGAAAAAATAAAGTTTCTGTGCTGTCCGGAATTACCTGTAACGGTAAGGCTATGGGGAAATTCCGTTTTTTGCATTAGAAGTGTGCATGTCCGAAATTACCCCACAGACGGGGTACGGTAATTCCGGACAGTTAGGCACTGGAAATGTAGGCCTCATCTTGTGGCCATCTTAAAATAATTTTAGAAAATTGCTGTAGCATACTATTAACATATGCGTGAATGTCTTAAATTTGCATTGGGGTCGATTTAAAAGCAACACAAGAGCAATGGTAATCCGAAAACGGAAATTCTGTCCGGAATTACCCTGTTATGCCCTAGAGTAATCTATGCTCTAACCCTCGCTGATCGCAGTTTCCGCAAACATTTTTTCGCAGTTTCCGCTAACCCTAACCCTCGAGTTTGTTTCAAATTGTTTGGGGAAACTCCGATCATCGACTTCGGCTTTGTGCTATTAAACTGCGATCAGCGACTTCGGCTTTTTTTAATTTTTTCTCTCGATCATTTCAGGGTACGAACTGACTGTACGAATGGTTCAAGGTACGAACTAGGTTGCACCCATCAAAAGGTGTTGAAAAAATTATTTCATTAATAATAATAATGCTTTTATTTGCGCCCATTGCGATAACATACAGCACACTGCAATACAACAGACGACAGGAAGCAGCGAAGTGACATATAGTCTTCGAGTCATCTGTTCCCCTTATTTTGGCTTGCCATTGTGTCTTTGTCAAGACACAGCTGCGTGCTCTGGAGCGATGTCCAACCCACGTCCCTTTGAACGTCTCGCAGATGTTCTTACCACTCGACTACGTATCAATGAATATGAAGAAAAATACAACTTACTATCAGAGTGTCAATATGGTTTCCGAAATGGCCTCTCTACATCTCTTGCTGTTTCTGATGTCTATAGTAATATATTATCCAATAAGGATAAGGGACTTCATACATGTAGTGTATTCTTGGATTTGTCAAAAGCCTTCGATACTGTGGATCATGATCTACTGTTGTAATTTAATTATGTAATTTAACAATGTCATGTCACTAAGGACTGCTCTCCATTCAGCGGCATCTAATGGATGGAATAATTCCCCGGCAACAAGACTTCTTTAACAATCGGAAACTCCACTCTGTCAATCTCGGTGACCGGGCCTACGTCAGTGATTCAAAGCCTCTACAAGTTTGGGAAAATCTACTCTACTAATTTGGGAAAATCAATCTTACCATAATGTTTCAACATCTCACCAGTTTACAAACTTTACATGATTGTTATAATTAATGAAAAACATTGATATTTTCTAATGAATGTACCTACCGTTTAGAAACATTGTATAGTGTTATATTTTGAAGTTTACATTAACATTTTTCTTAGAATGTAAAACGTAGCATCAACAATTTTGGAAACTTTTTTTTATTTGGTATTGCAATTTGGGCTGAATGTTAAGCTTCGATTCAGTATCTGCAGAAATTAAATGTAAAAGCCCGCCCGATAGCTCGATTGGTTAGCGCGTCACTTCTGGAACGAAGAAGCTTCAAGATCAAGCTGCACTGGTTCGACTCTTGGGGTGTGCGCTTGAGCAACGCACGTTAACGACTCACGACTGCTCTCCATTCAGCGGAATCTAATGGATAGAATAGTTCCCCAGCAACAAGACTTCAACAATCGGAAACTTCACTCTGTCAATCTCGGTGACCGGGCCTGCGTCAATCATTCAAAGCCTCTACAAGTATGCGAAACTGCCAAGATTAAGCTCTTCAAGAAGCTTTCCCAGTCCGAGGACAAAGATTCAATCAATCAATCAAAAACGTGGGGTTTCCAAAATGCAGATGAGCAAAGGTGGCAAACTACCAAAACCTGGCACAGCAAATAAAGCAGTATTGCCAGTTGAGAAGTTTCAAAATTGTTGAAGATAGAAACACAAATCAAGAGTCAAGACCAGGGAGTCGAACCGTTTGATTTTTACGGTTCGGGTCCGGTTCTGGTTCAAAGATTATTTTAAAATTTGGTTCAGTTCCGGTTTGGGTTCGAAGAAACTTAAGAGTTCCGGTTTAGCTCCGGTTCCGGAACTTGAGTCTTGACTCAAGACTCAAGATCGGGCGCCGCTGGTTTGGCTCTCGGAGTGTTGGTTCTGTTAGTTGATTTGTGAATTTTTATCTTCGTACTAAAAAGGTCTTGGTAGGTTATTTCTGGTGGTTTTGCATACTTGCAGAGGCTTTTGACGCAGGGCCGGTTACCGAGGTTGACAGAGTTGTAGCGGACGCGGTAGTTAGCACGCGCGCTCATATGCAGCCGTCCGTGCTGACGGCGACATTCCTAGGCAGAACCGAGATCAGAACTGGCGAGGAACGACCAGGACACGATAGTCTTCTTCACTGTCTTATTTATTGACTGGCTTGACGGAACAGTAGCCTACTTGACACAAGATAGAATTCTTTAAGACTGCGTCGTTTATTAACTTGACTGCTAGTTTCAGAAGAACAGAAATCCAAGCATAGCGAAATGAGAACACCGAACTAAAAGAACTTCAACTTTGATTACCAACAGAAATAACAGCGAGTCTGAGTTGAATAAACCTCGAAAAAAGAATAGTCTTGAATAGCGTTGAATAGTAGACAGTCTGAATAGTGGAAAATCATGATTGCCGTTTCTTAAAGAACGCTAGTGTAGCGGACGCGTCGGTTAGTGCGCTCGCTCATATGCTGCCGTCCGTGCTGACGGCGACATTCCTGGGCAGAACAAGATTGGGACTGGCAAGGAATGACCAGGACACGGTGGTCTTCACACTGTCTATTTGCTAACTGGCTTGACAGCTAATGCTTGACTACGAGATTGAATTCTCCAAGGCTCCGTCGTTTATTAATCGATCCACTATTTTCAGGAGAGCAGAGATTTAAACATAGCGAACTAAGGACACCGAACTTTCAAAGAATAGAACTTCAACTTGCAGAAATCAAATAGCCAGCTTGGTTGCAACCAGAAAATAATAGCGAACCTTCTTGAATCGTCTCGAATAATATAATTGAATAGTAAAGTAAAATCTATTACAGTAAAGGTCTAGTAAAGTTCTCGATTACAAGTACCGTAAGATGGGGTGGATAGGAACAATTTGGAGGTATTTTGTAATGCTGTTTTGAAAGTACCGACTTAACCAATACCACAATAGTTCCAAAATGTGTACATCAACACTAGGTATACGTGTAACAACCAGATTAGTTGGAAAGTAACTACGTTTAGAAAGCAGAGACAAATAAGTGATGTTCCTATTCACCCCACACTTCGGGGTGAAAAGGAACGCTTTTGCTTTTTAAGTATTTGTTCCTATAAAACCCAACTGATGTTGCTAAAAGAAACATGCTTCGACTTGTGGCTTATAATCTACAATATGACAACCGCATGTGGGAGTTGTAGAGCAACTAATGCACACATAATTGCATTTAAACGAAGTTTTATTGTTACTCAAGAAATAAGTCCATGCAGTCAATCAATCAATATCAGAGTTCAAAATCCCCAAACGGAATCGAGTTCTGGTACAGCAAATATGCCCCTTTTCCTGACCAGTGGAGGTGCAATTTTCCTTTTGACATCTGAAAAAGGATAAACGAGGATGTCTTCGTCTTTCGGCCACTTCCAATGGAAGCCGCTTTTTACCATAGATTTAATTAAGCAGCCTTCGCTTTCCACAGCTATGATCTGGCCAGGAAAAACCTCCCCTTCATAATTAAAAATTACATAATCTCCTGCCGCATTTATCTCAACAATATCATCCTCCTCAAAATCGTCCACTTCTGTTGATTCGGTGTTAATACAAGTTTGTGCCGGTGACACACCTTGATCAGAACATGAAGGAACATCGGCCGTTCCTACACTTCTTCCGGGTTCCACAGTTAGCCGTTTCCGTTTTTGAGCTTTGTGTTGCGCATTAGCTTTGTAACGCATTCCTTCCAATACTGAAATTAAGGTATCATCCACTGCAGAAAACGAATCTCCATCATTTGGTTCGGTACCGGTACTGCGATGTGGAAGTGAGGAAAGAGCCCTGTCTTCATTTAAAGGATAAATTCCACACTTTTCAAAACCAGACTTCAGATTTGACGCAGCATTGTTATACACATCGTTGTGCAACGTATTTAGGAGGGAAGGGAATGAATCTTTAGAAAGGCCAGCCGAACCTTTGCAGTTGCGCTTTTCTTTCTCCAGTATTTTCCTCCAGGAACGTTTAAGAGGTCGAAAAAAGGAAACATCAAGAGGTTGGAGGATGTGGGTGGAATTTGGTGGCAAGAATGCAAACGCAATGTAGTTTTCTTCGCACTGTTTTATGACTTCAGCAGACAAGTGAGAACTTAAGTTGTCTCCGATCATTATTTTTTTCCCTTCCAGATTTTTCAGATACGGAAGCGCAATGCTCACAAACCAGTCCTCAAAGGTTTGCATTTCGAACCATCCTGAACTAGAGCGATTATATCGAGCACCGGATGGCCCTCCAACTGTCCACGATTCATACAAATGAACTGCTTTGTAGCAAACGTATGGCGGAAGCAAAGTGCCGTCTGCACAGCCAGCGTACATTATCGATATTGATGATTTGCTATGATCCATGATTCTTTCTGGATATTTGATGCCTCGCTTAGTGATGACCTTTTTTCTCCCTGGGTCATTGCTTAAGTTGGTCTCATCGTAATTCACGATGTTGGCTGGTGGAATGCCAGCAATCGACACTGCAAGATTAGAAAAATATGTCTTGACAATGGCAGGCGACAACGATGCTCTTGAAGGCTTTATGTTTTGACAAATCCGATAAGACACAATCTCACGATTTCTTTTAACAAATGAATCGGCCCAATCTTTGCTTGGCAAATTGTTTTTGAAACGTGGAATAGAAACACCACGTCTGTCTAGATGTCCTTTTACCATGAATCTGATGTCGAAGTTGTCCAAAGGAAAGCCCCATGTAGCACACGTAGCTACTCTTTGTGCCATATATGTCTCCAACTCTTGATCTAAGGCAGTTTGCCCCCCTTGAGTCTTCATTTTGGGATTGTTGGCTCTTCTGCAAAGGACTGCAATCGGAATCCCATATTTTTTTGAGCATGAGCGAAAGGACATTCCACGACGGTGATCTGCCAGAGCTTGATTGATTGCTTCTGGAGTATGTTTCTTGTATGTTTTTCCTCGAGGATCCGATTTATATGTTCGTGGCATGTTCTTTTGGCGTGTTCCTATTCTCCCCGAAAATTTCGAAAATTTGTCTGAAAAAAATGAAATTCATGAGCACAAAATTTTGTTAGGATTTTAATTGAAAATTACCATGAAGCGTAAACTACTTACTATGGCCGAGGTCTTTGGCAATATGAAAGTTCTCCACCTCTGCTCAACGTCGTCAGGGAATAGAAGTTTTTCACGGTTGCAAAAAACACTCCAAAAAGTTTCAAGAAAAAATCTCTGCTCAGCAGTAAGTCTGTCGAAGTACAGATCAAACGCTTATGCTATTCTACACTCTATATAATGCCTAACCAAAATAACATGCGAGCCTGCAAAAATATATAAACAGATATAAGGAAATATGCAAAATATTCTAAGTCTAAAATTTGTTCCTATTCACCCCCATGTTCCTATTCCCCCCGTTTTACGGTACCATATCCTTTACACCAAAACTAAAATTCTCTGTCTGTCGAATGGTCGGCCAAAACGCGATATAGGCTACATAGTCGCTGAGGAATGAAACATCTGTAAGCTATAACGTTGAAAAGACGAAAACTACGCATATGTGATTGAAGCTACAGGTTGTAAGAATGCTTTTAGCTGATTGGCAAACGATTTGTTAAGAGGCAAGCAAATTCCTAATCATACTTCAGGAAGCCCGAAGCATAGGCTACTTGCCAAACTACATGAATTGGTTGACTTACAGAGTAACATTACATATATGCAACAGAACGATGATATCAAGGCGGTAACAAGCGTCAAGGAAGATTGAAAAGACCTAAAGTGAAAACGCAGGGCGCTACACTAGCTTCAGTTGGAAAAGCGCAATCCACAGGCATTGCCAATTTTACATGCGATCATTTAACGCAGTGGTTCCCAACCTGGGGTTCGCGGACCCCTTGGGGGTCTGTGAGAAAGCATTTGGGGGTCCGTGATTACCTTGATGAATTTTGGAAAAAAAATTTGTTCTATATGCACGGATGGAGCACCAGATGCTCGGGAACAAATCTGGATTTGCTGCTTTAGTAAAAAACTAAGCTCCTCGCGTGGTTTTTATCTATTGCTTCTTGCACAGGTACGCCATAGCAGTAAAAACTTTACCAGCAAGTCTCAAAGAAATTCTGACAAATTGCGTGAAAGTCGTTAATTTCATCAAAAGCAGAGCTGTAAACCACCGTACTTAGCGCTCTGTCAAGAAGTAGGGTCAGATGACGGAGAACTTTTGTATCATTCTGAGGTACGTTGGTTATCTAGAGAAGTTTTAAAACGACTGCAGCAGCTAAAAAATGAGGTAGGCTATCAACTCTTTTGAAAGCAAAAGGAAGTCCCCTTTCAAAATTATTCGAGAGTAAAAGTTTTCTATACGGCATGGCCTAGTTAGCCGATATTTTCGGTCATATTAACAATGTTAATCGTGGCATTCAAGGACCAGGTGTGACAATAATTGATGCAGTTGAAAAACTGAAAGCGTTTTTAGCCAAGTTGCCGGTTGGAAACGCAGATTGGAAGCAGGTAATTACGCTAACTTTCCAATGTTAGAAGATCTTGATGGATGAAACTCAAAGAGAATGTACTCTTTTGATCTTTATGAGAGAAAAAATTTGCGCACACTTGAAACCCTGCAAATCTCATTTCAATGTTATTTTAATTTAGAACACCTGCCGAAAGAAGTTGAAACATGGATTCGAAATTCTTTTCTTTTTGACTTGAACAACATTAGCGATGACGATCTCAGTAAAGATGACCTAATTGATTTGAGATCAAAAGAGTTATTACGCATTGAGTTTCATTCAAAAGCTGTGGAAGAATTTTGGTGCTCACAACTGCAAACCTACCCATTCTTGGCAAAGCAAGCCATTATTGTTTTGTTACCATTCATAACCACTTAACCTTTGCGAGGCAGGAATCTCAGCTCTTGTTGGTTGGTTTGGTTTTTGAATCTTTATCCTCGGACTGACAAAGCCTTGATAGGTTATTCCTGGTACTTGTTCGCATACTTGTAGAGGCTCTTGACGCAGGGCCGGTTACCGAGATTGGCAGAGTGAAGTTTTCCGATTGTTGAAGTGTTGTTGCCGAGAAATTATTCCATTCACTAGGTGCCGCTGAATGGAGAGCAGTCCTGAAATGCGTTGCTCAAGCGCACACCCCGAGAGTCGAACCAGCGCCGCGTGATCTTGAGCCCGACGCGTAACCACTGAGCTAACGGGGCGGAGCTTACAATAAAAACAACAGCGAAATCGCCTGGCCAGTGGACGTTGAATTGAAGATGACATGCGTGTTGCATTGTCAAAAACTCAACCACAGTTCAGTCGTTTAGTTCAGGAAAGGCAACAACAACCATCTCATTAAATTTGCTTACGTTGAAAAAGTTTCGGCATGGCACTTTGGGTCACCTTAATATTCAAATAGTGCTGACATTTCTTGAACAATCCATTCATTTGATTATTTGAGCAACTGTTTAACCTGATAGGCTAATTGCCGCAGGAGTCACAGCGGCAATGCAATATGACACCGGACAGTAGTTGAGTAGCATAATTATTACAATAGTCAATAGTACTGTGATTGAACTGACTCGTGTGAAAATAAATTTGTTTGCAATAGTCAATAGTAGGCAGTGGCGCCGGCAGGGGGGGGGCAGGCGGGGCAGATGCCCCCCCCAATGTTTTGGGCATCATCTTTTTTATTTTTTATTATTACACATTAATATTTTTTTTCAATATTTAGATCCCAACCTCAAGTAAGTCAACTCAAGTTGTAAGGGGGGGGGGGTAAAAGCTCTCTCTTTAAAAAAAAGTATGAAAAACCTTGATGACTAAATTGTGCAGTAAATAAAAAGATTTTCTACAGAAGCAAAGATATAGACTTTTTAAAGTTTTAACTAACGTCACATTGATGTAGAATAATAACAACCTGTTAAAGTTTTGATACCTCACACTCCCATGACTTCTTCCGCGCGCATTTTGGCATTGGTTGCTTGCAGTGATTCTTTCACTTAAACAAAACGTTTTGTTTCAGCAGTTTTGAGTTGTTCGATTCTTAAGTTGTAAAGGAGACTCAATTTCTCCAATATTTATCATTTATGTTTCTTCTTTAATCTCAGCAGAGTATAAAACTTGTAAAAGTTTGTCATCCATACGACGTCATGAATGAAATTATATCTCAAATCGGCGTTATGACGTGACATCATCTGAACATTTTACCAAATAATAAATTAACAAATTCGATCGTCAAAAGTGGTTTGGTGGTGGTAAATATTACGTAATGAAAAAAATGTGATAAGGTTGGAAGACATGACGTCATGTGTTTTCAATGCAAATTGAAGTTTAAAATTTATTCTTTTGTTCATAGTCGTAATCCACCTTCAAAGCGGTACTACAAAGAACAATTTTCGATAAGGGGGCATCAAGAATAAGTCGACATGACTTTTAACCCTTAGAAGGTTGGGCTCCTAGAGTCTTGCCCAGTTTGGGGGGGGGCTGTCGATTCTTCTTATGCTTTAGAAGTGATATCTCTGTTATTTTGGCACGGTTTCAAAATTTGGGATTCACTTTGTAAAATTACTCACGCTGAGCATATCCGAAAATTAAAACTATGTGAATTTTGGAACTGCTCATATACGTTGAAATGTTGAGGTCACTTATGAGTGTAATTTGTAGCGTGAGTTTACACATTATTTTTTGGTAGAGTAATGAGTAACGTGCATTGTAATGTTGTGATTAATTTTTTTTTACATTATTTTACATACAGCCAATGCCCTTCACGCTGTGAAACAGTTAGGATTAACGAGACATTGGCCAAATTAATTACTTTCATCCAGCTGGTGGGAAAATGTTTCACAATTAGAATATGAAATATTTCAGAGGATGTGCTGAGAAATGCCTTATATCTGTCAATTTATACCCTTTATTCGCTCATAATTTCAGCTCAATAGAGGTGAATAAAAGTTAGGAAAAGTCAAGAAATCTCGTAGTCGCAGCCTCAGTGGTTTTAGAGATACAATTGTTGATACAAAAAAGTTGAATTGACAGCCCCCTCCCCCCCAGCCTTCAAAGGGTTTGCATTGAGTCAACAGATCTATGCCTTAAGGTTTACGTCAGCTCCGGAGATCAGTAAAATATAAGGTTGTCATCTTCGGTGCAACTAGACCATTGATTGATTGGTTTAGTGAGAATTCGTAGTCCCATTGCTTTCATTTTGAGTGATCATACTGAATTTATTCCTACAAGACGTTACGTAATGAAAAAATATATAAGTAGGCTAAGGTTGGAAGACATTACGTCATGTCTTTTCAATTCAAAATGAAGTTTAAAATTTATTCCTTTGTTCATAGTCGTAATCCTCCTTCAAAGCGGTATTACAAAGAACAATTTTCGATAAGGGGGGGCGTCAAGAATATGTCGACATGACTTTTAAGGTTTACGTTAGCTCCGGAGATCAGTAAAATATAAGGTTCTCATTGTCGTGATTGTAAGCCGCGGGAAATTTTTTCTCTAAAAAACAGATTCCCGGGAAGCTAAACATTTTTTCCAGCCCTGGTAGAAAACAAGAGAAATTAAATAATATACCACTGTCTTGCACCAGTGGCGTAGCCAAGGGAGGGGGTTAGGGGGTTTCAACCTTTCAAATTGAATTTACGGATGTTAATACATTGTTTACAAGAAAAGCTTTAGCCTATGATGTAATTTCTCGTCAAACTGTGCAAGGATGCAAGCCATCTGCAACTGCTGAGATCGCTTGTTCGATCTAGATTAACATCTAAACAGCTATTCGTTATACAAAACTTAAATATATCAGAAATAGCCTAAAGTAACTTCATTGTCTCAAAGCTTTTTGTTTGACCCTCATCAAGATGTATGACCTCTATGACGTTACATTTTCTAAACTTTGGGTTGACTTCAGAGCATAAAAGTTAGTGACTTACCGGAATAAGATCGCTTTTTGAATCAACCAAGGAGAAAATTGATAAATAATAAAACTGTAATAATCTCGCAAAAAAAAAAGCAATCAACCTATGTCTCTAAAACAAAGTTTGCCTCATTTTAAACGAAACTGCATTAAAAGAGCGAGTTTTGCCAATGCCAAACATTCAAATATCTCAGTCTGGAATTAGCAACAAGAAAACATAGAGACTTAGCTTTATTAAGCTTACCGAAAAAATGCCGAAGAAAACATGATCTTATCCTTTTGCTATGCCACCGGACAGCACCATTTTACAGAAATATTCATACCCACAATTTTGTTGAAAATGCTCTCAGAATGCACCAAACTGAAAGTAATTTTTCAAAATTTTGTGGAGGAGGACCCCCAGACCCCCCGCCGCTAAGTGTCGCCTTCGGCGAACACGCCATCGGGCTTCGCCCGCCGGCTGTCAACACCCCCCCTTTCACAATTTTTGACTACGCTACTGTCTTGCACTGTCAATATTTTGCCCCCCCCCATTGTTGAAGGTCTGGCGGCGCCACTGATAGTAGGTAAATTGAGTTTCAGGCAAAATTTAGGTAGGGGTCCGCAGAACTCATAATTTGTCTAAAGGGGTCCGTGACAACAAAAAGTTTGGGAACCACTGATCTAACGTAGGCTAATACAACGGTGGATTCACTAGTCGATGAAATACAGTGGTACTTGCGATTCAGGCACAATGCAAAAATTGATTACAAGGCTGCATTCCGAAAGTACGCGGTATTTGTTGATTGGAAAGGAAGATTCTGGATTTCGACATGACGTCACGGTGACGCGCGTTGCGTCAGAGAAAATTAGCTCTCGGGCGCCACAGAGTAACTAAACTGCAACGCTCCATAAGAAAAAATTTGGAATAAAGTACCGTCTGTTAGTATTTTCTGTTTGTTTGTTTATGACTTGTTTCAACGTCGTGTGCCGAATTAGAATACTTTTTTTATTTTTGTTTAACCATAGTTATTTTAACCACAGTATATTTATCAACTATGATGAGTCGTACAAGACCTGGTGCATTGCGCTTGAAATGGCTTTGCCCGTGGTAGGATTTCTTTGTGTGGTTTGTTTTGCCTGCCTTGCTCAACGCAATACTCCATAATCAACACGAAACGTCGCAAAAGGGGATGAGAGCTTCACCAACACCATCAGGACATCATCATCTACCAGCTCATCCATTCCATCACCCACCAGGACAAGAAACAATAACTTAAACTGGATATCAAACCTCAATCGTCTTAGGCTACTGTGTGATGTGCAGTCTAACCATAGAAAGAGCTCAACACCTGCTCTCCTGGGCCACATTGAAACGGGCTATTGCCTGATGATGGGTTTCTTTTATGTCCGGTTTTATTTCTCCATCCTATTATTATTATTATGATTGCTCATCCACATCAATATTGGAACTGGCAAATTCAATCCACAACACTTTTCATTAGGCTGTCATTCATTACTACATGTGTGCTTTTCTGTGTTTTTGTTTCATTTTTTGCTATTTGTTTTTTTGGGTTTTGTGGCCGTGTTAACTACTGATATATAGCCTACTACATAATTTTTCATTCAGGCATGTTTTAAACCTTTCAAGGTTTTGCCACCTTTTCCCGTTCGTTAACGTGCTGATAGGTTTATATCGATTTTTGTAGTTAGTATCTTTTTCGTCCCGGACGCGTTAATGACGAAAAATAAAATGATTGATTGATTGTTTGCTAGCTAAACGCATCAAGATGTGATCCCCTCACGACCTACAGCACTCTTGATAACGCACCATGGCCGATCTTCATAGCAAGTGTCTATTTATACAAATCTTGAAAGTATCAGCTAAAGCTATAGGCTAGGGTAGGTGCGGGACCCATGGGACAGATTTTTTTATTTGTTAATAGCGACTCCAACATAAATACTACGTCGTCCATTTTTTCATAGTTTGTAGATCCACAGACTTACAAGTTATGATGTAAAAATTATTGAAATGTTATAATTAGTTATTGAGTTATTCAACATTTTATCAATGTTGTTGGTTGTCCCATGGGTCCCATACCTATGAGACCGATGGGACAGTGTTATGGGACCGATGGGACATATCCAAAATTGCACAAAAGAAGTACAAAAAATGATTTTATGAACTGAAATTGGTTAGCCTATTTACATTAAAAGTGAAAAATCAACATGAAAAGTCAAGTTCCTTTGTCAATGTTCGTAAGCAATTGCAATATCCATGTATAGATTATCTATACAGACGAAACAATCTCTGAGAAACGTAGAATGCCGCTTAAGCGTGTTGTCATATCAACTGGTTGTGGCAAGGATTATTTTTTCTTTATCTTTTTGAGAAATTGAGGCAACATCCTCATTGTTTGGAAAGACAAATTAAAAGCCTATTTAAAATGTCCTTGTCCCATCGGTCCCGCAATCAGCAATCTTGGAAAATATTTTTCTGCTGTCCATGCTGTTGACATCTGAAACTCCATTAGTATCACAAACCTTGCTTCTTATATCACTGATTTAAAACAACTTTATTGTCAATTATTGTTATTTCTGATATTTTCCACAGATTTTTTTTAATCCCATAGCTACAAGTTATTTTAGTGTCTTAAAATTAATATTTTGCCGCCATTGTTTACACAGTTGAGCTAGATCCTACTCCATTCACGTGCGCAACCTGAGATACATATTTCGTGTCCAAAATCAATATTGCCAAAAACTATTCACTAGAGGGCAAGATATCGCGCTGTCCCTTCGGTCCCCGTGTCCCATCGGCCCCGCACTTCCCCTACGGCCTAAGGGGTAATAAGTTGTTTTTTGGATCATTTTGTTTTTTAATTTCCTTTCTACCTTAACTTTTTCTGAAGTTGTTGCGACCGTGCCAAATTCTTTCTCAACTTAATAACTTACATCGGACACATTCACAAGCTCGGTTTTTGTTGATTTAAGTAAAGCTTTCGATACAGTTGATCATGGCATACTTTTAAAAAAAACTTCACCATTATGGCTTTCGGGGCAAGTTTTTAAACGTTTTAACATCTTATCTAACAAATAGAATGCAAAGTACAAAAATTAATGGTAAGAATTCAAATTTCAATGTTGTTAAATGTGGTGTCCCACAGGGGTCAATCCTTTGTCCCTTGCTTTTTCTTCTTTATGTGAATGATCTTCCAAATGCATCTTCTTTTTCAACTACACTTTTTGCTGATGACTCAAACTTTCATATGTCAGATAAATGCCTGTCATCTCTCCAAAAAAATGTCAATAGAGAAATAGAAAAAATTGATGTGTGGATGAAATCCAATAAACTTTCATTAAATTATAGTAAAACTACTTATATGATCCTCTGCAACAAAAAAAGTGCAGCAGAAAATTTTAGTCTGTCCATCAGTGGCCGATCCATTGAAAGGAAAAAATGTATAAACTATCTAGGTGTAACTTTGGATGAGCGATTGACATGGGATAGTCATATTATTAATCTTAAAAAGCAGCTTGCAAAGATCTGTGGCATAGCATTTAAGCTGAGATACATTGCCCCTTTAACAGTATTACGGGCTTTATATTATGCTTTGTTTCAATCCAAGATCCAATACTCAATTATAAATTGGGGAAGAGCAAACTCTACATTGCTTGCTCCACTACAAGTGTTACAAAACAAGTTCATTCGATCCTGTTTATTTTTGCCGAGGTCAACAAATACAACTGTTCTTTATCACCAATTTAATGTGCTCAGAATTGACGATATTATAAATTAGAAACTGCAAAATTTATGTACAAATATGTGCACAAAATGCTGCTCCGGGCCTTTGCTGGCTGCTTTATTTTTGTAAATGAAATTCACGATCATAAAACCCGTCAGAACCAAAAAAATGATTTATTACTTCACAGTGTAGATTCAAACGATCTGTTATAGCCTGATGCTGCGGGTTCTTTTTGGCAATATCAAATTACACTAGCTTTCGGAACACAGTTCCCTAGTCATGTGCTAATGTGCTATGACGAATGGTGTTGAAGTCAGTGAGTGGTTTTTTAAAATGGCTCTTTGTTTTAGCTTGAGGCTGCCGGCTGTTGAGTTTCTGTGCTGTTAGGCGTTATTGCTGTGAGGTTTTGTTGGATCAGTTGATTAGTAGATTAGGTGAAGTGGTTCTTCTCTTTCAGCGCGGTTGTTGATTTTAGGATTTTGTTTGCTAATGAATATGGCCTCTTTGAAACGTAATTGTACCGCGTCATTTTCTCTTCCTCAAGCTACATAGGCAGCACGATTTTCCCACTCCATTCCCGCCTCAAAGAACATCTCAGCTCGGATAAAAGTTCGGTATTTGATCACCAACAACAATGCCAAGCAGACTTTGAATTTAAAATTATTGGAAGAGAAAATGACGCGGTACAATTACGTTTCAAAGAGGCCATATTCATTAGCAAACAAAATCCTAAAATCAACAACCGCGCCGAAAGGGAAGAACTACGTCACCTAATCTACTAATCAACTGATCCAACAAAACCTCACAGTAATAACGCCTAACAGCACAGAAACTCAACAGCCGGCAGCCTCAAGCTAAAACAAAGAGCCATTTTAAAAAACCACTCACTGACTTCAACACCATTCGTCATAGCACATGACTAGGGAACTGTGTTCCGAAAGCTAGTGTAATTTGATATTGCCAAAAAGAACCCGCAGCATCAGGCTATAACAGATCGTTTGAATCTACACTGTGAAGTAAGCAACGATCATGCTGCTAAAAGCGAAACTCATTCAACTACAAAATGATTTATATTTGCCTTCTACAACGTCAAACTCTGGTAAGAAGATGCTATGTTTTAATGGAGTGAAACTATGGAATCAAGTACCAAAAGAAATAAAAGAAAAGTCTTACAATGTTTTTAAATTTAAATATAAATGTTTATCAAAGAATTTGTACAATGTTCACTCCAGAAACGTATCATCCGCTTATTTCTCTACACAATGTTTTTTTATGTTGCCCTGTGTTATTCCATTGTTAATGTATTGTTAATTCCATTGTTAATTTTTACAAATTAAAGTGCTGGTATTGTGCTATATATTATATACCGTATGTGTTAATGTTCTTAATTTTGGGTCTTTTGTTTAAATGTTTGGGTGGCAGCTGACTTTGGTGACCTTTTGGTCTTTCGCTGCCATCCTTGTTGTGCGAATTATTTGTGTTTATTGTCTTTTTGCTTTTTGTGTCTTTCTTTTTCGCCAACAAAACAAAAAATAAACTAAACTAAAGCACGTTTTAACGTTCGCATTTTGTTGCTTCTACTTTTTTTTCGACCTTTGCTATGTAGACGTGTATTATTTTTGCTTTGGTGGTCAGAAATAAAAACAACTGAACTGAACTACCCTTGTCAAAGCCGATTTGTATTTACTGTATTTCTTTTTCTCAATATCATTTCTTTTGCATTCTGACAAAGAAAAATAAATTGAATTGAATTGATTTACTTTCAAAGCTCTGTTGAGAAATCCATTTTGCGTCGTCTGGCAACGCTGGATATCCTGGTCTTGAAAATAAATAAAAGTTGAAAATTGAAACTATTTAAGCTTCCTCCCCTTCCCTTACTCAACTCTGAGCCATAGCCGACCTCGGTTTTTTCTTTGTTTTTTCACAAAGGCTACATGGACAGTCTTGAACGTCTAAACTTAGTTTTGTTTTATATGCTATTCAGGCAAAGCTGTACATTTGGTATGAATGCTGATGATAGTGATAACTACGACTTTTGGTTTAAAATTGTTTTGATTGGAGATGCTGGAGTTGGAAAGACATGCATTGTTCAAAGATTTAAGACTGGGGTTTGGGTTGAATCTCAAGCTAGTACTATTGGTGTGGATTTTTGTATGAAAACATGCTTAGTCAATGAGAAAAAAGTCAAACTTCAGGTATAATAATAATAAACGTGTTTTTATTTGCACCCATTGCTAAATGTATGTTACCGGTACATGATGCACTGAGTTATATATTACCGTATTGCAATGGGCTACGGTAGGTTATAATGTTCTTATATTGTGTTGGTGATGTACATTCCAGGCAGCTTGCACTTTTGAATTTCCTATGCTTGGTAAGTTTTTGTACCTCAAGTTTTTTATGTCACAGCCAATATTTGTAGTTGCATTTGTGTTTCTACACTCAGTGTCTTAGTTGTACAGTTACATTATTGATTCTTTGCTAATCATAACCGCAGGCACAAGAAAGGCGTATCTGTCAATGGTTTTAAACTCTGACATTATAATCATTCTGATCTTAAACAAACCATTTGCAAAGAATCTATAGTGGAACTGTACGCTGAGTATAAGTAATAGCAGCAAAAGTGAAAGTAGGTAGAATAAATTTTCAGCCATCTGACAGTGAGTTTTTTTGTTTGACTTGATGTTAGGTCGCTGGGATCACAAACACCTTCTCGGCTAGCTTTTTCAGCAGCGGTAGCTCGCCTTCGTTTGCTTTCCACCAGGGGAGCGGATCAGCTTGCCCAGAAGCAAGCTTCTGCTTCATAAAATAGGAAATCTTGTTTGAGATTGAGCTGATTTCATCATCATCACTGTTGTTGGAGTCTTCCGTCTGGACCCTTCCCATGGAGAAGAGTTCCGTCAGAGTCGTCTGGCGACTTCGCTCATTGCCTGATGGCGTCGCCTGTGTTGGCTCAACGCCGGGGCTATCGGAATCGGAAGAACTGACACCTCCCGTTGGCTGCACGCGCGTGGAAGACAACGACGTTGCGCACGACTTTCTTCAACGCACGTGTGCAGGACTGGGTGTTGGACCCGCGAGAGCGTGTGATAGTCACGTGATCGACGATGCGTCGAAGTCTTTTTTCGCTTGCAAAGTGCGACAAGACAGATTTCGCGCCACTCGCGTTACTTTCAACCGCGTTCAGCCGAAAGGGCAGCTATAATTTCGAATATGTCTGATACGAAAACAAATTTCGAATATCACTTTAATCGAATCGAAATTGAACACCCCTAAATGCAAGCATAATTCTTTATAAACAATTAACTTGCATTTATTTACAAAGTATTTTTATTTTCAGGTATGGGATACTGCTGGGCAAGAACGGTTCCGTACCATAACACAGTCGTATTACCGCAGTGCCAATGGTGTGGTATGTGCCTTTGACTTGACCAGGCGGTCTACATTCAACAGTGTAGATCGTTGGATTGAAGATGTCACCAAGTACTGCTGTGACGACGTGTCTATTCTTTTAGTTGGTAGGTCATGCATTGAATACATGTATGAACAGTGAAACATATTTTCTTTTTTTATGCTCTTGAGAGGTGCCACACTGGTGACCCTTTGATTGTTACACCATGGTTCTCATCACTCGGCTATGATGATCATCATTACATTTCATTGAACACAGGAATCCAAGTTTTGTACTAAATTCTGGCAAACATGATCAGCATCAGTTTGTATGTGCGACACTATAGCATTCGATCATATATTGTGGGAGTGGCCAAATATTGCAACCTAATTGGAGCCTTTATAACGGTTGGTTGAGCCTCAAAGAGTTGAGGCTGTGTGCTATTTCTCATCCTAGTTGAAAAGGTTTACTCTGGCCACGCAGAGAGGTTGCCATAGAGCAATAAATTTTTGATATCAATATCTAATTCTAAAACATGGAGAGTTGAAGAATTTATATTTCACATGGTCTACCAAGGGTTTTATTCAGGGTTGTTGGTATTTTACCCGACCCAAAAAAACCCGGGTGGGTTTTTTTAATAAAACCCGGGTGGTTTTTTTTAATAAAACCCACTTAAAAAAATCCAAAAAAACCCATTAAAAACCCAGAGCATCATATTTGTCCACTTTTTATTGGAAAATTAAAAAAATTTACAAAAACACTACAAGGCACTTACAACAAACTTTAAATTAGGACTTAAGGATGTGATTGTGAAGTAATTTTCAAGAATAAACTGAAAACGCAGTGGATATTGCACAATGCACATGCACAGTACACAAAAATCAAGTAATGCCACTTTGTGTATACTACACTAAAACTCATTTATGCAAGAAGGCCTTATAGTTAAATTGGTGAAAGTACTACTCTACTGTAGTCTGTATATATGATGTGAAATGCAATTTAGGAGGCTATTTACCAATTACAGATTCTGGATTCTAACGCATGGCTGTTTCAGAGCATTTGCCTACTTGGCCACGCAATCGCTCAATTGCTCATCCATTACTATATATAATATATATATAAATGATAAAAAATATTTAAACATGATGGCATAAATGCTCCTTGCCTTCAAATCTAAACAAATGATGCAATAATGTGATTTCTACCACGGTAGCATCAACTTGGTATAGAAATCAGTGGATGATGCAACATCCAACTTGATCTTGAAACTAATGGATGATGCAACATTCAAGCAATAACAGCCCTAGTGCATTATTTTATTGAGTTATGCAAGCATGTACTGTGAGTGAAAGGCACTTCCCTCGTAAAAAGTAGTTTTGAGGTGAAATAAGCATGAATCTACTTTTTTTGCATCTTTTTTTAAAAAAACCAAAAAAACCTGGGCAGGTTGGGCTTTTTTAAAAAAACCCGGGTTTTTCTCAACCCTGGTGTTATTATTGTGGCCTTGAAACTGAATCTAAAAATGTGTGCTGTGTTGAACAGACGTGAGAATTACTTACAATGCAATGTAGGGGGTTTTAAGCACATTTTAGTGTCTTAAATGCATTAGGCGCAATAGATAAAGAGATTTCATAAAATATGGTGGGTCTCTTGGTACCCGGTCAGTTGGTCGACAGGACAATTGGTCGACAGACAATTGGTCGACAAGACACTTGGTCGACAGGACGTTACGTCGACAGAACGATTCATTTTAGGGTTAGGGTTAGTTAACTAACCTTAACCCTAACCTAACTCTAACCCTAAAATGAATCGTCGTCGACCTAACGTCCTGTCGACCAACTGTCTTGTCGACCAATTGTCCTGTCGACCAAATGTCTGTCGGCCAATCGACCGTGCACCGGTCTCTTCAGTCCTCAATTTTCATGGTTAATTATAAACAATTTGCAATAGATCTAGTTTCGCTTTTAGCATCAGGATCGTTGCTTACTTCACAATATAGATATTAACAACCTGTTTTAGTCTGATACTGCAAGTTCGCTGTGGTAATAGATAGCGAATTGCACTAGCTTTCAGAACACATTTCCCTAATCATGTGCTGGTGTTGAAGTCAGTGAGTCGTTGTTTAATGCTCTTTTGTCTGGCTTGAGGTTGCTGTTTGTTGAGTTTCTGCATTGTTAGGCGTTATTGCTGTGCAATTCGACGACGACAGCAAACAAAATTTTGTTTTACTGTATTTTTGTAAAGATGGTACAACTTGGCTTGATATTGCATCCAGGTCTTTACAATTGAGATGAATACTTTGTACACTGAAGATGATCTGCTAATCTCAACCAAAAGTCCATTTTACATTGAATTAACATTTGTAGACCTTCAATCAATGTTAAAATGGACTGGTTTAGTTATGCAGTATGTTTGTAAACATAATGTAAGTAGTGTAGTTTTACTAAAATCAAATGCATTTTCAGGTAATAAGTCTGATTTAGAAGAAAGTCGCCAGGTCACTCATGAAGAAGCAGTAGCGCTTGGCAAATGCTACAATGCGGTTGAATACATTGAAACATCAGCTAAAGACAACACTAACATCGATGACTCGTTTTTAAAGATTGCTTCAGTTTTGCTTGAAAAACATTCAGCAAACAAGCTAAATGATGATTTCCGCAATACAGGGTTCGGATTGGGATCTGGTGGGAAATCTAGGACAGTTAGATCAGATTGCTCTTGTTAAAAATTTTCCCAAAAAAATGACTGTGGTAGTATTCAGAATGTCTATATTGTCCTTTCAGCTGGCAATGGACAACATATACAAATAAATTCTTCAGGTTATTTTCCTCTGTTGCGCAATGGCTTCAGTTTTATAATCATGTGTTGTCATGGAAAACAAATATCACTTAGGCTCACGTTCTGAAAGGTTGTTGAAAAGAAGTGGAGAGAATCCAGAAAAGGATTTTTTGGATATTTTGTTCACTTCATGGTCATTAGTAGAAAGGCGATTGCAGATGAGACTTAATGCGATCATGTGCACCTTATTTTTTTGTAGAGAAAACAAAATTTAAAGTGAGTTTTGAGTGTTAAACTTTTGTACATGTGTATGGTAAAGTCTACATGATAAAAACTACTGCATCTTAGTGTGGACTAATTTCGCATCTGGTTTGTTCTTAAGGTTAGCTCGCAGCAACACAATCTGTAACACAACCTTTCATGATCAAAGATCTTTCATGATCAATGTCATTCACGAACTGTGTACATTTGTTGCTTCATATGGAATAATGAGTTTTTGTAACTTTAAATTCACCCTGCTTATCTATTCTCTTGTCTACAACGGAAAGTGTTTATCAGCTTTTTGTGTTTAAGTTACCTACAGTCGAACTGTCATCTTTCTTGATATACACATCGGTCTGTGGATAAACATACCAATCAATATTTAATTGTATTGGCACAACCAACTTAAAGGCCACAATTTGTAGTCCAATTCTATGACTAAGATAATATTTATTATTGAGATTTATTATTGCTAAAGACGTCTCAAATATAACAGAACTGATATGTTTAATTGCTTTCATTAGGCTATGCAATTTCATGGGCCTCTGATGAGTGTTGATGTTTGTACATACATATTATACGCAATCATTACATGCATTTATGTAGAACATTGCCCGCAACCCAACACCATTTTGATAATAATGAAAACATTTTTTTTTCCATTATCTGCCCACCGGGTCAAAAAGATTAAGAACCACTGGTACAAAACATGTGTTCTCTTTTGCAATTCTGCATGTAATCTGAAAGTTTAGTGCACTTTTTTTAAAGATTTTTGCAGTGGTCAGAGACAATGTTGCAAAAAAATATTTATTTCAATATGGTTCAGTGTATTTCAGTTCATGTTTGCTTGGTGGGTCAGCAACCACACCAACTCAACCAGCAACTTCTTCTAACCACGTTGTCTGAATGTAGAAGCATGCGGAATAATAACAATTTCTTTTCACACCAGACTTCAATGGGATGCATCCCGCTTAAATGGAAATACCTGTGCGCGTGTGCTCCCACTGTAGAGGTTCGCACACGACTAGATTTAAGAAAAAGAAGCACAAGCTGTGAGGAAAAAAGAGTGCGGTTTACGAAAACAAGAGAATAAAATGAAAGACTAACATTTCAGGAAGAGATTAAGCAGCATAGAAAAAAAACGCATTATTTTTTCTATACAGTTCATGCTTTTCTTTCTTAAACCTCTGGTCATATACGAACCTTTACCTGCTTCTACTTGCATTTCTACTACCTGAGGGGCTAGCTTGGTTTATCTGCTTATATTATGCAGCGAAATATTTATTATCTATGTGGATCATATTTTATGTTCCTTTAATTTTATCTTGACTGTGCGAGTTGGCTGTGTAATGCTTTGTACTTGATGCGCGATCACTGGTTTTCAGAACTAACTTTAAAAATTAATTGATTCTTTACCGTCGGGAATGAATACTATTTAGTGCCTTCTCTTTATACTGTAGTCATGTTTTGGCCCAACTTTTAGTGTCTGATTGTTTCAATATGTATGCATCGTACTTTTTGTTATTGTATGAGTTAAGCCTTGTGTGGATATTTGAAGCAAGCATTTATTGTTGGTATCAACTGCAAGTGTTTTATGAATAGCGTAAATGTTTGTTCTGTCATTCTGTTTTGGTCTATTGTAGCTAGCTCCCTTTCACTAAAAACTGTGCTCTCTATCGTAAAGTTTTACTCGACCCTGTGTGACTCGAAATCGACTTGGCAAAAACAAAACCCGCTGCATGGAAAAAAAAGTATTTCCTTCAGTGGTGACTAAACCGAATTTCGAGGATAATAATGAAAATGGTCCACGTGCAGATCTGCGAAAGTCAATTGCTTTCTTTTGAAAGCTTGTTGATGTTTCCTTTCAAGGCACTGTAATTGGGAGTGAACGGGGTGGTCGCATTGACTTCGACAATAGTTGCATCAATATAGAAAACTAAATAGTGTTTCAGCGTCGCTATCGTTCTTTACGTATTTTTTTTAATCAGGAAGGCTAATATTGCTGTGAACCGTGCCACAAGACTTCTTAAACTTCCTAAAACTTCGAACATTGGATTGTCGTGTATTTTGTGAAACAGTGCCTATAATAATCCTATATTCTTTAGCAATATGAATTGATTGTGTTATCCGATCAGTGATAAGTTGACGGTTTTAGTGATACATGATTGTGATTTTTGATTTCCTACTTAAAGCGTGTATACTGTATATTGTATAATTCATATTACTTACATAAAACTTAAGTACACTTATTGCCTATGGTAAACGTTCAAGAACTAGCATGTTTTGAATTGAACTATAAAAGCTTCATTTTTTTAAACATTTGATGCAGAGTATGTGCCGACGTTAGTTAGTAACAACTGAAGCAATAACTGAAACTTTTTTATTGCTGGCCAATGGCCATGTATGAACACTTGTGAAAACTTCTTCCAGTCGTTGATGATTTTCATGCACTTTTGTTGAGAAAATTGTTCACGAAAAATTCATTTCATTCGAAGTACATCTGTTGGCTTGTTATTGCATTACAGTAGTATAGCCATGACAATTAAAAAATGTCTTGATTGAAGGAAGGAAAGTCCAGGTGGTACTTTTGGACCCCGATCCTGTATGATTTCAGGACCCGAAAACTTGAAAAAACCGCCGCATATTTTTGGATATAGTGCCATTTTCTTAGAAGTGACTATAGAACTGGGCCTAAATTATCCTCTCAACTGTTCACAACGTATGCATATGAGATCCAAAACTCATTGGAGATCCAATACATGGGAATAAGAGAGCCAAAGCTTGAACATAAGAGATTCAAAACATAGGCATGGAAGATGCAAAACATGGGCGTAGGAGATAGAAAACTTGGGCTTTGGAGATCCATAATATTGGCATTGGAGATTCAAAACTTGTGCTTGGAAAATAAAAACATGGGCATCAGAGCTCCAAACTTGTGCAAAGGAGATCCAAGACTTGTTCTCATTATACAAAGTCATCGGCTCTCTGGTAGAGGTTAGCGGTTTTTTTCAACCAGACTAAGTCAGAACTATGGTCAGAAGTCGAACGAGCATTATTGCATGATTTGAAAGTGAGCGCCTCATCCGCTGCACCATGTCATCGCTTGGGCAAAATTTGTCCGTGTAAGATCCAAAACAAGTTCACGACTCACGAGAGACTTAACACATAGTCATAAAAGGGGTACAAATTGTATATTGTACCGTACAATATATGGGCATGAGAGGTCTAAAACATAGGAATAAGACATCCAAACATGGTTGGTTGGTTTTGAATGTTTATCCTCGGACTGACAAAGTCTTTGATTGGTTATTCCTGGTAGTTTCGCATAATTGTAGAGGCTTTTGACGCAGGGCCGTACATCCAACACATGGGTATAAGCCAAAGGGATCCAAAACATCAGCATAAAAGATCTAAACCACGGGCATCAGAGATTCAAACTTGGGCAAAGAAGATCCAAAAATATGTGCATAGTACAACTAACACATGGACATAGAAAATACATAATATGGGCCTATTATTGTAACTGTCTCCGCCGCCAGTGTAGCCAAATCGTTTGGCATCCGCTGGCTTCGATCAGTCTTTCAACAAGGTTGATAGGATCTCCATTCTGTTTTGTCCTTTGCGATGTTTTGCAATCGATGGAGATGTGGTGTGCTGAGCAGGGATCCCAGGCCAGCTTTTCTGATGTCAGATCTCAGCAGTTGTAATAAATTGGTACGGTGACGTCCGGTTCGGCCTTGGTACTTTTTGCTGCCAATTATTGCAAATTCAAGGGCTTTCTGGGGAGGTGAGTCCTGGTGAAGTCTCAGAATGTGTCCAAACATGTTCCATCTCATGGTGGAGATCTTGCAAGACAATGGTTCACTGTTGCATATTTTGTAGAGATTTTTGTTCGAGATAAGACTGTTTGGCCAAGTATGACCAGTTATGACACGTAAATGTCTTCGATGACAGGCATCCAATCTTTCAAGACTTCCTTTGGTAACAGACCAGCTATTACAGTTGTAGATCATAATTGGGATGCAGTACGCGTTGTACAATCTTAGTCGCAACTGTAATGGGATTCTCGATCTCTTGCTCCATAGTTTCCAGTGTGATCTGAAAGCGACATTGCCTAAATTGCAGCGGGATTTGACATCGGCAGTGCTGCACAACAATGATCCCAAAAGTTTGTGTGTACGCCATTTTTCGTTTCCTCGAATCGGTAGGCTATCAGCATCAGTTTCATTTGTGTCTGCATGGTTATAAAATAGGGCTACCATACGTTCTCTTTTAAGAGGATTTGTCCTCTTTTTTCAAGAAAAAATGAATTGTCCTCCGAAGACACTGAAAAATGCTCAAATGTCCTCTTTTTTCACAGTTTGAGTTTTCATACTTATATTTTCAACGGGATTATATTGCTTGATGACGTTTCAGCGACGGCTTGTAGGCTATTTGTTAAACATTTTGTATACCAATGTAACATGCTGATAAGAAATTCGTTCATTTTATGAAACTGTTGTTGAACGTTCATTGCCTGGTTCACTGTAAGATATTAAACGACATTTTAAAGGCCATGCTCACACTTTCACAAAAAATTAGTCTTCTACCTACATATGTTTTATATTGATACAACGCTTGTAGACGTTGTTGATTACCAACTCCATTTGGATCGTTTGTTACTTGAAACGAATGTCTAAAAGTGCAATGTGTATTGTGTATAACAACTAACCTACAGCAAAACAAATCGTGGCATGGATAGATTACAGCCTTGCAAGGAAAGGAACAGCTTTTCAGTTCACGCCGTTTTTAGCGTGAACTAACGGTTATATATGCAGACTACTGTATTAGTCATATTTTTTGCAAATAATTTAACAATTTCGTTAAGGCTGACCATTTCTTGTTGAAAAAAGTTAAGGTTTGGCTACAGGAGGTCGTGCCTGATTTGTCACATTTTGCAGATTTTTATGATCATTGCTGTCTGACTGAAATTGTCTAAAAATCAGTGACGTTCGGTGGCTTAAACCGTTGGGAACGCAACTTGGAAATATGCTGCAGCAAGGTAGTAGGCACGAAGGGCGTAACCGTCGGGCGAAGCCCGGAGGCGTGTTGCCGAAGGCAACACTTCCAGCGGGGGGTCTGGGGGCCTCCCCCAGAAATTTTTAAAAAACACTTCCCATTTTGGTGCGCTCTGAGAGCATTTCCAAAACAAATCAAAAATAAAAATTTGTCAAATTGTGCTTCGCCTATGTCGTGATCATACATCCATTTAATGTTTAGAAGTCATGAACAATCTTAATTTTAACGTTGCAGGACCAAAATCCTGTGTTAGACATGGAATAATAGTTGTCTAAATGTTTAATTCGTCATGAATGTTCATTCTCAGATATTCAGTTAACACTACAAAAACTAACACTTAGGCCTAAACATTACAACCGCAAGCAATTTGTACAAAAAGCTGGATAAGTTTGCCTCCTGCGTATAGAAGCGTAACAAACTAAATATTGCATCCGCACCTGAACGTTCATTGGCGAACTAACGTTATATCAACGCTGTAAAAAGGGCAAAGGCATGACTATGAAAGCTAGTACAGTAGGCTAAAGTACATGGCGAGAAGACATCAAAAAACAGCAACAAGCTTTTTGGCATTATGATGCTGTGCGTGTACCGTGACGAGAGACCATTCTGACGAGTTAGTTTAGTCGCTCTAGCGAATGTACGCATTGACGTCACTGGGAAAGCACAACTAACCTACCATAACCATAACACATCTGATTGGCTAAGCAGCTGGTGACGTTTTGCAAAACGGGTGAGGATTGGATGAAACGAAGGCGTTTTTTGACATTTTTGAATCTTGGAAAGCAAGTTTGATAGTTGCTTACCTGGAGCCTCAGTGATTGTTTCTGACAGAAGCGTTTGCGTCAATTGGCATTTATAGGCAAGACATGCGGTTTGGTGAGGACTTAGACTACTCACAAGCGTTACGAGTAATTCTAGTCACGAATACAGTAATTTTCAAGTTAAAATAGACGTGATAAAATTAATAAGAAGTTAAGCCTAGAATTCAGTCATTATATTTTGCATAGTTTTTGCTAAGGTAAGCACTGCTTTCCCTCACCGATCGTCACTGCTAAAAATGAGGTCTTTTTGCACGTTTTGCTGACTCTTAAAAATATAAAATCATTTGTTGTCGTAAGGAAGCACTAGAGATGAAATGAGAAAAAATAAGTTAAACGTTCAGTCAATCTGTTTTCTTGTTTTTTTTTTGGTAACTTTTGCCCCTAGGCCTATAGCCTACTGAAATGATCTAAAAACATGTAAAAAATTCTTCAAGAGTAACATTCTACTTGCTGGCGAAACGGGTCTTCTTTTTAGGCGATGAAAATATGGTAGGCCTATTATAAAAGATCCAAACCATGAGAATATGATGTTTAAAAAAACTTGGGCATAAGAGATCCAACCGCTCCGTTAGCTTACTGGTTACGCACCCGGCTCAAGATCACGCGGCGCTGGTTCGGCTCTCGGGGTGTGGGCTTGAGCATGTACTTCTAGACTACCTATAGACTATCTAGGTAGTCTAGAAGTACATGGCTTGAGCAACGCATTTCAGGATTGCTCTCCATTCAGCGGCACCTAGTGAATGGAATAATTCCCTGGCAACAAGACTTCAAGCATGCGGCAGTGTCTTTGACAGGACATTTTAAGGCATGCTTGAAGATGGACACGAAGATTGGCTTTCTTGTCTTGTCTTCCCGTCCACTTAATCTAAACCTTCAACCACCAGGTCTAAGCCTGGATGCGACAACAACAAGCTAAGAATACTAGATCCCAAATTTGTAAAGAGGTTAACGATGTAGACTGTTTGGAATGTATTTATAGAAAAATAAACAATTTTGTACCTCTCGTCTAATTTTGATGTTTATATTATTCATGTTATTCATGATATTTTATGGTAAAAATAGAATAAAGATTAGTATTTTGCAAGTTGTGTACAGTGGCGTACGCAGGGGGGGCCATTGGGCCATGCCCCCCCCCCCCCTTAAAAATGGTTTAGTAGGCTACAGTAGTCAACGACGTAGATTAAGGCATTTAATATGTTTTGCATTGCTCTGTTAAAGCAATCACTGTAACAATGTTGTTTTATAGACTAAGCCAATACGAAATACATGGCCCAATCCACCTACCCCACCCCAGGTATGCCAATGTAGAATAGTGTTCTGTAAGCCTATTATAGTGATTAGTGAGAGAGAAATGGATAAAGTCTAAACTAAAACCATACTGGGATATCATGAAGACGTCTGGGATATCAATGGCCAGTGGCGTAGCCAAGGAGGAGGGGGTTACAACCCCACTTTGACACGCGTGTGACGTCACGATATTGAGAATAATGCTTTCAGTCTCTTTATGCTTGGGAATGATGCTTTCAGTCTAAAAAAAACTTGCCTAATTTTAAACAAAACTGCATTAAAAGAGCGACTTTTGCCAATACCAAACATTCAAACATCTCAGCCAGGAATTAACAACAAGAAAACATAGAGACTTAGCTTTTATTTCCGAAAAATGCCGAAGAAAACATGATCTTATCCTTTTGCTATGCCACCTGACAGCACCATTTTACAGGAATATTCATACCCACATTTTTGTTGAAAATGCTCTCAGAATGCACCAAATTCAAAGTAATTTTTCAAAATTTTCTGCGGGAGGCCCCCAGACCCCCCGCCGCTGGGTGTCGTCTTAAGCGAAAACGCCGTTGGGCTTCGCCCGCCGGTCGTCAAAGCCCCCCCTTTCAAAATACGCCACTGGTTGTGTATTATTTATCATTTTGGAAAATCTGACAGTATACCCCTGTGCTTTTTTACGAATACAGCGCTGGATATAGCCTATCAAAACAATTTTGAATCCTCGTAGAGAAAAATAGTTTAGTAATCTCTCAAGCAACTACAAAATTACCATTTACGTAAAAATTTAATGCTTAGGCCTAGGCCTATACATTACAACATGTGCAATGTTTTTCAAAGCACAATTTAGCTGTGCGTGTTTTCTCCACAAAAGCTAGGGATGGTAGAAGTAGGGGATTGCTCACTTAAAACAAAGGTGGACAACTAGAGGGTCATAGTGTTATGACAAAATTTGGTGAAACTGATTGATTGAATCTTTATCCTCGGACTGGGAAAGCTTCTTGCAGAGCTTAATCCTGGCAGTTTCGCATACTTGTAGAGGCTTTGAATCACTGGCGCATGCCCGGTCACCGAGATTGACAGAGTGAAGTTTCCGATTATTGAAGGCTTGTTGTCGGGGAATTATTCCATCCATTAGATGCCGCTGAATGGAGAGCAGCCCTTAACGTGCGTTGCTCAAGCGCACACCCCGAGAGTCGAACCAGCGCCGCTATTGATCTTGAAGCTTCTTCGTTCCAGAAGTGACGCGCTAACCAATTGAGCTATCGGGGCGGACTACAGCATAAGGTCAACTACCATATGACGCATACCTAGGTGCAGAGTTTGTGACCTGTCCACAAGTGTACAAAGTGTTTATTGCTGAAATAAATGTATTGAAATACGTGATATCATGTTTATTTTATACTATTCAATTCATAATAAGTCAACGGTAGCCTAGACCACGCTATAATGGTAAAAGTACGTAGCTTTACACTGCTGCAGTAATGTTCTGCCGATGTTCTAGCATCCAAAATTTCAAGCAGAATATAGCGTTTCATTGACGAGAATGAATTAATTTATGTAAAAGCAAAGAAAACGTTTTGCAGTTTTGCCAAATTTTGAATTTCGCATTAACCCTTCAGTACCTACCCTTCAGCTGTCCACATCGCAAGAACAATGAGTAAAGTGAGTCGTCCCGATATTCCACTGTTCCTAACAAAAACATAGAAGCTTATAGCCGATATCAAGTTCTCTTCAGTATCATACAATTTTTAGTTCTTAGAAAACATTTCAACATCCATCAATATTTATGTAAAGATAAGTGCACCGGTAGGCTACATGCAAAAGTTTATTTGCGGGTCAAAAAGTAGCTCGTTATTGCTTTTTGACAAGGAATCAACAAGAACTTGCCACATCAGTCTGTTTGTTTTATGAGATAAACTGAGTTTTGTCAAAAATGTTCCTACTGTTTATTGTTATAAGTCAGAAACAAATGTATTAGCCTGTTCCCGACAATTTTCACCAAATCAAACGTCATATAAAAACCGTTCAAGTCTACTGAATATTACGTCATGGAAATTCCTAAAGCATGTGCCAAAATTGCACCAGCGTTCATAAGAATTGTGTCAAACCTGTTTGGGCCTGTTTGGGCTTGTTTAAACAGGAAATATTACATCAGCTTTAAACACCTGTTGGAATGACTTCATAATTGTCTTTCATTATTGCGTCACAGTACTGCATACGTGAATTTGAGATATTGCTATCTATTCTGGTCATTCGTAAAATGATTGTTTGAAAGTTGGCCGCACATTTAACTGTTGGCTTAGTGCTTGCTAGCTGGACAAAAGTTCCGTCTTTTATCCAAGTAATCTGTTCTGTAGTGACAGTTTTCAGTGGTGTACGCGTTGCACCCCCTCGTTTTTGGTAGCCGTGGGCTAATTTTTACAGAAATACACTGTTTGAAAAGAAGTTCAAGTGTGTGTTTCTTCGGTCATTATATGCAGACGAAAGGATCCGGGAACTTTAAGTTACAATTTTCCCACGAAGAAATTATGGTTTACCGCTGTGACCATAAAAAATAAAAGACGAAGTTGTTGGTTGGTAGGCTACAAAAGCAAAGAAATAATAAAAGAAGATCTTGTTGGTTGGTAGTCTAAAGAAGCAAAGAAAATTAAAGACATTTCTTCTCGGTAGGCAACTGAAGAACTTTAAGCTAAAAAGTAAAGACATTTCTTCTCAGTTTGGTACAGAAGAAAAAATAACTTTGACATTCATTGGCAAGAAAGAAGATTAAAGGCAATCCATCTGTGCTTGAAGATTCAAGTGGAAGAATCCAAGCAAGTTTTGTGGACGTTTGGACTTCACATACTCGTACAGCTACGGTATCGTGCATTTAAATTCTTTTTTGTATTTTTACGGTCTTTGCAGTTAAGTTTTTTATAACTACTGTAATAATTTTGTGTGTTTGTGTAACTTAATTTTTTAATTGTTAAATTTAGCCCTAACATTTAATATGTCTACACTCGGTGGTGACAGGGACTCGACCGCCGTCGACTCGACTGAGTTTAAGCCTGATGATGTTCTTTGCGGTCGGGCAGGCCATTCTGGGGAGGGACCCATTAACGATGAGGCTAAGTCAGTTCGAGAGGCCCGGCATCTTAGACGGGATATTTTGACTCAAATTGGGAAACTTTCTGTAGCCCTAGGTTCTTTGAATGATAAGCAGGAACTGTTAATTTTTAGATCTAAGTTATCTACTTTAGAAGAGGAATTACGGCATTTCCATGCTCTTTTAAGTAAAATTGTTAACTCTGCAATCTTGGCAGAACTTCGTGATAGGGTAGATCCCGAATTTAACTCGTTAAAAAATAACTTCGAACAAAAAGAAAGTGAGTTCTCAGATAGGTTGGATGCTGACATACATCCTGAGGATAGCGCCTCAAATGTAAGCACTAGGATGTCTGAGAGCTCGTCACGGATAGTTGCACAAATTAACCTACAGTTAAGACGAGAGGAGCTCCAGATCCAAGCTGAGGCCGAAGCAAGAGCTGCTGAGGCCATCGCAAGAGCTGAAGCCATACGAGCTGAGGCTGCCGCGAGAGCTGAGGCCGACGCGAGAGCTGCTGAGGCCGCACGAGCAGAGGCTGCCGCGAGAGCTGAGGCCGAAGCGAGAGCTGCTGAGGCCGCCGCGAGAGCCGAAGCTAGAGCTGCTGAGTTCGCACTCAAAGACGCTCAGTTGAGGGCCGAACAACGTAAAGAGGTAGTTTTAGCTGAATATCGTTCTGAGTTGGGCTCCTGGCGTAGCTCTAGGAAGGGCTCTTCTAGGCATTCCAGAAGTGAACATCAATCACAGTTTAATTTACCTAACCTTTTCCACACGCCTGTTCAATCCGTAAGTGGACCAGTACAATCCACATCTTTTCAAGCTGTTTCAGGAGGTCTCGGGGCCGCGGCTAAGGGTCTTCCGAAGGCTGTAGAGCCAAGGTCTGCAAATTACAACCGAACTCCTCCCCCAGAGCGTACAGGTCACGGGGCCGCCATTAGCAGTAATGCTTTGCCCCCTTCACAGTTTTCAGCGCCGCTAGTTTTTGATCGCCCAGCTACACGTAATTTGGGTGGTTGTGAGAGGCGTATCGCGTCTCCTGATTTTAACGTGTGTGAGGATCGTGATCGGGCTGTGCATGTGACTGAGCCCACTCAGCCCCTTAAGGGATATAGCTTGTCTTCTCCCGCTAAATCGAGTTCTCAACAGCAGGATTGCTTTTTTGAATACCAAAATAGTAGGACGTTCTTCGATAAGGCGGCCTTGATTGGTTACGATGGTAATAATATGCCATTTGTCTTCTTTAAAAATCGTGTTATGGCCTTGATGGCAGCTTCGCCCTTTAAGGGAACTCGTTTGACTTTGTTGCAAGCAGCTTGTGTTAGAACAGCTGCACAAACGATTGCTAATTTGGTTTCTGACACTCCTGGCTTGTCAGAGGAAGACAGGATAGAAATGTCGTTAGCTCGCTTGTCCCAACGTTTTGGAGTTCGTGGAGGTCTTTTCGCAGAACCAGAAATTAGAAAGTATCGCTATGGTAGCAAATTGACTTCTATCTCTTCCAGTGATTTGAAAGAGTTTAAAGATGAATTGTCGCAGTGTTTGCTTTACGCGAAAGCTTATGGTCAGCGTGATAAATTAGAAGGACGTTTTGTTTTGGATTTGGCTAAACGACTCCCGTTTGACGCTAAGCAGCGTTATCTTGACTTTTTAGGTGATCAGTATGGTAGCACTGAGGAACCTACTTTTCAGAGTTTGTTTGATTTTGTAGTACGGGAGGAAACGCGCAAGTCGACTGATTTTAGCATCATGCTAATGGGCGATTCTGGTGAGTCGCAGCATTTTAAAAAGTTTGGCAAAGGAAAATTGCTTTCATGTCCGGTTAGGCAGACGTCGGTAAAACCCCATGATAATGTGATTTCAGGGAGTTCGCAGTACTCGACTGCTGTTGGCGCACCGCGCGGCGGTGTGGCCAGACGTAGTGACATACCGGCATGTTTTTGTTGTTCGTCACGTGGTCAAGTTGAATATCATTTTTTGTCTAATTGTAAAGAATTTTTGCGCTTGACACCTAAAGGTCGGAGAGATGTCATTGTGAAAGCTGGCAAATGCTTGAATTGTTTGCGCCAGCATATGGTTAGAGACTGTAATCATGCAAATAACTGTCGTAAGTGCGGACCTACCAACGATAGGAAACACTATTTTCTTCTGCATGATTTTTATGTGACGTCACGTGATTCTCTGGATTCGGTCGGTAAAGATGATGCTGGTGCCAGAGTTCCTGTGCGTAATGTTAAGATTGGAAATGTTAAAGCAGCCTTTAACCGCGTTACTGCTGCTCGTGTTTTGAATCCAATGACTGGCAAATCGAAGTTGGTGTATTGTCAGCATGATCCTGGTTCGCAGTTGACCTTTGTTTCGAGTGACTTGGTGTGCGAACTTGGTCTTAAACCGTATGATAAAGCGTCGTTTAAAATAGATACTCTGGCTGGTCAGAAACCTACTTGTGCTGACCTTGTTAAACTCAACATCCAGTCGTTAGAGACTGATGAACTGTTTTGTGATATAACCTCGGTGGTTAACCCAGCTTGGGCTGACGATGTTAAAACTTTACCCCATAAACAAGATTTAAGTGGTTTCCGTCATTTCCATGACGTGAATATGTTTCATTTGAATGATTGTAGTACTGTAGATGTACTGATTGGCAATGACAACGCTTATTTGATGTGGGCAAAAGAAGAACGTGTTGGTGAAAATCGCAGTGAACCGCATGCTTTACTCACTCCTCTCGGTTGGTTGGCTTGTGGTGGTAAGTCACCCTTAGTTGAAAGCGTTGCTAAAGTGTGCAGAGTGCAGACGTCTTCAGAGTCGGATGTCATCTCTGGCTTTCAGCGTAAAATTGAGTCTCGCGATATGGAAATAGCAGACCTGAATAAAGTCATTCAGGATTTGACTTTGCAAAATGAAACCTGTGAATTGTCTCGCAATGATATTTTGGCTAGAGAACTTGTCGAACCGAATATTGAGTTGAAAGATGGTCGATTTGAGATACCTGTTCCGTTGAAGGAAGATATTGATTTACCTAACAATTTTGTGTTGGCGTCAGATAGAGCTGCTGCTTTAAGGAAGAAGGCTTTAAAACAATCTGAATTTCGAGGAACTTGTGTAAATGATGTAATGTCTTCTTGCCCTGACTTGTCTGACTTGTTGGGCCCTCTGGCGGATGTCTTGGCTGGATTTCGGCTTGAAAGATTTGGTTTCATGGCTGATGTGACCAAATACTTTTTTCACATTTTGGACTCTTCAATACGTAAGCCCAATTTTATTGAACTGCTTACGTACACAGGCAGTGCCGTTCGGATCGTGAACGAACGCCCTTTGGTACCTCTGAGTGACGACCCTAGGGATTTTACTGTCATCACCCCTGCCTCACTTTGACCCCATACTTAGACCCATACTGTGCTGTTGGGCAACCACATGATCGTGACCAATTAAGAAGGGATTATCGGTTCAATTTGTCACTTTCTCATCAGTTTTGGAGTAAATGGATCGATTTTTACTTGCCAGATCTTCAGGGCCGGAAAAAATGGCTAAAAATGGCCGAGAATTTGGAGCCTGGTCAACTTGTAGTGGTAGGTTCTCTCCAGGACATTGGTAAACGTGGGAAGTATCAACTTGGGAGGGTGCATGAGGTAGTTCCACAAATTAGGAAAGGGAAGCCTGTGGTTCGTAGAGCCAATGTTGCCGTCTGCAACTATGATGAGAGTACGGGGAAAGTGAAAGTAGACTACGTGTTGAGGGATATTTCGTGCCTCGCCCCCGTAAAGAACACCTAAGTGTTAGGGTTTGAGCCTGGTTTTGTCTGCGGTGGCCGACACTTGTCTGAGCCCGGAACAGTCGGTTATTATCGCAACCATTGTATATAGCGTCATTTTAGCGTGTACCTATGGTACCAATTTCATGTATCGTCGTGTTTATTCTTATTGCTGTTCATTCTTTGCATGCCCTTTGTATTTGCGTATTAACTTAAACGTGAGTGATTCAAACAATTTGTGTATCATGTGTTTTTATTCATTGGCTCACAATTGTCGTCATTTCTTTTTAGTTATGCCATGTCAGACTGTCATAACTAGGGGCCGCTATGTTCCCGACAATTTTCACCAAATCAAACGTCATATAAAAACCGTTCAAGTCTACTGAATATTACGTCATGGAAATTCCTAAAGCATGTGCCAAAATTGCACCAGCGTTCATAAGAATTGTGTCAAACCTGTTTGGGCCTGTTTGGGCTTGTTTAAACAGGAAATATTACATCAGCTTTAAACACCTGTTGGAATGACTTCATAATTGTCTTTCATTATTGCGTCACAGTACTGCATACGTGAATTTGAGATATTGCTATCTATTCTGGTCATTCGTAAAATGATTGTTTGAAAGTTGGCCGCACATTTAACTGTTGGCTTAGTGCTTGCTAGCTGGACAAAAGTTCCGTCTTTTATCCAAGTAATCTGTTCTGTAGTGACAGTTTTCAGTGGTGTACGCGTTGCACCCCCTCGTTTTTGGTAGCCGTGGGCTAATTTTTACAGAAATACACTGTTTGAAAAGAAGTTCAAGTGTGTGTTTCTTCGGTCATTATATGCAGACGAAAGGATCCGGGAACTTTAAGTTACAATTTTCCCACGAAGAAATTATGGTTTACCGCTGTGACCATAGCCGTAGAAAACAATGTAAAATTACATCTTTCGCATGGTTTATCGTATAGCTTACTCTCTGATAATTTCAAAAAACTTAGACGTAAGGTAGCCTAAATAACAGATTAATCAAAGCAACTCAAAACTCGAGTTTGCAAACAAAAAACCAAAGATGTACGTATACGCCGCAAATTCTACGCCGTAGACTTGCGGCGTAGACTTTTTGTTTACGCTAACGCTTGCGGCCACATTTTTTTGGATAGTTGTCGCTTGAGGCTACGCCGTAAAGTTTTCGCGTTTTTTTAGCGCATAGGCTATAGCGTCAACGCATACTTTTTAATGTCTTAGCTGTTGTTTGCATTTTTTTTTATCAAACTTTCCAAATTTTGAATAAATTAAAAGAATGTTTATAATGGGCGAAGACATATTGAAACCAAAACGCAGCAAAATGTCAGATGAACACTTTCAGATGCTTGTGTTTCTTCGTGGAAATTCAAAATAAAACTTGTTTGTTTCGAGTGGGTCATACCATGTGAATGTTTGGCACCTAGCAAACAAAATGAGTTTACGCTAGTGTATGCGCTGACGCCGCCAACTTTTTTTACAAGTTACGTTGACGCATAGCCTACGGCGTATGGTTTTTTGAACGTTTGCGTTTACGCTGACGGCGTCAATGTTTTTTGTATGTAGGCCTACGTACATCACTGCAAAAGGCGTAGTCACTACGGTTGAATACTTTATAAAATAGCCAACTCATGAGATAACTGCGTCGCAGTTCTACGCAAGGCAGCGCTCAGTACTCCTATTAATCCGTACAATTTGTAAACAAAAAAAACTAGCTAGTAGCAAGCTGAAATATCAGAGTAGGTTATGTTGTGCAAATTATGTCATATCTCTAAAACTATTTACAATAGCAACATCATTTAACTAGGAATAAATACTTGAATAAGTTTGAGAAATTCATAAAATTTCAAATGTGTTGATGGCGTAATTTGTCAGTAATATTGTTTTGAAAATTACAAACCTCACCGACCCCCTCCCCTCCAGCAGGACAAACGGTTAGACGTCTCAATCTGGAAACACTGAAGTCAAAGTTGGTCTATTTTGTGAGCAGAAAAACAGCAGTTGTGTCGCCTTTCCGGGTATGGATGGGTTGGGGTCACCAGCTTAGCCTTTTGCTAAGCGCCACACGGTCTACGAAGCAACTGTGATGGAAGTCGCTTCGGCGACGCGACCGTGTAACTGTATAACAATAACTGCGTAGCCTACTTATTACCGTATTCACTGTTCACTGCGTCCAGTAGTTTATTCCACGTTACTGTACATCCAAAGGTTGAGGGTTGTATCTCCAATATATAACCATTACTTTGATACAAGATCCGAAATAAATCGATTATGCATTTAAACATATATCCAGTGCTTGACTGTAATAAGCGACCGTTAAGCAGACGTCCAAAACGAACTAACTTTCTTTTTCAAGTTTCAGAAATAAAAATGGCTTCTTACAAGAGAGGAGCGCATCTCTCATAACGAAGAAACAAACACTGCGCTCTCACTAAATCTAACGTCACATTCCAGAACTGTGGAAGAAAGGACCAATCACGTGCTACTACGAGCTGTCTCCCCAGTGATGCACAAAACACATTATTATTTGGGTTCCATGGAGGGGAGTACCGCGACATAGCTCCCCCTCTAAGTGGGTACGAAGTTATGCGAACACACGACAAGAATACAAAACGAAATGACAAAAATATTGGTAGTTCTGGGTGAATCGGCTGATGGTCGTTGTTACGGCATGAAGCAGGCGGAGAAGAATGATCGTTGTTCTTCTAGCATGACGGTCATTCCGAGTAGCAATCCGGATGTGATAAAAATCCCGCGGAACGGCCGCAGTATCGCGTGAGCGATCGACATACAGAGTATCCCTGCTCGCGATGACATAATGTCCGTAATTGTCCAATCAGTCCTTAGATTTCTTCTGATCTTTCAAAGTTGTGTCACCCAGTCTACAGCAGTGTTGGAGGTGAATATCTACAAAGTATATACAAGGCAGTAAGAGTCCTTCATAAGGAAGGTGTCTAAAGTAAGTCAAAAATTTTGAATCACACTCATACTCAAAGATGTTCAAGACTCACCAGATAAACGAAGGGACACGAACACAGAATCCCTAGACTCAAGGTAAGGTAAAAAAAAAGGAACTGTGTACAGCAGAAAGGTACGGTAAAGGCAAGGGTTCATCACTTCCGGAAACGAGTAGGTAACCTGACTTCTCTGCCGGTACGTGTCACGTAGTGTGAAGCGGTCGATGAGACTGGGAGCTCGTCAGAAACCCTAGGATCATCCTGGGAACGAACGTACTGCATAGAAGAAGTCGAAGAAGTTAAGAACGTATCGTCTCGAAACGGCAGTGACGTTTCGGCATGACTTGAAAAATCCTCATCAGGGGAAGTGTCCATATAAGCAGGTTTTAATCTGTCAATGGTAACTGTATCAGTGCGACCAGCGATGTCAACGGTAAAGTACTTCTCACAACGATCGATTACACGGTAAGGCCCGTCGTAAGGTGGACGTAACGGTCCCTTCACTGCATCATGTCGTATAAAAACGTGTGAGCATGTGTCAAGGTCAGCGTCCATATAAACAGAGCGTTTGCCATGACGCGGGCGTATGTAAGGAAAATTGTTGACAAAATCACGTAACTGACGCACGTAGTGGGAATTGACAGGACCTACAACGGGGTCTGCAAAAAAATCACCTGGTAAACGAAGGGTGGTGCCAAGTGTGGCTTCAGCAGAAGAAAAACCAAGATCTTCCTTTATCACTGCACGAGTGCCCAGGAGTGCCAATCCGAGGTGGGAGAACCAGTTGTTTGGGTTGGATTGAGCTCTGATGGCAGTTTTGAGTGTGCGATGCACCCTTTCAACTAATCCGTTGCAAGCAGGGTGGTAAGCAGTAGTTGTACGATGATCACACCCAAGGTATTGGCATAGCTCTTTCCACAGGAGAGAGGTGAATTGTCGACCACGGTCAGTGACCATGGTGACAGGGGCGCCAAAGCGTGATACCCAACCCCAGAGAAAGGCATCAGCACATGCACGTGCAGTAATGTTGGTCAACGGTAGGGCTTCGACCCAACGCGTGTGGCGGTCAATAACGGTGAGGAGATACGAATATCCGCTGGACTCAGGTAGTTCTCCAACGATATCAACATGGACATTCGCAAAACGTTTGTCAGGAGTAGGAAAATGAGTTAGAGGCGCCGAGACGTGCCGTTGAATTTTGGCGCGTTGACAAGAGACACATGTCTTAACCCAAGCTTTAATGTCAGCCTTCATGTCAGGCCAAACGTAGCGTTGAGCAATAAGGCGTTGTGTTGATTTGATTCCTCCGTGGTTAAGGTTGTGCAGTTTGTCAAAAACTGTTTGGCGATACGTCGTCGGCAACAGGACTCTAAAGCGTCCAGTTGAGGTATCCCCCTCGATGGAGATGCCGTGTTCAGGTAGGAGTCGTTTTTCCAACGTAAGAGAGGTAGGACTCATACGAAAGTCAGCTAAGGAGGTGTCATCGTGTTGAGCAATGGCCAGGTCACAAAAGTCGAAGTTGATACCATCTTCATAAATGGCATTGACTGCAGCGCGACTGAGACAGTCTGCGACCAAGTTTTCACTACCCTTTAAGTAGCGAACATCAGTGGAGAACTCACTGACGTAGGCCAAGTAACGTAACTGTCGTGCTGTGGCTTTCGCCATCGTTGCGCTGAAAGCTGCAGCTAGCGGACGGTGATCTGTAAAGATTGTGAAATCACGTGACTCAAGGAAGTAGGAGAAATGTCGGACGGCGAGGTACATGGCTGTAAGCTCCCTGTCAAAGACACTATACTTCTGTTGAGCTGTATTAAAGAAACGAGAAAAAAACATGAGCGGCTTGGCTTCGCCATCGATGAGTTGTTGAACAACAGCGCCAGCGGCAGTATCTGACGCGTCTGTGACTAGTTGGATGGGAGCACCATGAACGGGGTGAGAGAGTAACGTGACTTTCGCGAGGCTCTGTTTCGCAGTCTCAAAAGCATGCTTCATGATGTCAGTCCAGATCAGAGGTTTCTTTGACGACTTACCAGGCGGTAAGGAAGTGTACAGAGGTTGAAGGATTTCCGCACAGTGTGGTATGAACATGCGGTAGAAGTTGAGCATACCCAGGAAACATCGTAATTGTCTTACGGTGGTGGGTAGAGGAAAGTTCAGGATAGCTGAGACTTTGCCAGGAAGCGGCCGTATGCTGCTCGAGTCGAGCTGGTGTCCTAGGAACTTCAGTTCGGGTACCGCAAAGGAACATTTTTCCTTGTTGAGGATGAGACCGTAGTGGTCAAGACGTTTGAACACCTGAGATAGGTGGCGTTTGTGCTCCTCTAAGTCTCGAGAATGGACGAGGACGTCGTCAATGTAACAATAGACATAGGGAAGACCCCGCAGCACTTCATCCATGAAGCGCTGAAACGTCTGTGCGGCACCCGAGAGACCCATAGCTGTACGTTTGAAGTTGTAACTCCCCATTGGAGTCACAAGGGTCGTCTTGTGACGATCCTGTTTTGCTATGGGTATCTGGTGGTAGCTCTTCACGAGATCCAGGCTGGAGAAGATAGTGGATCCAGAGAGGTGGTCTACAAAGTCGTGAAGATAGGGTATGCGGTAGGAGTCTTTCGTGGTTTGTTTGTTGAGCAAGCGAAAATCACCCGTGATTCTGTACCGCCCATTTGGCTTGGGTACAAGGTGTACTGGTGTACCGTATGGAGAGTTCGCCGGTTCTATAATGTCCAAGTCAAGGAGCGTCTGCAGTTCCTTGCGGAGACCCTTCAGCTTTTCTGGAGATAGTCGTCGTGCCCGTTGGCACACAGGTGGACCATTGGTAGGAATATAGTGTTCCGTTGTGTGGCGAACTGGACGGTTGAAGTTCTCCAGCTCAAAAACAGAAGGAAACTCTTCCTCTAGGAAAGCTAGTTCAGCAGGAATCTGTGCCGTGCTCGCAGAAGGTGAACAGGCATCAGAATAGAGTTGAACTTCAGAAGCATCAGTAGGTGAAGTAGACAAATCCGTATCAGGAGCAAAGTCAGTACTCGATACACAGGGATCGGCTGGGGTCGTCTGTAGGAGACGGCCGTTAACAACGTCAGGTGTTAAACAAAAATGGCGTAAGAAATCCAGTCCAAGAATGGGAAAATCTACGTCTGCAACGCGGAACGTCCACTCAAATGTGCGGTCAAAACCAAGCGACAAAGTCAATGGTCTTTCGCCAAAAATGTTAACCGCAGTGTGATTAGCTGCGCGTAGACTGGATTGCGGTTCGGAAACGTCGGTATAACAACGCGGCAACAACGAAAAGGTCGATCCTGTATCAACACAAAAGTTAATGTCAGTAAGAGTGTCAAGAATCATGAAAAGAGCGGAATGTGTCGTAGGTCCTGCGGAGCCGAGGCTGCCCACTCGTCTATCCCTCGGCGTTATTCGTTTTTTGGCTTGCCTCTTAGGACCCAAGAGCAAGGTTTTTCACAGCGATGTGCCTTATTACCATATGTGAGGTGGTAATAGCATAAAACACGCCTTGAGTCATTGGACCTCGGTTTGGGTTTGAAGTCGGTGGAGTCCGTAATTTTCGGAGTAGAGGTACTCGGCTCCGAGCGCCTAAAATTCGCAGGCGAGCTCAGTGTAGACATCGAGGTTGTACATGAACGAGAGTCAGAAGAAGCAGTAATGGAGGTTTGGAGCTCCTCCAGGCGGTCCGCGAGTGAAGAAATGCGGTTCTCCAAGTGGAAGTTAATTTCTGGCTGTTTATTGGTATCTTGCGTGGGAGCAGAATTAGATGGCTCTCCCGCAGCAATGATGTCATCTGCTCGTTCGGCGAGCGTTTGAAGATCGTCACCCTTACAGATGGTTAAAAGTTGTCGCACTCCAGGAGGAAGACGGTCAAGAAAAACTATGCGAAGGAGAGGAAAAAAATTCTCAGGAACACGACCGTTTATAGCAACTAACTGACGTAAACGCTTTAAGAGCTCGGTCGGCTTAAGGCCTAGATCTTTGTTACCATGTAAGAACTCGTGAAGTCTCTCCGTAGAAGACTTCATATTCTCGGCAGTGATCAAAGTTTTAAAATTTTCATACGGTAAATCACAATGTACACAATTATCCAAAATTTCTGTCATATCAGCCAATTGCTTAGGATCAAATTTTTGTACGATGCAATCGAACTTATCACGTGAGCTCATGTCAGGGTGCTGTATGAACGCAGATTCACACAATGATAACCATAATTGCACATTGCTATGAGTAAACACAGGTAATTTAAGTTTTTTTGATACTGGTACGTTTGCCGACAAGTTCATAATATTTTGTACAGCAGTGTGAAAAGCCTCTGTGGCGTTATTATTTGCCTTAGTATTAATGCTACGCACTACGAAATACAGTAAGGTAGTTAAAAATGACGTCACAATAGCCAAAAGTGACACTACAATAACAATCAACTCCATGTTGGTTGAATTAGGCCAAGTTAAGTTACATAAAAAATTGTTGCAACGTTCCAAATCCAATCACGTCGGGGTCACCAATGTCGCCTTTCCGGGTATGGATGGGTTGGGGTCACCAGCTTAGCCTTTTGCTAAGCGCCACACGGTCTACGAAGCAACTGTGATGGAAGTCGCTTCGGCGACGCGACCGTGTAACTGTATAACAATAACTGCGTAGCCTACTTATTACCGTATTCACTGTTCACTGCGTCCAGTAGTTTATTCCACGTTACTGTACATCCAAAGGTTGAGGGTTGTATCTCCAATATATAACCATTACTTTGATACAAGATCCGAAATAAATCGATTATGCATTTAAACATATATCCAGTGCTTGACTGTAATAAGCGACCGTTAAGCAGACGTCCAAAACGAACTAACTTTCTTTTTCAAGTTTCAGAAATAAAAATGGCTTCTTACAAGAGAGGAGCGCATCTCTCATAACGAAGAAACAAACACTGCGCTCTCACTAAATCTAACGTCACATTCCAGAACTGTGGAAGAAAGGACCAATCACGTGCTACTACGAGCTGTCTCCCCAGTGATGCACAAAACACATTATTATTTGGGTTCCATGGAGGGGAGTACCGCGACAGTTGCAACTTGCACCATCTAATCTATGCTTGCCAGCGTTGCCAGATGGGGAAATAGGATACCAAATAAAAAAATTCTGGTGAAATTTAGAGGTCTTTGGTATTAACCTTTTTGACCTTGGAACCAAACAACGTTTTGGTGAAATCTGGTGAAATCTTCCCCACTCGAGTTTTTCCAAAATTTTTAAAAATATTTAGCAAAAATATCTCTGCTCGTACAAAAAACGTTTTGCAAGAGGTTTGCGCATGCGTGATGGCAGTGTGTTGCAAGTTCAGAGTGACCAATTTGCGCTCTTCAATCAATTTTTTGAATCTGAGAGCAGCACTGTACCAGCAATCGTGTAGCCTTTGCCACTGGCATGATTGCAGGCAGTGGCGAGACACTGGTTTTTGGAGAGTTCTTTTTACCAAAACTGGCCAAAATGGCAAGTTTTGTATTTAAAATTAGTGAAGGAGGTTGTTTTTTGCCCAAAAACTAAAAGTTTATCAACATCAGTGACCTTATACATAGGCTACATGCATACAGTGGCCACTTAATTCATTTTCATGGATATCCTGAGCAGGATAGGCTATGCCAAAATCTTTCAAATTTTTCATCAGGATGTTATTGCATCTTGGAGTGTATTTTAAGGTAGCCACTTTAACAAGTCGAAATTCTGCCACTGAAATTGATTAGAATGAAACCGCCAACCAATCACAAGCTACGGTTTAAGTGACGTAAAAAATGGCGAAAAGAAGATGATAGAAAGCAAATTAAGTGATGGATTTTTTGTCAGCTGGTTGGTTTAGGGGTTAGGGCTAGAAAGTAGTCATTTCATTGACGCGGGTTCGATTCCCACTACTGCTATTGCTCTCTTTCTTCTGTAATTACTGTAGCGATCCATTACTTCAACATATAAGTTTTCCTGCCTTTTACTAAAGTTTCTGTAGTTTTCCGTGTAAACTGCTCCCGAAGTAAATAGAAAAAAGGGAACAGAAAATAAAAGGGTTTGTTCGCCCTTTGACGAGAGCTCACACGGGAAATCGGACGAGCTCTATCACATCAAAGGGCGAACAAACCCTTTTATTTTCTGTTCCCTTTTTTCTATTTACTTCGGGAGCAGTTTACACGGAAAACTACAGAAACTTTAGTAAAAGGCAGGAAAACTTATATGTTGAAGTAATGGATCGCTACATTACCAAATAAAGTTCAAAACAAGCATTAACTCTCTGGATAAGTGCGAGAAGGATCACAATTGGACGGTTAGTCATTCGCAGTGGCAGAATTTCGACTTGTTAAAGTGGCTACCGTATTTTAACCCTGGCAGTAAAAGTTTCCGCTTTTAAAGTAAAAATAACAACTTTTTTGGATAAGAACTTTTGATGTTTATTCTGACAATTATGACTGCTACAGTTATAATCCGTGTATGCAATGTGTGACAAAACATGTGTTTTGCATGATTATTCGTTTCATTTTAGTCTTATGTCTCAAAAACTGCTTGTATTTTTAGGCGAAATTGCTTTATTTAGGGTGTTTTAAATATCTGGTGAAATTGTATGCAATCTGGTGAAATCTTCGTTACTTTTTGGTGCCAAGCAGCTTTCAGCATCTGGCAACGCTGATGCTTGCACCTGTATATTTTCCCCCGACTTCACAGCCCTATATGGTACCGTACTCATTGCCAATGTAAATTTTTAGGCTGTGGCTATTCTTACAACATATTGTAAAAATAGCCTCAGAGGCTATTCTTACAAGCACCACTCAAGCATTACGTTTGACATCAATATGCGCTCATGCGTGATCTGGAACTGGTATACAAGTCGCCACCCTGGTTAAAAAGGCGATGACGTCACACAGGAGGAATCCACCATAAAATGGTGGAAAAGTGGGGTGAAAATAGTCAACCATGACAAAAAAAAGCATGCAAGTGTCCGCTTTTACCTAATAGCTATGTAACACAGGCCCGAAAAACACCACATATCTCCTTAGAAAAGAGTTAAACTTGACCAAGTTTAACTATTTATCCGAAGAATACTTCTAAAGATACCAGCATTTAATCAATAATATATCTTTGTCGTTTCTGCTTCGATTTTTACAATTAAACCATTGCTGGAAAGCGCAAGCTATCGTTTATCCAAATGAAGGTCAGCCAGACTCTAAAAGTTAAAAATATTTCTTAGGTAAAGAGTTGAACTTGACCGACTTTAACCATTTATCCCAAAAATACTTGTAAAGATACCAGCATTTAATAAACGCTAATCTAAAGAACATATCTCTGTCTATTGACAAGCAAAAGTTGAGGTTGATAGCTTTTTCACAAAGCGAGCAACCGGGCTTCAAACACAAGCAAATAGCGCCCGATGACTCGTTGCATTTCCGAATCGAAGCAAGTATACAAGTCTCCCCGGTCTGCGATCATTATATGTCTTTATTAAATTAGTTGTAAGTTGCTTGTTTCTGCTTCGATTTTAACAATTGAACCATTGCTGGAAAGCACAAGCTATCATCTATCCAAATTAAGGTCAGCCAGACTCTAAAAGTTAAAAATATTTCTTAGGTAAAGAGTTGAACTTGACCGACTTTAACCATTTATCCCACAAATATTTTTAAAGATAACAGCATTTAATAAACGCTAATCTAAACAACATATCTCTGTCTATTGACAAGCAAAAGTTGAGGTTGATAGCTTTTTCACAAAGCGAGCAACCGGGCTTCAAACACAAGCAAATAGCGCCAGATGACTCGTTGCATTTCCGAAAAGCTAGGCTATTTACAAAAAGTGAATACCGCACATGTTAAACAAAAACTGTACATATTTTGAGCACAGCACAGTAACTGTTAGGCCAGATCATCACCCATGTGTCCCTCCTCTCCTTGCCTAGATGAGACCTGCTATTTGTCCTCGCAACCCTTTTTGTTTCCCGACCAAACTGAGAAGTTTAGAGTTTCGTTATTTGTTGGATGCAAATAGACGCATGCTTACATTTTTGACCACCTTAAAACACTAAACCAGTTTCTGCTCGACATAGCCTACAGTGTTCAATTTTTGTCCCAGGAATCAACTCTTCAAGCAATACTTTCCCTACTTTGTGTGCACTAACATCCTAATTTATATGCCATTGTTAACAATTGCGATATTCGTGAATTCATTTGAGGCTTTGGGTACCGGAATTAATATACTTATTTGAACTAGCAAATTCAATCCACAACACTTTCCACTAGGCTGTTACTTAACACTAAGCACGCATATGCGCTGCGATTTGTGGCCGTGTTAGCAACTGAAAAAAAGCCTTGGTGTGAAGATCACAGAATTGTTCAAAATGTGAGCTCAGTAGCCTATTACTGTGCTTGCAACTGCATGGTGCTATCAACGTGCAAAACAACTCGGCTCCAGGTCCCCTGCGGTCACAGACACGCATATTATCCCTGAATAGGGGGGTATCGCGTTTGCCATTCGCTCATTGTCGCCTGGTTTGATTGCAAACAAGTCTGTTCTATGTAGTTGCTTTCCTCATTGCGTCCAGTATGTCAGCACAATTGCTTTATCATCGCGAACGCCATTGTCACTTTTCCTCATCCACCTTTCCCAGGCTTGTTCGCGATGAAAGGCACAGAGTAACACGTAGCAATCTGCGGAACAAGAAGTCGTGGGCACTGAGTGGTAAAGTACAGTAGCAACTTAACAGTGACGACACAAATGCATGAGCAATGGAGACAGCACACAAGCAACGAAAATGTTAATGCAATTCACTAACTTGAAAAAACGCTTTCGATGGCCTTGATTTCCGCCTCACATTTATCGGTCATGAAAAACGAAGGGTTCCAGTTTTCTGACCACCCTTTTACAACAGAAAGTGCTTCTGCTATGTCCGAAGCTTGTTCATTTTGGATAATAAACGTAGCAACAACCTGGTAACCAACATTCGTTCTGACGCAAAGAAAAAATAGAGGAAGGGAATACTTGGACGTCTTGTAAGTTGCATCCAAGAGGCAAATGCCTTGGCCGCAACGATGCAACAATCGTATTATCTTCATCTAAGATGAGTTACAATCAACTAAATTTTCATCTTATGATAGTAGCCTACAGAAATAATATACGGTACTGTACGTAACATTGAAAACCACCAAGCCTACTACGTGAATATGGTAAAAAATAAATTGTCTCAAAAAGATTGGTTGTGACCCAAACCCTGCCTTTGGTTACCGCTGGACATGTCACTTGGTCCAATCAATAACACCACATAGGCGTATGGATTTGGCACACTAGATGGAAAAAATACAAAAGAGGTCAGTGAAGTAGGCTAGGCTACTCTGAATCAACAAAGCTTTTACACCTGAAAACTGAGTGTCTTTAAGAAACGAGATGCAAAGTTGATGAAACAGAACACATTTACATATGTTTATAGCATTTTTTGCAGTTAGTAAACCGTTTCCTCTTTTATGATGCCTAACCTCCACTTTGGTGAAAACACTGTGCTTTGCAGAAACCTTTTCAGAATCTTTGTCAACAAAGAAAAGGCTTATTATTGTAGTATGAATATCAACACTTAGTACACTAGTGAATTACAATGACAGGATGTTAAAAATCAACATTAACATGGCACCGTATGCTCGTTTCTGAACAACAACAAGCTTCGTTCCTGCTTTTGCTTCGTACTCTTCAATGGATCTCATGGCATCTTCAACTGAAGCCAACCACTTTCAACAATAAACAATTGATTTTTTACTGTTATAAACTTATGGATCTTCATCACCCATTTTTTGCCATAAGAAATCAAAGCATTTATGCCATAGCCTAAGATTACAGTGAAGAAATGTAAATACTACACACATGCAACAAATCTGGATTTAGCGAGTATAAGGTAGCTGATAGTTTGAAGCTCCAGTTTTTCTTCTTTCCTTCTACTATAAGTACTTCACCACATTTAGGTTTGTTTTATTCTGATGACAGCTCCTGATGAGTCAGTCAAAAAAAAAACTGCAGCTTCGAGCTACCTTTTACTTGCTATTTTCAAGTTCTGTACCACCATTTGCTATGAAAGAGTTCAACATACGTATACTAATTGTGTTAAGTTGGAAACAGTAAAATAGTTGAATATTGATGAACTGTTGAAGGTCTTGTTGGACCGTAGTATATTGCAGCAACTACATTACAAACCTGTACTAGTCCATGACTTTCAGCCAACTCTCCCAAAGAATGTTAAATGTCCTAAATGCATCAGAACTTTTAATGCCAGGATTGGACTCATTAGTCATTCAAGAACACATCGTTAGCGTTTTATGTGAGGACCATTGAAGAAACGATTTTTATCAAATGTTACAAGTTTCAAGCATAACGCGTCAAGGCCAATAAGTCTTTTCGTAGTTCACGGTTTACATAACCTTGGTTTAATTGACAAAGCGAGATTGCAGTATCACCTGAACATTCAATGTCACTTCTCCATAAGGTTGCATTTCCTGCAGAACCAAGACTTCGTTTTTGGCGGCATTGTTCTACCAAGACATCTCAGATGGTGCCAATCCAGACACGAGTCGCACATGATGCTGTCGCCTGCATCAAGATCTAAATAACAGGAGATGCACAACCAGCGGCCTTTATTTCGCAAAGTGGTCAGTAGGTTCTCCATCAACGTCCAACCGTCAAAAGAAAAATGTCTTCGCACAGAAGCAATGGCAATGTTTTCATCTAAACACTTCATTGGAATTCTTTCGGGCAACGTTTCAATTTCATTTTCTTCGATCAGTCGATCGCTGAATGGACGCAAGACCTCTTCTACTACCTCAGAATCGACAAACCAACTGAGTATTGCTGAAAAATATGACCATGGGTGACTTTGTTTGATGTAGCCTACGTACGCTTTGACGTAGCCTATCGGCTAGGCAGACCCACAGAAGTCAAAGTGTAGTTTTTTAAACTAACGTAGGCTATAACAAAAATGAAGTCACACAAACATAAATGCAACAAACCTGCTTCTTTCTGAAAAGACGACTTCAGTCTGAATGAAATTGGTCCGCTCTTTTTTTGTCTCTTGCGTGGTAACCCAATGACTGTCAATCCAGCTCCTTTTGGCCTGCCACGTTTCATCATCTTCGGTGGAAATTTAATTGATCCTGCATCATCTGTTAATAGACACAACGAGAATCGAATATAGGCTACAACGTAGAAAACATCACTATTTCAACGTTTTTATTAAAAAATTAATAAACATAATGCATTATGCAATGCAAGAAAAAACAACTAATCAGAAATGAATGTTTCAGAAACAGCACATACTTGTAAAAGACTGAATAGAACTGGACGGTGTCTGCATCATAATCGCACTGGTATCAACGGTCGACAAGACGTCACCGGGTGTGTGCTGTAAAGTACTGTTTGAGACCGTAGGAAATACAATTCCAGGATCATTGCTGGAAGATGTTGCAGCAGCACTTCCAGTATCAGTGCCTGAAAAGGATCATGCAGTTGTTCACAAAAGCAGAATTACTGAGCATCTGCAACCTTGTATAATCGTAAATTAGTGCGCAACTGCGCATGCAGTACATATTAGCCCACATATTGGATAGCTCAACGCCATAAAAATCATTGCTCAAAAAAAAATTGACTGCAAAATCACGACGCAAGTTGCAGTAACTAACCCATATCTCTTCAGATATTTGAAAAAGTAGGCTAGTTTTTCTGATTTAGTAAATAGTGCTAGCATATAGGCCTACCTTTCTGAGTTTGACCCAAAAAGTTCACAACTTGGAATTTCTTTCCTTCCTGCAAGAACTCTGCAATTTGTCGTAAATTATCCAGGTTGTATTGGAATTCATCCATTCCTTGTTCAGATATCATTAACGCAATCTTCTGGGAAATATCTTGAACACGGCGATACTTTTGCTGTTCTGATAAAACACATCTTCTTTGAGGCTTGTTAAGAATCTCAACAGCTGGTAATGTGGATGCAGGACCGTTGTCCAGTGAGTTTCTTGTCAGGCGATGGGATTTAAGAAAATATTGCATTGTCCACCGTTCTGAACAAAGATTGGGATTGTACTCTGACATATGGAGCTGCCTTCTAACTGCCAAGACATGCCTACAAGGTAGCAGCATTGATGATGTGAATCCACAAGGACATGCTGTTGTTGTGACTGCCAATTCCCCATGGACACGAGATTTTACTATGGCAGAATCATTCAAAATCTCTGACATGGCAACCTTTTCCGCTAACTTGAATTGTTGTTGCACATGAATATATGCAAATGGTGTCAGTAGCTGTTGGTATTGTCTCTCCGCCACACTTGAAATCGCATCAATTGGAACCTTAAGGAAAGCATTTGACGCTTTGTGGTCACGTTCGGTGGAAAGAGATTGGATACATGCCATCAGATCTTTAAAAAACATGGTCATTCCTGAGTATCTTGTTATGACACTTTTCAACTTTCCATTGATGGATTCCAGTCGATTATTAGTTCTGTTCAAAAAATTAGCTTTCAAGTTGCTCAGTCCATCCACCCATTGATGTCGAATAGCATGCCAGTTATCGTTATAATATGTTGTGACAGCAATTGGGACTGTGTCAACGAATTGGTTATACAGTAAATTATAAGCTGACTCATTTTTGGCATTTGCCAGTTTTCCTAAAATTTCCAGTGATACCTGCCTTTGGGCTGAAGAAATGCCTAATTTTTCCATGGAAACTTCTCTACGAAAAGTGCGAAGGGTATGAAAATAGCAAATTAAAATTTCTGCAGTAGGCAGCATTTTCATCATGGCATCCCGCTCTGCCATGTCTTTGTCAGCCATTACAACCTCCACTTTATCCCAAGCTGGATTGTGGAGTTTAAACTGAGTTAACAGCTTGCTGATGGTCAGTTTGTCTTCAGTGGCTACAAGCCACAGACACACAATTTCACTCTGACCTAAGCCATCAACATTCAGCATCACATATAATGGCATTCTCAAGTCATTAAGTTTGTAGGTTGCATCAATCAGCAGCATTTCGGGATATGCCGCAAAGGTTTCCCGCATGTCTTTCGTTTGAAAGTATATCGCCTGCAATTGTTTGTCATCATCTGCAAACACATCTACTGCAGCACCTAAAATGAAAATAAACTGAGGATTAGTATACCCTACAAAGCAAGAATCTTGACAATCCTGGGCCAGACTAAAATAGCGCAAAACAATTAGGCCTATTAGGCACTCCATCAGATTTAAAAGCAAAAACATCAACTTTTAGTGAAATTTGTTTTCTATTCTATGTTATTTTAATTATTGGCCAGAGGAAGGATGTTTAGGCCTTTGGTAATATTTACATCATATAATCAATGTTCCAACTGAGCGGTTGTATACCACTCTCACCCCATTCTCTAAAAGATGCCACATTGCAATGCTTAGGGTCCGTTAAAAGGATCCATTAGGAGTAAACTTTTACGTAGATTTCAAATTTAGCAATGTTTTCTATTTCTATCCACTCAAAGTAGAATTGTTTCAAGATATTGAAGACCTTTGATTGAATTCCTTGATCCCGCTTTCAATCTTACAATCCCCATAGCGCCTTATGTTGCAACAAAAATCTTTGGAGCATGAGTTTGGGAAAGTAGAATGAATTCTTGTGAAGAAAATGAAGCAAAAAATACTCTCAATTGACCCTTTATAGCTCAATGTTGCAAATTTTCCACACGTTGTAGGGTACTGCTAATGTTCTGTGTTGGTTATACTAGACAAACGTTTTCTGAATAGAAAAACGTCTGAAAATTAGATATTTTTCTTGTGTAGCCTACTATGATGTGCGTACTGGTAATCCGCAGTTTGCTGCAGTAGACGGAGTCTATTGACCGGTAAACCAGGCGGTCAACACTTTAAATTGAACTGGCAATGGTGAGATTGAACCCACGTCATCGAAATAATTCATCTGCAGTCTAAACCATTACGGCAAGAGGTCAATCGCGAATTGCTTAATTGACATTATATCTGAAATGGTTCAAGAAGAATGCTCACAATATCATGTGACACTCAATCTGCAGCAGCGACCTGTAGATTGCAAATACGCCTACGGTGTTGACCAATGTTACAGGCAACCTGGTAGCCTATTCTTGCATTGCTGCAGTACTACAATGATGCAAAAAATTAGATTTTTCCAAGGTCATGACCCTGACCACAGCTTGCACACACACATCCGGCTCTAGGCCGGAGTCACATCACCTCCAGTACGGAGCCAGAATTTGACCGGAACCGGAGCTCATTCTATCACTACTTATCATACTGCACATAGAAATTAGAAAGTCATCTCTACTATTTAGCATGAACATATCTTGTACTGTATAACAGACAAAAAAGTTTTGTCTGTCGACTAACCTTTTTCTTTGTTCATTTCATTAATAAGTTCATCATAGGTGTTTTCATACAAAGGTCTCTGTTTTGCGGCAATATTATGCAGATCTTTAAGAATAACTGTTTTTCCTGTAGAAGCTGGAATGTGCTTTTGTACCAACTTTTTATTTGCTTTGGTGGCAAGCATTTCTCCGATCACACTGCTTTCTGTTTCATTTAATCTTCGTTGTTTAGGCATCAAATTAAATGCATTCTGAAAAATAATTTATATGCACATAATCAAGAAAACGACATATCTTTTGACAGGTGTCCAACCCACAGAGATGGGCAAGATCACCAGGTTTGGTGAATCGGCGGCTTGAATATGACCAGTTTCGCACAAACTGGTCATATTCAGCATGTGCGTAGTCATGCGCGCAAAGTGAAATGACCACTTTACCGTGTCTTACGATGAAGTCAAGATCAGAAAAACTGTCTTGCAACATTCTTAACGTGTTTTAGTATGTACAGTAGCAAACAATATTTGAACTTCAAGTGTCATAATCAAAATGCAATTATACACGAAAAGTAATTTTTTGGATAGAGGGGGTTTTGGACGGAAATTTCAATTTTTTTTACTAGTGGTCTTAGAATGTACTGTTGTATCCTAAAACCTGGGTTAAAATTGAATTTGAAAAAAAAGCCGATTAACCCCCCCCCCCCCCCTAATGTTATTGCTCTTTTTTATCCTTCACATAATTTCTGATGAAAGCCTCCTTATCATATACAGGGCTAGTGTGACCATAGCTCAAAGGCTATGACTACTACAAAGGGTTATTTCCACTTACTTCATTGAAATCATGATTATGATCATTGACATTACTAATCTCAGTGATGCATAGCGCTTTTCCATCTGACGTTGCATTTACTTTGATTCCAAATGGACAACCTTTGATAAAAGTACTGAAAAACAACAAAGATGAGGTGACATAGGCCGTGTTGAATCACCCATAAGTACACCTGAATTAGCCATAACTCACGTTAAAGTAGCCATACAGCAAGTCATGTCAAATTGCCCATAAGTTGCATCCAATTACCGATAAGCCCACCTGAATTACCCATAAAGTCACGTTGAATTACCACAAGTTCAGCCGAGCATTCTCATAAATCTAGTCGATTTACCCATAAGTGACGTCAAATTGCCAAAAAGCTGCGTTGAAGTACCCATAAGGCATGTCTTTATGGATAATTTCATGAGACTTACGGGTAATTCGACGAATTGTGCTGATGAGCAATTCGACGTAACATATGGGTAAATTGACAAAACTAATGGGTAATTCAATGCAACTTAGGAATAATTCTGGGCATGACAATTCAATGGAAATTACAATAGACAGCATGCGGGAATGGTTCAGCAGAATATATGCATTTTGCTAAGTTCTAAGCATTCATAAGGAATGTAGGCAATTTGCACTTATGCAAAACTCAATCTATTAGCAAAACTTATTACAATAGACAGCATGCGGGAATGGTTCAGTAGAATATATGCATTTTGCTAAGTTCTTAGCATTCATAAGGAATGTAGGCAATTTGCACTTATGCAAAACTCAATCTATTAGCAAAACTTATGCATATAGGCTACATGAGTAGCTCAACCTATGGGCACCAAGGACAAAACCATCATTACTTACCTTTGATTTGGTCTTTTTCCTTGACTACATGATTTGGGTGTTCTTCCTCCATGCACACAAGCATACTGTATTGTATTGACAAAGTTTTCTTTTTCCCATTGTTTAATAGCCGAAGAAAGTGTCTCAAAACTGTAATATAATGCTCCCTTCGTAATCATGATGACAATGGATTCATTGACGTGTAGTTTCGATCAGCAAAATCAGCAACTACCGCGGTTCACTCTACGATCAAGTGTGCAGCACAAGCCAATACGCATGCGCGCGAAATTACGTATGAGCGTCGTCGGATGAAACGCCTGAGCGCATTAAGGTCTTGCTCGAGTAAACAACGTCTTGCTTGAGTGGTGCTTGTAAGAATAGCTTCAGAGGCTAGTTTTACAATATGTTGTAAGAATAGCCACTTCGAAATTTTTAATTACTACACTTAAATGTAGTAATTAAAAATTGGCAATTATAATCACAGTATGGATTAATTCGCAGAGGACAAGCTTACATTGCATTGAGCATAATCGAGTTTTAAAATTTGATAAGGTTTTGTTCTCTGATCAACAGAGCAAGCCTAGAGCATCTTGGTAGTGGGTAGCTTAATTGATTTGAGAGTAACCGCAGTCTTGGAGTTGCTGCAATGTTAAAAGATTTTAAATTGAGATTTTGATTGTCTAGAACTTTGCAGATTTTACAGATATCTTCAAAACAAAAATAGAAATCTAAGAATGCGGTACGGACACGGTACCACTAGAAGTTTGTTTTGATAGCTTAGTTGTTTAAGTGTCTGACTTTATAGTCTAAACAAAACAACTTAAAGATGTAGCATCAGTGGTTTGACATTTGAGATGTGCGTTTGCATAACGCATTTATAAAACAGGTCTTCATTTAGCGACACCTACCGTAGTTAATAGAATAATCTTGTCACAGACAACAACACTTCAACAACCAGCAAAAATTTCACTTTGAATTTCAGTGACTGGTCTGTGTCAGTGCTGTAGTTTAAACAAAGGATAACTACAAGTGGCCATCTTTGGAAACGAATGGTAAACATAACATCACCACAAGTGTGCAAAACTGCCAGGATTAAACTCTCAAAAAAGATTGCTTGGTTCGAGGATAAAGATTCCCGCAATCAACTTGATCAAATACAGCCAAGCACGGTATCATATAGCTAAATGTATTTGGGCCCCACCAAAAGGCAGAAATGCAGAAATTTTACTGGCATAAAATTCCGCATTGTCCGCAGAGGTTTTGATTAATGCTAATCCACAAAAGGCGGAAACCTGGTTTTGGTGTGTATGATATAATATATTGTACAAAACTAAATATTGTTTTATCACTTCATAGATTCATTTAGACTAGTCTATATGCGTATTTGCAACTTTTTTTTTTCAAGGACCTCTAGAAATCGTATTTGTAACTTAAACAGATACTACGGTATATAGCCTACTCTTTTTCAATTAGAAAGATATTTTCATACTTTTAAATGTGTAATAATATGGTGTTGTTGTGTGTATTAAAATTACAATAGCATATTTTGTGATTGCTGTTTTAATTCCAAAATGCATCTGAACACAACTGTCATTCTGACCTGTTTTTTTTTTCGTTGAAACTTTTCGGTCATTTGTCCAAAAGGATTTGAAAAATTCGGTCATTTTTTATTTACTTCGGTCATTTTTTCTGATGGAAATATTTCCTTTCAAGTAGCTGATACAAACCAAAATTTGCACTTCATGACTAGCTACAACATTAAGTTTCGCTGAGAAACGTTTTTTTTTTTCGGACATCATGACCGAATTGACTATATATTTTTTCGGACATTTTGACCGAATTGAATATTTTTTTTTCGGACATTTGCTAAAAAATCGGTCAATGATTGATAAATGACCGAAAAAACCCCCCAGATTCTGACGCCAACGGAATAATTCTTTGTGATCCACCTAATAAAATGATTCGTAAAAAACGCGTTGTATATAAGTATTGCGATGACAGCAACAACATACAGATCCTGATAATAAGCGATTTTCGTTGACATATTTATTTTGATGAAAATCAGAATGCCATTTTTAAGTTTTTTTTTTTGTAAAAAACAGAATTTTTAAAAAACGTATATTTATTTGAAAACCAAAAAGCAAGTCATTAATGTAAAAAAATGAAATTTACAGAAGTTGTGATAACGTTATTGGTAAACAAACTGTTAAGTTTTTTTGGGTCAAATTATTTTCAATTGCAAAATATTCACAAATTTGAAAGTGGATGCAATTACCTCGATGGTCGCAAATATGCACAATTGCACATCGATCCTAGTTTACATGCAAAACCGGCATTTTATTTTCAACACAACGAAAACTGTTCCTTTGTATTTTTTTTCTTTTGTTGCCAAAATAAATCATCTTAAATTGCCTGTTGTCAGTTATTAACCTGGCTTCATGCCTATGTTGTATAATATAGATACCAAGATCGGATTTTTGCCTTTTCTTTATCAGCATCAAATCTTTACTTAGCTGCAAACAATGTATATACCAATTTATGCCAGGGAAATTTGTTTAGTTCAACCATTTAGTGGTGCCCAAAGTAGCCTTTAGCACTGTGTTGATTTATCAAAAAATGCTGCTTTTGTATTTTTATGTAGCGTTTTTCTGAACTTGTCTAGGTAACAACATAGCTTGCTTGTTTGCAAGGGAACAATGTTTTGTTTTGGATGATTTCTGAAATTGTTGGAACAGTGCAAGTATATATATAACCCTGGAAGGTTAATTAAAGCACTGTTGGAGTGTTGGATTGAGCAAACATAAAATGGCCATTCCATGGCATATCGCTTTCTCGGCTTGGCTTCCATTTCTTGTTGTAACAGTTGTAAGTATATTATATTTGGTTTGTTTTGAGTCAAAAGTAACAATAATCCAACCTCTTTTTAATATTACTTTATCCTGATAAAAATATTTCACTTGGTGTGTTGAAGTAACTTTATAATAACAATAGTTTCATAAACTAAACACTGCAGTGCAAAAATTATTTTAGAAGAATCTATAACCTAGAAACATCTTTCAAAATTGAGTTAAATAAAGTTGCTGAGAGAGAAATTATTAATGCTATTTTAATGACCTTGAGCCATTGGTGGTACTGTACTACTGCAGCTCTTAACAGCAATATTAGTGTTAATATCAAAATATATGGAGCTGGTGTAGAAGTCTCCACCTTGGTCACAAACAGCTTTTCACAAATAGCTTTTGCCTGGTTGAGTGCTGTTCAGTGTTTACACATTTCACCCTATATGTCTTAGTCGATTGCAATCTTTGATGAGTATGCATGTTTATTGTTTAGCATTGATGATCAGGGCGAAGGCATGTACACCAGCTCTAAATATATATTGTCAGAAAGCAGGTAGATATACTTAAAATGTGACTCCACAATACATAGTGCATGCCTGAGTACAAGATGTTGTGGCATGTCGGTTTCAAAGTATCATCCTGTTATCCAAAACAATCAGGTTTAGCAACCAATAAAACTTACTGCAAATTATGAAGAGCTTTTGTTGCCTTTTGTCAGTATTCTTATTCTGATAGGAAGATTTTATCTGTTTGATTGCATCCTAACATGCATGAATCCAGGTAAAATTTATTATCTGCAATTTTTATAACATCATGCAGCTAGAACAACGGTTTAAGGACATCACAATCACTTTATTAATACTGTGAGTTCCTCTTTTTATTAACTCTGTTGCTATTTCAGATTGGATTTTTTTGTGCTTTAATGTACTACATCCACTTTGCAAAGAAATGTAAAATATTTCCTGCATGTGTTGGCATCACTGCAGTTGTTTTATCACTACTTATCGTCATCATAATTCCTGTTGATGTTTATCTTGTATCGTCTACTAAAGCCCAAGATGGAACTCGTTCAGTAAGTGTCTGATTTAAGTCATTAGATTTAGTATTCAAATCCCCTTTTCATAGATTTCAGCATTTATATAAGTACTAAAGTATCTAAGTGCACAGTATTTCTTTATCAAACTTTGAAGTATGCAATTTGGGAGCAAGTCTTTTAGGCGCTGACAGTTAGGCGCTGGTCAAATAGGCGCGCACACTGTGGCGTCTGGATATTTAGGTGCGGAGCACTGCGGCGCTCGGTCATTTAGGTGCTATTCCTTGTAAAGTCTGTAGATTGTATCAGCTTGCCAGAAAATTATATCCTGGCTTCCGTGAGTGAAGCTGCTTAAACCGGCAATGCTTTTCACACAAAATGTTATATTGAACAGAAAAATATATTGTTGTTTGTAGATTGTATCAGCTTGGCAGCTTGCCAGAAAGTTATATCATGGCTTCAGTGAGTGAAGCTGCTAAAACCGGCAATGCTTTTCACACAAAATGTTACATTGAACAGAAAAATATATTGTTGTTTTATTGATTTATTATTGTTTTATTTGTTGTTAGTCCAGGTTTGCTTTGGTGAAAGCTTTATCAATAAATTATTGAAGCTTCCGAACATTATTGAGTTCATTTTAAGTTAACTCTTTCGCGACCATGGACGTATACACACGTCTTGGGATTTTTGCCATGATGACCAAGGAAGTATCCTTACGTTCAAGGTTAAAAGGTAGCCTATTTCAAGCAAAAAAATAATGTAAATGATGACAGATCCATAGTCTTTGCCTGTCCTTGTTTGGCTAATTAAAAAAAAATATTTTGGCGCTGCAGTTATCAGATGAGGACTTCTTAAAGATGGGGGACACAGTGGATTTTTTTTCTTTCACTCATTGGAATTGGCAGTCAAAACTGGCTAGGCAACCCCTTACTTTGGAATTTCTCGATCAAAAAGACTGTAGGCTAAATTACGTAAACTTTTGCGTAAAATTTTACAAATTTCTCCATAATCATTCTGCTGTACCTCCTAAAGCATTGCGCGCAGAAACGAAGTAAATTTTTTCTCATGTGCAGAATTGTTTTGGCATTCGATTAAACTACATATGTTTTCATATTATTGTATCATGCTTGGGTAGTAAAAATTATAATGAAGTACACTTTTCTGCCAATTTTTAATTTTTTTAGAAATTAGAAAAAATACTGTTTGGAGTTGCTAGTTGTACATAAAATGTTTTAAATTTTATTGCAAAGCTTTGCATCTTCGGATAGCTGAAGATGTATGCTTTTATTTGATGTCAAGATTGTGCGTCTACGTCGATCACATGACATGCTTTTACCGCGTAAATACAACAGTTTTGTGTGAAAAATGTCTGGTAAAATTTTAGATTAAATATAAATTACTTCTGTTCGGGATGGATTGGCCATGTGACGAGAACGCGTAAGACGCTCTACTACTGTTCACATGAATACATTTCTACAGGGCATATAGGCTACACCTTGGCTACAAGTTGCAAGCATAATGGTGAGACTTCGCTCGTTATTAAACCTAGTCCGGGTTTTGACGAAAACTAAGTTACTCTTCACTCAAGCCTACCGCCCGCTTGAGTACAGCCTACGGTACATTTTTTACTGATGTTTAGTTATTATTTGACCTAACTAAAAGTGAACTCATACATGTTCGGAAACTTGAATAATTTATTGATGAAGCTTTCGCCGGCGCAAACCTGGACTAACAACAAATAAATGCTGAACACGCGCATTAAAAAAAAACATATTTTTCTGTTCAATATAACATTTTTAATGTGAAAATCATTGCCGGTTTAAGCAGCTTCACTCACGGAAGCCATAACATATTTTTTTGTTCAATATAACATTTTGTGTGAAAAGCATTTCTGGTTCAAGCAGCTTCACCCATATATTTTTCTGTGTAATATAACATTTTGTGTGAAAAAGCATTGCCAGTTTAAGCAACTTCACTCACTGAAGCCATGACCAACAACGCACACGCATTAACAAAACAATATATTTTCCTGTTCAATATAATATTTTGTGTGAAAAGCATTGCCCTACGCCCCTACCTGCCAAGCTGATACAATCTACAGACTTTACTAGGAATAGCACCTAAATGAACGGGCGCCACAGTGCTCCGCACCTAAATATCCAGACGCCACAGTGTGCGCGCCTATTAGACCAGCGCCTAACTGTCAGCGCCTAAAAGACGTGGACCCTGCAATTTGATGGAAAAGTTTCATATTTTAAAAGACATTTTTGTGAAATGTTTTTATAGTGTATCAGGTAAAGCTATAGTATTATATATATGTGTTAACTTTTGGACATCTGAATTTTAAGTACCGGTAACAAATTTACATTATTAATCTTCTGTGGCTCATGGCATGCCTGAAGTTTGCTAAAAGTGTTTTCTATTGAATCAATGGAAATCTAATTTTTAAAGTCATTTAAAAATAGTGTAACTTGAACAATTAGAGTTGCATTGCATTTGACTTAACTAAATTATTTGTTTAAAGGACTGGGCGGACAACTCTACTATTTATCATCTGGAGAATGTTGTTTTGTTTGGTTACTACGGTAAGGCCATCTTGACCTTTTTAAAAATTGTCGGAACAAACTTGCTGGGCAAATTTCTGTGTAAAATCTTAATCAATGAATGATTTTGAAGCCATATGATACTCACAAGTGCCAATTGTTACAGCTCTTTATGGATTAATGCTGGTTGTGGTTTTCTTGTTTTTGCCATTCACCTATTTTGCATACCCATCGATTCAGGAAGATGCATCAGGTTACAATACAGACATGGTGAGAACTGTGTTTTTTTGTTTTTGTTCATTTTTATTTTTTTACAGTCCAACATAAGAAGTAGATGCATCGTATTGTCAGACTAATTCTTTACTGCTTATAGCTCATTCTGTTGGACTATACTTCTTTAAATACAAAACAAATATGATTGAATTTTAAACAAAAATGCAGTTGCCTCATTAGTTCCAAACACTGTCATTTCTATTTTTCCTTATCATGGCCTTTGACCATGTTGAGCTATGCAGATATAAGAGTTTTGTCTAACTGCTGTTTTATAGAACCTGATGGATTATATGCAATCCATTGATATTATTTTTTACAACTACGAAGGGCCTTTTGAGTTAGAGTCAAGATTTAGTGGAGGGGCACAGAATATGCATTGGCACGTTTCTGTCATGCAACAAGAGTTGATTCACATGCAATAAAAGTTTCTATATGCTCTGAAAATTTAAATATTACAACACATGGTTTAAGTTTGCACAAGTCTAATACTGTTTTCAATCCTGGGTTATTGTTTCTTTTCAAGCATTCTACTGATTGTGCAATAAATATCTTGGACTTATCAGCACAGCAACATTGAATTTAAATTAACAGTTGTTACCTTAGGTTACTGCACGAGGAGTGAAGTTTACTTTCTTTTCATTTCTGCTGCTGTGTCTTTTATTGGTGATTGGGTGAGCACTGAGCAATTTTGTTTCAATTAGTGTTTTAGGAAAATCTAAGTTATATTGCTTTTAAGTTTATATACCGTATACCAGTGGTGTATATTAGATTCTTTTTTTTTGCGGTTGTAATTTTGTATTATAATATATTCAGATCATTAGCTATTCATTTGTCCGAACTTATATGAATAATTGAATAGTATTGTTTAGATTACTTCATGACAATTATGAGCATGTTAGGTAGCCTGCATACCGCTGTGGCATGTTGTGGCTCCACATGAAGTGGTTTCACAGTCGTTTTGCTCTAAAACCATTATAAATTCAGCAGTTAGAAGTATCATACAATGCATATTGCATAGGAAGGTTGCATGACCTGGAGAGACCTTATCTTATAAAACGCTGGTCTAGTATATATGGCATGGTAACCACTGTTGTTCTCTCGGGCATCAGCATTTACCATTTAGCGCCTTGTAGTTCTGTGAAATCATGGCAGAAGCAAAATCGGTTTGCCCTATATAGTGCGGAATGGCCCGTTTCGGTGAGTCCGCTTCGGTGAGTCCGATTCGGTTAGTCCGATTCGGTGAGTCCGATCCCTTAACAGGGGATTTTTTCAATTTTTTTTTTAAATTATCGGGTACCGTAGCCTAATTATCATTGCCGTTTTAGGGTTAGGAGTTAAGGTTAGGGGTTAGAAGTTAGGAACTCACCGAATCAGACTCACCGAATCGGACTCACCGAATCGGACTCACCGAATAGTAGCAGACCCTATATAGTGATAGACTGCTAATTGTTCTTTGTGATAATCATAATTCGTGTAGTGATCAGAACCATTTAAATATGTTCAGGGCTGTTGTACCGATGGGGAAACTCCCTTACAAAAACAGCACAATATACCACCAGATGAATTATCTTTCCGAGTTTGATTGCGCAAGAGATAGTAAGTACTCGAGGATGTTGTTGCAGCGAAATTTGACTACAGCATGCAAAGTTTATTTTACACAAATCTAACTATGAGATTGTATTTATCCTCCCCTTTCATTCTAACTAAAAATATCAATTTTTGTGCATATCTTTTGTGTTATATTTTTATGTGTAATTATATATAATATTTTTTTATATGTAATTTTTTTATGTGTTTTCAGTTGCTGAAAACAGCCTCACATTTGTCATCAATTGTTTGGGGCTGGTTGGTATGGTCTGCTCCATCATCTACACGGTGAGTATTAAGTTATTAACTCCCATGTTTCAGAGCCTAGTGTAGACACGAAAAGTCTATGATCTACTCATTGTACTGTCTTCAATTGTAACCTGGCTCAAGGGCATCATGTGGTAGAAATGTAGCATTGATACAGTTGTTCTAAGCCTCTTGCGAAAACTGTCTGAAATAGATAAAAAGCAGCTTGACTTTGCTGACTGAAAATGTTTACAATATGGATTCTTAGCTAAGAATATAATGTAAGCTTTCACTTGTGTAAACTCAAACTTGTTTCATCACCACGAATTTCTGTCTTAAACACACAACCCGTGTTTACCCAAGGAGAGGCAGGCTATCAAGAGTAGGTTTACGATGCGACGCGTTGCGAAACCATGTTGCTAACAGCATGGTAGCCTACATGGTCATTTGACCTAGATACGTATGTTACTGTAACAAAGATATCTCGCGCTTTGAATTTTGACTCCATGTTTTTTCTGCGCAGGTATCAAACTATATAAAAAATGACAGTAAAAGCGTTTCTTTTTTATATATATAATATATTCTCGTTTTTTGTATGAATGTTTCCCTTTCTAAAATTGAGTACCGACTGATATTTTATTTTCTTGTGTGGCCCACAGCGAAACAGTGGATTGCTTCTTTTCACAAACCCTTTCGTTGTTGATGACAGTGCACTTAATGGAATCAAGCGAATCAGTTTATTAAAGGAATTTTATAGATACTGTTTTGTCTATGTTCCACTAACATCTTTACTTCCTCATTAAACCAAAATGTCTTCTCAGGCTTGTGGGATGTCCATCCTCCCCATCAACATGATCAAAGGACCACCAAAAGCGGAGGAACAAGAGGAGCGGATGGAAGCCACCATCAAAGCGCTCATGAGCAAAATCCAATACCTCTCGGACCAGGTGGATGCCGCTATCTTAGCTGTCGAAAGAACAGTTGCCCTTTACTTCATCTGTTCAACGTCAACAGACACAGAAACAATATTAAAAGGGCAACTTGCCACCTATGATATGAATCAGGTTTTCATAGCACTTGTGTATGCTTTTTAGCGCCACTATGACGTCAACAATTATAAAAAGTTCTACAATATTTTCATTGTTTATCTTCAGCACGCTGATCAGCGACCCCTCGGCGAAGTGGACAGGGAGTTACTCACTAGATATTCCCAACAACTGTCCGCCTTACAGTCCAGACGCGACACAATGCGGCACCAATCGTACTCTTCACTGGCTTGGTGCAAGATAGCCTGCCGTCCAATCCAGGTGAGAATATCGATTGCTTCGGCAGTGGCACAAGATTAATTGTTTTACTTGCTTTGTTAATATTTCTCTTTGATATTGCAAATTGAATGTTTAAAATTATCTCTATTTAGTATTTGGAACAGCTTTAATTACTCTGACAAATTCGGTGACAAAGCAGCGTTATTGAAACATTATGGAAAATTTCACAACTTTCAACTGAAAAAGAAACCAGCCCTGGCAGACTGCTTTGTCGTTACTTTCGCCGAACAACTCAACAGACAATATTTAGACGTCGTTGAAGATAAATGGCTGCATAAAATCAAAGCCACCTTTAACATACAGATTGTGATGCAAATGCCAGCATTTGATGAATACAAAATTGCAGTACCATTAACATGCAGAAATTGATTCGACCAACCACTTAGCCTGTTTTGTTACTCCCATGTCATCAGCAACCTTCGACCCCTGTGGTGTAGATTCTTCAACCATGCCCATTCACACTTTATTCCTTTTGACGTTGTATCAGTGTAAACTTATTGTAACGGACTGCAGACTTAATTGCGTTTTTCTTTGTATTCGTCTTGTTGAACCGTTGTTTTGTACCAGTAGGCCTACATTGTTGGAAATCGTGGCAGAACACCAGTTTAAGATTTAGGCTTGCAGCTTTTGATTTTAATTTTATGTAACCATCTATTTAAAATAGAATTTTAATGCGTGTTGATAACATCGGAGTTTGCTTTATTTGTTCGTTTTACGCATTTTTCAAATTTTCTTTTTTACATGTGCTATGGCTATAGCGAATCGATTCTTAATAAATTACACTAAGAGGTTAGATTGTTGTGCAAATGCCAGCATTTGATCAATGCAAAATAGCAGTATCTCTAGAATGGTAATAGATTAATAGAATGTGACACTTGGTCAAGGCAAACAACTTACTGATTCCATCATGTAAGCTGAAATATTACATGAGGTTGTTATGAGCAGACTATAATCGTTACAACGCTAAGAAAGAATGTTGTTTTTTTGGTTAGAATATTTTTAATCGAAAATGTCTTGACCAAAACTTCCTGTCATTCTTGCAGGTGGTCTGCGGGGTACTTCTCTTTCTCTTTTCTCTTTTCATTGTTGTGGATATCATGATATCAAAGTAAGTTCTTCACGCTGACGAGTTGTTTATTTGCAGTAATTTGACGTTCCCCAACGTTTAATTGACGTGAAAGTGTTATTTTTTATTAATGTTTCGTTGATAGCCTAGTCCCATTGGTAGCGACAAGGTGCAACCACATTGTAGGAGGGTTGCCTGGAGACGAGCTTCTATTTTGGTCAAGTTGCCATGCAGCGGCGATTGCAGCCGATTTATCTTTTATTATACCTCAACCAGCAAATCAGTTATTTTACCTCTGAAGACGTTCAATCGATGTAATATGATTGATTTGCTGGCCAAGACAAAGTAGCTGTTGTGGTGAGGTCTAACGGCTAATTAATTTAACTTTTTTTGCGTAGTATCAATCGCTGCATCTCATCACTGGGTATGTATGCGGGGTACATGTTCGATAAAACAGCTCTGGACAATCCAATCAATGCCTTGCTTCTACTTTGTAATCAGGTAAGCCACGATTGCGTAGAGGCAGTGTTTTTTTACTTGTTTTAACGGACCTTCAAATGTTTCCAATGAACCCACACAATATACCACTTGTTTGTATACCACACAATATACCACCACTTGTATACCAATATTACCACTTGTATGCGCTACGTGAAGTTTAGCGCCTGCCCTATGCGGAGAGAAAGAGTGCAGAGCAGTGTGTGTTCGTTGAATTTGCTCAAAACACCTAATAAGGTTATAAGGGTAAATAAGACTTTTTGAAAGCGTTGTTTCAAATCCATGTGTTTCTCGGCAGCCGAGTGTAGCAAGAATTGACACGTGTTTCGCCCATGAGGCTGGGCTCATCAGTATCGCATCATCAATTCATGCCACATAGTTCTCAACCGCTGCTTTTGGCAGTCAATTGAATCCTTAACTTTGTGGAAAGAAAACAACTAAACTAACTGTCGCCAAGCCAAGGATATGCACAGTTGAGAAGGAGCGATCTTCCTGGCGTCAGCACTACCTGACTCCTCACTATAGAACAGCGAGCATTGTGTGCGAAAAACTCTGAGCGTTGCGCGAGAAAAGAAAAAAAGTGCCCAGCGTCATGGGCGAAACACGTGTCTATCGCTGTCAATTCTTGCTACACTCCATTGCCGAGAAACACATGTTTTTAGAAAAAGTCTTGATGGCTAGTGTGGAGGCTGCACCGGTATGGTTAGCGAAACACAATGCTCGTTTTTCTATAGTGAGTAGTCAGGTAGTGCTGATGCCAGAAAGATCGCTCTTTAACTGCTTCAAATTCAGTTGGAAAGAATTCGGCGCTAAGTGTTTAAAACATCGGACACTACCCAACACAAAGAGGATGCATTGTGTAATTGAGGATGCATTGCAGGTGTTTCCTTTGGATTACCTCGTCCTCGGTGGCATCATTCTCTATTTCACAATCAGCTCAGTGACTGGGATGCAGCATATTGGAGTATGGATTTTCTGGAACAAGGTTTGTGGAAGCTCTGAAATATTAGTTTGGGGGGGGGAGGGGGAGGTTAATTTTAATTTCAACTTTAGTTCTGATTTTAGAATACAACAGTACATTCTAAGACCTCTGAAAAAAATTGAAGTTTCCGTCCAAAATTTCCGTTTAATGTTTACGGCAATCTTGCAACATACTTGAAGCGTTTTAGTAAAGTAGCAAATAATATTTGAACTTTAAATGTTATAAACAAAAAGTGATGTCCATACAATACAAGGCTACTAAATACGAAAAGTAATTTTAGGAGTAGGAGGGAAGAGGGTTTGACTAAAATTTAAAAAAATCCAGAGGTCTTAGAATGTCCTGTTCTAAAACCAGAACTAAAGTTGGATTTGAAAAAACGCCGGTTAACCTGGATCCCTCTGGAATCTAGATTATTACTTTGTGGCTCAAACGTCAGACACCTTGAGAAATTTTATTTCTCTGTGAAGTTTCTAAAACCATCATTTCTGTGAGAAACTGAAAAGGTTTGAAGTAGTTACGATAGTACTGGTGGACATAGCCTAAGTTTTCTTGGAATATTGTCACAAATTTCTCATTTTGGATAAACGTATGGATCATTTTTTTGTAAAAAGTTTAATTAGATATTAAATACTGCACTTGATACATTACTTCCCCTTACAATTCTATTACAAAACACGTTGACATGAAATAAAACTTTTATCCACACACTACTTTTGGTATCTGTCAGAGGTCACTGGATAGCTTACTCAGGCATGATAATCAATCTTTCTGTCTTCGCTTCTACAGGTGCACAGGTTGCGAGCCGGCGCTTCTACAATCCAAACTCTTCTGTTCAGCGCCTTTGTTCTAGCGTCAGTCACCTTGTACTCTGGCGTTCTTGCCTACACCTTGGCTCCTCAGTACATCACCTACGGGACACAAACGTACAGGGTGCGGTTAAACATGATTATTTGTTTTTAATGTTTAATAATGTTTGTTCTGATGACTCCTGTTTAACCATGTGTTCTGATGACCCCTTTTTAACCAAGTAATATTTTTAACCCTCTCGCACCCAACCTCATTTTAAAATGATTTGCGGTTTAATGCGAATCGTCCAGCATTGTCTTAAAATGATGCTCGTTGAAGCGTGACATCAAGCCTTGTTTTGAAATAAAACATCTATAAATTTATTAACCTCCTTTAAATGGCGTTCTGCCCGATGGAAAATATTAAGGTCGTTGGGGACAAAGGACAATATATATTTAAATTTAAGCCAAAAATTGTGCATTTTTTACTAGTAAACTTGGTAGTCATGTGCTAACAACTTCAAGCATTCTACATTGGACTGGAGCAAACAGAATGTATTTTGCACGTTGAAATTAGTTTGTTGTGAACAATTGGCAACATTGTTCAGTATTTTAAAAATGTATTTTCCTTGCAGCTTTATTTACCAGATGACGCAATCGAGTCAGGAGTATTAACCAATCAGATCACTTCCATTATCACCGCTCCGTGTTCGCCATTATCACCTGCGAGTAGGTTCACGTTAAAACCCAATCAGGAAATCAGTCTTTTTATATTAATCTAAAAAAGCTCTTAGCTGGCTGCAGCGGTTGAATTTATGTAAAAAAGGACTGATTTGTTGGCTGTTTTTACAACGCTTCACGTAATTTCTTGTACGTTTGTTTCGTTGTTGACGCTGCAATTCGGCTATTTTGTTACTAGAGGTTATAAAAGTGTTTAAAAGTAAGTTGTTAACTTGTATGCGGCATATCTTATTCCACTGATTTCGTTCACTTTATAATTACCGTATATAACGTACGGCAATTATATTCGATCGTCGGTCCCAATAGTTCAGTTGGTTAGCGCATGACTTCTGGAACGAAAAAGCTTCAAGATCAAGCAGCGCTGGTTCGACTCTCTGGGTGTGCGCTTGAGCAACGCATTCTAAGGACTGTCCTACATTCAGCGGTATCTAATGGATGGAATAATTCCCTCGGCAACAAGACTTCAACAATCGGAAACTTCACTCTGTCAATCTCGGTGACCGGGCCTGTGTCAGTGATTCAAAGCCTCTACAAGTATGTGAAACTGCCAGGATTAAGCTCTGCAAGAAGCTTTCCCAGTCCGAGGATAAAGATTCAATCAATCAATATCTGACTGGTTCTACCCCACGACAGTCGTCACGGGGCATGCAGCGATGGATAAAAGGAAGCGATTTTGAGCAAAGCTCAGTGGTTAGAGCCATAGCACGACTCAAGGCCGTCAGTTCGACACCGCTCAAAAGCATGCAGCTGTGTCTTTGGCAGGACATTCAGACGTCAGGAAAATTGCCTTCTCGTCCGCTTTCTAAATCTTCAACCGCCACGCGTAACCCTGGATACGATAAAATAAAAAGCAAAAAAAAAACAATTCAATTCTCAGCGAAGTCATCTTTCTACAGGCGAATGCACGATGACGCGGCTGATGACGTTTCAGACCAGATTGTTCTACAGGATGTGGTTCTTCGGTGTCGCTTATTTTTGGTCGTCCTGGATCTTCGTGCTGGTGAGCATCGTGATGCATTGTGGGCCGAACATCGATTATAGTTTGTGACGTCATCTGTGATAAGCGTCGCACTATGCATCTTTTTTATTTTTATTACCCCATTTAGCAAATCAGTTTTTGCATTGATTCAACGTCTGCAGACGTTAAATCAATGTAAAAACGCCTGATTTGCTATCTGGGATAGTAGCAAAATAACAGTATCAGATTTTTCCAAGTGCTTCACACATTGCGCTACTTCACTTATAACCAATGTATGTCAAGTGCTACTTGCAGCAATAAAATTTAAGATACTGAAGACGAAATGATAGAGGGGCCCCGCAACTTTCCTGATGGTGTTTGTAATGTTGTCCAACATTGTTTTTATACCTTCGTCTTTCATATAGTCGCTGTGATGCATATTGTATCTCGAAAATTACCACACTGAGACCTTCACGGGCTCCTGAGACCTTAACGCCGCCTTGTTGTTATCGGTATGACGACAATTCAAAGCCTATGATTCAAAGACGAAGGGTTAAGGCAGGGAGCTCTGAAGGATGGAACTCTGTTCTTCAGAGATCCCTGGGTTAGCCTAAGGTTAGGGTTATTGTCTTTATCGTAAATAAATTATCGGCTTTGAATTTACCGCTTTGAATTATCGGCTTTGAATTGACGTATAACCGTTGTTATCCCATATAGATTACACAACGGATACTTCCCAATATTCTTTTCCGCTTTGTATTCAAAGTTTAAAAGAGTTTATTTTCAATTAGATTGTACAGTGCAATAGTTTTAAAGTACGTATATTTTTAGATCTTCGTAATCAGCAGCATTGTGTCCATCCTGCGTACAAGGAAAACGGTGGCTCAGATCATGATGAGGAACAATAGAGAAGATGACGAAAGTCTTGAACAACTCATCTGATGGACCAAACAATTATTCAACCAATGTGTTGAAGTACCGTTGTGTTCTTTGTTAAAAGCGTTTTTTTGTTTCAAAAGAACCTCACTGTCAATAAGGGAAAGTTCAACTGACTTTATTCAGAAAAGTGGAGTTTTATTAATACAGTTGACCCCGAGTAACCGTACCCCTTTAAATATTTCCTAAGTCTATTTTCCCAATTGAAGGGTACCACTTGGCTCTCAATATGGTAGGACGGAGCTACACCATGAAGCTTGGGCTCATCATTGTGGCATACCCACACATAAGTACATTGCGGGTCTTCTATGTCTTCACAGAGCCTGCTTCACGCCAATTATTATGTCACAGGGTTTCCATGAATCGGAGAATATGTATCGTGATGCAGTTCGTAATCGTATGTAGTTCTTTTCGCGTTTTGGTACTAGTCGGTTGTGTGCATCAAATGCTTTAGTATTATGACACCCACACATGTCGCCTAGAGTGCACATATGAAAGTTGTATAGTTCCGATTAGCGTAATTTACTTAAGTTGACTTATTCGGGGTTTGAGTTCTTATTCAAATTGTTCGTGAGTCCTGGTTATTGCCCTGGCTTAACTTCCCTGGACAAGACCACAACTCATGTTATATTATAAGTTACATTGATTATTTTAATGCTCTGAAACAGCCTAACACAATAGGAGTTAGGACCAGCCATATAAACATGTGCCGATGCTTGCCGCGCATCTGAGTTGGTCAAAATGAAAATCCAACTGAACTCTGGCAAGCAAACACCTGCTTATATGTCTGGTCTAGCCAATGAAATAATCAAATAGGGCCAGATATGCGTTTTGTTGACCAATGAAATAATTGCAAGTACTGTACGAAAATTTATATAATTTATCACTCTGCACTTAAGTAGCCTAATCTAATTTGACGCAGATGTGACATTCTTCGAGTGATTTATGAGTGAGTCCGATATCTTTACAAAAGTTCCGACATATAAAGATTAACCTAAAAATTCACACACAATATCCTTAATTGCGAAGCTCCGATAGGTGATCTGGGGATAAAACAATAATTATTTGTGCAGTGTTCTGGCCACGCTTCGCACGCATTTCCAATTCATCAATAGGGTCTTGTTTTCAGGACATTACTACTTGGTTAAGAAGCACTAAAATACTTCGATATAATGAATCACGTAGGCTATAGTCTTTGCCAAACAACAATCCATCAAATTGTGATGTGGCTGATAATATGGGATTTTTACAGTATTGGGGGCAATCATTCTACTGCTAATCTAGGTGCCTCTTCCATACCAACTGTGAACATAAAGTGCACTTCTGTAATAATTCATGAATGCGGTGCTCTGCCCACACAGCCAGCAAATCATTTCTTTTTTTAAATTGATTCAGCGCCTGCAGAAGTTCAATCAATAAAAAAAAAAGATTTGCTGTCTGGGCTGTTCTCTAAGAAATCTCGTGTTCCGTAACTTGTTGGTTGTCTTTAAGATAAAGTTTCTGAGTGAAATTTGATATTTTAAAGAGTATAGTATTTTCAATCGCATTTGTCGCTATGTTGTAGGTTTACAATTTCAGCATTTCTGCCATGTTACAGTTCCATACGCATTCGTTTGAAAACGTAACTTTAACAAGCCAACCAAATCGCATTCATGACATTGAAATGACAGAAAGAAGAGTTGTTCCTACTTATATCATTGCCGTAGCATGGTGTATGTTTTTCTGTCGGGATAAATGGTGCCACTGCATCAGAAGCTGTTGAAGTGCCATAGAGAGAAGGCAAGAATCGTTTTATAATTTCCACGTCATATGTATGATTTAGAATATTATCCTTCGGTCTACCATTCCAAGATGTTGTGACGGTAGGCACTGTAACAAGCAGATTTCTAATAAACCACGAACCAATCAGAAGCTACGCTGTTCATGACGTCTTCAGGGTTGCGTCTAGAAAGAATAAAGGAAAAACGCAAATTCTAGCTAAATTAAATCAATGCTTTGACATCGGTTGACTTGGCGCATTGGGTTAGGGCGGTGGTAGTCATTACATTGACGTGGGTTTGATTCCCACCTCTGCTACAGCTCTTTTTTCTTCTGTAATTACCAAACAAAGTTCAAAGTAATAATTACATGTAATTCTCTGGCTGAATAGTCACAATTGAACAGATAACGTAGCATCTCATTGGTTCGTGGTTGGATTGGACAGAAGTCCATGGAGTGGATATCTGCATGTTAAAGTGCCTTACTGTTGTGACCCTGCCGGATCCTTTGCACTCAGCAGACATATCGATATTAATTATTTATTACGGTACCGTGGTTATCAAATTAATTATTGATAATTTTACATGTGTACTATGAATTGATTTCATACTGTAAGCAGCCTTTTTTTTTAAGTGTATCACACCTATAAATCTGCCTCGACAATCTAGCACCCCCTTGCCGCTGCAGTTCATATTATTTTAATGTTCACGGTGAGCATATGGCTATACTGCCGCGCGTTGAGCACTTCTCAGCTCCTTTTGAAGTCGATCCAGAGCCCCTGGTTGAGAGACGCTGCCGTCACTTGGCTAATTGACCAGTTTTGGTCAAAACCCAACTAGCAAATCAACATTTTTAATTGATTTAAAAAGTACTCGAAATATTTTTGTTGGTATGCATAATATTCCGCAATAAAATGTTTTGCTTGGCAACAGAGTCACTCCATTGTGAGGAGATAACTGCCTGTTGATGTACTTTGTCACAGATCAACGTATGCAAACGCTGAGTTGCCACAACCAATAGACGTAGTGCCGCGGCAGGCTACATTATTTCCTAGAATAGGTGAACTATTTTATTGTGTAATTCTGTTGCAGTGTTTCGTCCATTACTGTTCTGTAGTAACCTTTAATTAAACAACCTTTGTCGCAAAATTTGCTTCTGTGAGATATTGTAAAAAGAAGACTGATTTACCAGTCCTTTGCAAGTCTGTGCTTACTTTAAATACCTAAGTTACCGTAACATTGGACCGTCTCTGCCGTAGTTTCAATGGGCTGCTTTATCTAGTACCACAATCTTTATCAAATATCATAACGCTATTTTCATGCTTCCCGTTTGTAAGTTATACAATGCAGCGGTTCGGACTCCACTTGAGGGCGCTATATAATACTTAAATAATAAGGGTGCTTTCCCTCGTTAGATCTGAGGGGGGTCCCTCCACTGCAAAGTTGAGCAATTGAGCAGAAAGTTATTCTAGCGATAGTAATTCAAAATCGAAGGTTCAATTCTTGGCCTGATTATGTCAAACACCGTCAAATTGTTCTTGACATCAATAGTGATAAAAAAAAGTTGTGATCTAGTGCACTGCCTGAGCTTCACTGTTGCTTCAACAAGGCGGATCTTCACAAAAAGTGCAGTAGTTTGTTGTAATGTGAGCAAACAGCAGTATGACATCACAAACTCGTCGATGGAAAGTCACAGGTGGGCTATCGAAATAAACGAGTGACGTATCACAAAGATTGAGTTTTACACGTTTAAACCCCAAAATAAGATGATGGGTAGCTGGGACACAAGTTGAAAATACCGCTCACCGAACAATGATTGATAGACGACATAAAAATTTGTTTGTATTCTACGACGAAGCTACAAGGTTGCAGACTTTATAAAATTGACAATACATTGACTTTGGTTGAGTAAATGAGATAATTCCAGTCTATCTTTATCGAGCTTGGCGCTTATTTTTGAAAGTTTGTTTTCCATATTCGGAATGGTGGCCAATGTTTCAGCATGGACAGTTAGAAATAAGCTGAAGTAAGCTTGAACAATTTCAAAGTCCAGTTTTGAGTCTACAGCAAGATCAATAAAATCAAGAAACATTTCTAAGAGCCCGAATGAACCGCCGCTGTCTGGCGATAGTGCCCGAATCTCTGTGTCCACAGCCAACATGCTCATCGATTTCAATGCGGTTAACACTGTCTGAAAATTGCTACCCGCTTCAAGAAGCATGGCAGCAAACTCGGAAAGTTGTTCGGTGGGATTTGATTGGATGAGCTTTGACTGCGTGTCTTCTTTGTCCTCATTGATTAAAAAATGAGGATTGATACCAGCGACGGTGGGCAGGAAAAACGGCGCGCTCTTAGGTGCTTTGGGGGGTTCCTTTGGTTTGTTGCGCCGGCGTATGGTGTCCAGTTGAAGCACATTTGCCCACTTCGCATACGGAAGGTTGGAAAGGGTGATTAATTCCTGGTCAAGTTGACGAACTTCTTCCCTATCTGACGCAGGACCTTCAGCAAAAGCCGAACTTTCTTCGGCTTCCACCTCTTCATTAGCAACAACGTGTGCCAAGGTGGTTGGCAAATCAACCACGTGCTCTGGATGGTAGTCCTGTGGAAGAGGTGAAAGATTGACATGGCCGTAAAGGGTGCGGTTCGACCATAAGTAAACGCCAACTTCGTCTACATGAGTTGTTGCAAGAAGGTCAGAAGAAGGCGAAAGGGCAAGACTGGAAACAGCCGAGTCCACCATGAAGCAGTCAATCATTACAACTGAAGGTAGATCCCAGGTTTTGACGCAGCAATCCATACTGGATGTGATAACCCACCGACCATCGTCACTCCAACACAAGTCGTTAACCTTTCCCGAGTGGCCCGCGAAACGGCGAACGATTTTTCGCGTTTCCGAATCGATAACGACCAGCGAGTAATCATCGAGAGCAAGAACCAACATGGATGCGGCTCGGTGCAAAACAGCAAGCGCGGGAAGCGAATCAAGTGAAATGACATCCAGCAGAGTCTTTTGCTTGAATCTCCAGAACTTCACAGACCCTTCGGAGCCGACAGTTATAGTTACTTGATTAAGCGCGTCAACCATAATAGATTTAACACTTACTTTGTGGGCTTTATTGTTACTCAACGTCTTATCAATGTAACTACCACGATGTATGCCGGATTGGATATTGTAAAGATCAACAAAGCCTTTACTGTAGCCGATCAAGCAAAAGTTTCCACATGCAGTACAGGCAACACTGGTCACATACATCGTCGAGTCGTTCGACACCGCGCGGTTATCACTTTTATTGAATTTCTCATTTCCGTGAGCAAACTTGTGCGATCCCATGCACCCGCCTTTCAGGTTCCACGTCGTCGCCACAGGATGGCGATAATGAGCCGCCACAACTCCATCCCACTGGCCTTCTCTTGCCGTTTCCACAGCAAAATCCACAATAGGAGGCAATTTTCCATCGTCCAGTTTGTACGACCGATGACGAGCTTGTTTTCTGTTCAATGAAGCATGACCTAAACTTTTATCTTGATTTGCGTGGGTGCAGGAGAAGACTCTTAATGTGGAGTCATTAGCAGCAGAAAGTATTTTAGAGTCTTGATAGAAGCGTATTTTAGTTTGTGGGCTGCAGTGACCAGATCTTACTCGCAGTTGTGTTCCAATACCAGTCCCTTTATCAAATTCCCATTCAACAAGCGAATTATCTCCCGAATTTGTAATAAGAATTGATTTTCCTGGCAAGAATGTAGCCCCAGCAACAGCAGACATGTGTATATTTTCCATTTTTCCCTTCAACTTTCTGCTGTCTAAATCCCATAAATACACGTGTCCGTTAGTAGTTCCGATTGCCATAATTGTTTCACCATCAGTCCGGAAAGACATTGCTGTGATTTCACTGCTCTCTTGTTTCAATCTCATTATTATTTTGTCAGTTTTTAAGTTGAAAAGAGTAATTTCACCACATTCAGTGCCAATGCCAACAACGTGCAATGCAGGTGCTTGCTTTAACACTGTTATGGCTGTTTCCTTCAGGTTGACAAACTCATAAATCAACTTATTTTTTGAGATGTTCCATAGTTGCATTTTCCCTTGTCTGCTTCCAAACAGCACTTTATTGACATAAGTGCTTGGGTGTAGAACTGTAGTAATGTCAAATGTAGCATTACTAAACTGAAGAGAGAGATATTGTTCCCCAGTATCTATATGCCAAACAATGACATTGCTAGCTCGATCCACAGTTAGCAAGTGCTGACCAAATGGTAAGATTAGATGAACATCATAATTGTGGCCAATGTATGTCTTCTCAATGGAACGACCATGCTTAAAAGCATAGACTATTTTTTGACATGATGCGTAAACACGAAAGTCATCTGTGGCTATGCATTCTATATCCGATGGAAGGGAATTGCTGACTTGACATAAGACTAATCTTGAACAGTTGTACGTATGGAAGACCTTCCCAACAGCAGTGAAGACATAGAACTCCTTTTGCTTTCTGTGAAATCTAGTGACATGTCCAATATCAGAAGAGTGAAGGCCCAAAGCTTTAAAACTTTCAAAAATACGACTTTCAGAAGAATTGTTCATTGTGTGGACCTTACATAAAACCTGTAACAAAATAATTACAAATAATGGTAAAAAATCGTAACTATAAGTCCACTATTGTTAAACTCCATGGCTATCCAACATCACATCACAAATTCAAAACACACAATCTAGATATTTATATACCATATAACTGCAGATGTAAAACATTGTTGATATTTGGAAAAAATAATTCTGGTTAACTGAATATCGGTGGAACTATTAGATAGATGATAAATGCAATGTATTTATGTAGAGTACTAATTCATGAAAGAACATTCACAGACAATGAGTGAGATGTAAAAATGTACTACGTTCAATAGCAATTAGCGAAAAGGTGCTTTGAAAAAACCGCATACCAAACAGCTCTGTGAGAAAATAAAGACATGAAGTTTCGTAACATGATTGTTTTGCAGTGAGGAAACACACTTTATTGTTTTCTAGTAGTTACTGATAATAAAAACTCTTGCCTTTGAATTCAAAACAATTCGTTATAGATGAACGGCTGATATGATAAAAATAGAGTAAGTAAGAATACTTGTTACAGAGATATTTTGAAACCAACGGAAGTGGAGTTAGTCAGTTTGGCCAGACAAGTTCCATTTGCACATAAACAAACATAAAATAATTGACATGCCTGACAGCAGCTGCTGATTTACTAAGTAAACGATGTGTTACTGTTACTTATAAGTGATGGCATAAGACAAAAAACAACAAAAGTAAAGTTATATTAGCAGTTTCCATATTTGCTGACAACACATAACAGATGACTTGAAAAACAATATCTGCAATTCTACATACATTTATTTTACCTTCATTTATATATATCGTTTCCTTTAATTTTGATTAATTATTACAAAATTTCTTTGGACAATGGAGCACATAATTCAAAAACTTTAGAATGCTCTGAGATACAAGTAATGTTCAAAGTGTGTGGCATTAGATACAGTAGAATTCGCCTATAACGGCTTCGTTTATAACATCAATTCGCCTATTACATCACATTTCGCTCGGTCCCGGCAGAATTCCTATCTTTTACGTACATTGTAGTTCGGCTATAACAGCATCGCCTATAACGTCAATTCGCATGTAACAGCACCCTTTATTGGTCCCCAGACGTCTTTTGTTCGTTTATAACGTCACTTTAAGTCATTACCTTCACCACGAACGGTCAGTCTGTTAATCCAGTTAGTGCTGCTGCTTGCACAATGTCTTCCCTTTATTTTGCTACGTTGTTCGCAGCAGGGACTTTAATTAACTGAATTAACTTTTTTCCAGCGTGAAAAACTATCACATGTAAAAAGCAGCTCTACAGCTGACCTCTTAACAACTCAAAGCAACAGTTGTAGGCTATGTGCAGTACTGTATAAACTAATTAACTTTTTTTTTCCCGCGTGAAAAACTATCACGTGTAAAAAGCAGCTCTACAGCTGTGTCAAATCCGAAACAGCTTAAGATCAATGCGTTTTTTTGCTAATAAACAATGAACTTCTCTACTACTGTAGCCAATGTAACGAGCTGTAGGCTATTGCGCAAATTTCCTGTACCTTATACGCTGTAGATTTTTTTTTTAAACAATTTTTTTGTTTACTGTATTTTCTGCGTGCCTTTTGTCAGTTTGGTGGTACACAGTAACCCTGACTGGATTATAAACCTCTTTCTTTAATCAAAAGACAGTTGTGGAATAGTTTGCGGTAGTTCGTCTATAACGTCAATTCGGCTATAACGTCAGTTTTTGCAAATCCCCTAGAGGTGCCGTTATAGGCGAATTCTACTGTACCATGCTCCTTTTAAATCTACACAAATATTTCAGGTAGAAGCTATTCAAAACAAATGTAGCCTATTTCTATGTTGAGTTATGCCTTACACTCAGTGAAGAATTTAGTTCTAACTACCTTTTGCAAAGTTTTGTTTTGGCTCCAACCTCAATACATGGTCCACATCTTTTAGGTGCAGACAGTTAGGCGCCGGTCAAATAGGCGCGCACACTGTGGTGCCCGGTCATTTATGTGCTATTCCTAGTAAAGTCTGCAGATTTTACCAGCTTGGCAGGTAGGGCAATGCTTTTCACACAAAATGTTAAATTGAATAGAAAAATATGTCATGGCTTCCGTGAGTGAAGCTGCTTCAACCGGCAATGCTTTTCACACAAAAGGTTATATTGAACAGAAAAATATATTGTTTTTTTACTACGCGTGTTCGGCATTTATTTGTTGTTAGGCCAGGTTTGCGTCGACAAAAGCTTTATCAATAAATTATTCAAGTTTCCTAACATGACTGAGTTTACTTTCAATACATGCTTACAACATGTTCTTAACTTTGAAAAACTACGCTTTTGACAGCTTAAAAAACTTCATAATATATGAAGCAGAAGTCAAACTTTGCAAAAGTTCATAAATCTATGAATCTAGAATCTAGTTCATAAATCATCTAGAATACAAATGGCTTACTTCAAATTCTAATGTAACCTGATTGCAACAAGAAAATAATACAGCTGTAAGTCAGTAACTATGACTTATAATTTCAATCTAAAACCCCTTCCAGAAATGCGTATTCATCCATCATTTCAACAACAGAATCCATGTCTTTTTTGTAAATAGTTTTTCTTTTTTGACCTTGGGTAATTCGGTGCATTTCTTTTGCTAAACTTTCAATAAATAACTCTGTAGCTTTTGTGATTAAAAAAACAGATTCTTGACTTGCAATTGTGACATCTTGGTCTGCTTTAATTAGAGTTCGAACACGCGCAAGAGGCAGCCTTGTTAAACGTTCACATTTTTCGCTCTCAGTTGGGTCAGAACTTGCGCTTGTTTTCTTTTCAGAATCAGATTTTGACTCTTCTGCTGACAAGGTAGAGATGATTTCTTCAGAGTTTTCTATCATTTCAGCCATTTTTTATTTAGCGTAACTACCACCCATCAACTTAACTATGTCTAAAACAATTCAAGAAAACTTTTTTTTACTAAATTATACACAGAAAATTGAACAACAGAATGCCTAGCCTAATAAATATATTTTAAAATTAATTTGTTTTTCCTTCTAAGTTTAAAATTTGTTGCAAATTCAAATGTATCATATGGCTGTAACACATTATCTGCACTCAAAAGTAATTAATAAACTTTACAATGATAGAGTCATTGTCACTCTACAACTGCTGTGGGAGTGTGGGTTTTCGGTGACTAGTTTATTAATTGTTTGTACAGTATATTTAGAAATTGATCTTGATTTATTTTCACTGCTAGAACACATTTACTACAATTCAAAATCTACTACATTTACTACATTACTACAATTCAACTCAAAGTCTGAGTTGGAATCAAACCATGGCTCCCGCCCCGATAGCTCAATTGGTTAGCGCGTCACTTCTGAAACGAAGAAGCTTCAAGATCAAGCGGCGCTGGTTCAACTCTCGGGGTGTGCGCTTGAGCAACGCACGTTAAGGACTGCTCTCCATTCAGCGGCATCTAATGAATGGAATAATTTCCCAGCAACAAGACTTCAACAATCGGAAACTTCACTCTGTCAATCTCGGTGACCGGCCTGCGTCAGTGATTCAAAGCCTCTACAAGTATGCGAAACTGCCAGGATTAAGCTCTGCAAGAAGCTTTCCCAGTCCGAGGATAAAGATTCAATCAATCAATCATGTACCAGAAATGAAGCCATTAACTTTTTTACTACTGGCCTACACTCAATAACATGGATTGCTAATTTGAAACATCATCAGTCACCTTTCTGGCAAATATACAGTACAATCCGCCAAACTCAAGTCTTTTTTATAGGCCTGCACAAATGCCAGCCCCAGATGGAAGATAAAATGAGCTTGGAGAGAGACTTACATGCAATCATAAAAAAAGAACAGCCATTGGAAAAAAGATATACTGATTACTGTTAATGATATGTCGCGGAACTTTACAGTGGTTGCACTGGGCACAGCATGCAATAATGCAATATAGGCTAATAGTCTATGGTAGATTATTTGACAAACTTAGTTTGCAAAACCAGACGTTTGGAATATGGTGTTTGGAAAATGATTGAATGGTTTACGTTCACATATAAGTGGGTTATCTCCTGAAGAAGCAACAAACGCACAAAAAACTCAAATCAACAGCCAAAAAAAACACTTGCTTTACATTAAACAAAGCAAAAGACTTTATTTAAAGGCTGTGGCTATATTTACACTATATAGTGTAATAACAGCCTGAATAGTGTTGCCAGATAAGGAATTCTGCCCTATTTTGAGAAAAGTTTAAAGTTGTTGAAAATAAAAACTTGTATCATATTTTGGAAATTTTTTGTAGTCCTGGGAAGATCAAAACCTTAATCTTATTCCTAACTCTAACCTTTACCTCCCTAACTTTAATCCTAACTCTGGTAACATCTGATTGTGGAAAAATAGCCACATCCAAAACAAGCAAAATTTAATTTTGTGTGATTGGCCTCCAATAAAAAGCAATTACACAATTATGTTCGCCCTGATAGCTCAGTTGGTTAGCGCATGACTTCTGGAACAAAGAAGCTTCAAGATCAAGCAGTGCTGGTTTAACTCTCGAGGTGTGTGCTTGAGCAAAGCACGTTAAGGACTGCTCTCTATTTAGCGGCACCTCATGAATGGAATAATTCCCCGGCAACAAGACTTCAACTATCAGAAACTTTACTCTGTCAATCTCGGTGACCGGGCCCACATCAGTGATTCAAATCCTCTACAAGTATGCAAAACTGCCAGGATTGAGCTCTGCAAGAAGCTTTCCAAGTCCGAGGATAAAGATTCAATCAATCAGCAAAAAAGCATTGTCTCTCTCCAAGTTATGTATTATATGTACTGTACTGTTTGTCACAGCTTCCGAGTCCTTCATTATTTTATTTCTCCACTGCTATACCTTGTTACAACGTCGTACTTTTCTTGCAAAGCTAAACAGTTTCGCTTTATAGATTTTCCTGACCTTGTCAAAAGTTTAAAAAAAGTTGTGTGAAAGCTGCATGAAGAATGGGGGCAAATTCGTCAGCATCTTGAAAGTGCAGAATGACGTTCACTCAAGCACTGAAACCGTCGACTTATACAATATTCAGGAGAGTAAAAGAGTGGCGAGTTATGTGAAACAATATGTAATAGATAATTTGCCGGGTTCAAGAAAAAGTAGACGAATTAGGCGAATTCTGCTATCTCTCCACGTGCTTCACCCTGTAAATGCGACAGTGTTTGATTTTGATTTAATATTTTGTGCCTCAGTTTAGTGTTGCCAAGTTTATTTTAATAAATTTCCACACAGCTGTGTCGCAAATTTCTCAAAGGCACCAACACACTTTTTTATGTTAAACTAGTTTCCTGTTTCTGTGGACTTTTTATATTTTCCTAATTCAAGTTTTTATCTCCAACAATCTTGAACTTTATGCGAATTATAGTCGGCAGGAGTGGCAGAGTGGTTAGCGCGTTGGGCTCGCAGTCGAGAGCTTGCGTGTTCGACTCCAGCCACCCGCACTTGCTGTTGTTTCTCTGGGCAAGAAACTTTACGATAATTGCCTCTACCCAGTGATCGATTTCGAGTAATGGGTAGTACCAAATTTAAGTCATAAATAGAGTAGACAACCGGAAACAGACATTGCAGTCGGCTGCAGCGTGGGTGAGGTGTACGTCGGAAGGCGTACACCGATGCATAGCGCTCAAGTCCCCTTTCCCGCAATGCAGGATAAAGATAATAAAACAAATAAAAACAAACAAAATCTCTATCTGGCAAGCGGCAACACAAAGTTGCCAGATGCTAAACAGCGCCGTTGCCAGACCTGCCAAGCGAATTTTTCCACAACCGATTCGCAAAGTCCTCAACTAAACTAAACTCCTAGTTGTGGTTTAGATAAAGGCATGGGCGTAGTCAATGGGAAAAAGAGGCAATTTTCCCCAGAAATATTTTAAATAAACATGTCATTTTCTGTTACAGCATCATTTGACAGAGTTTTACAATTGATTGAGGTTGAAACTAATTTCAGAATGTGAAATTTTCAGAAATTTCTGGAGAGGCCCTCCAGATCCCTTTTGTGGTGCTTTTGGCCTTCGCCGTGTCGTTTCTTGGCTCATTGACACGCATAATAATGATTATTTACCCCCAACTCCCAAACAAATTGTGCTGGTTACGACCCCAGGTGGAGCTAAATAACGCAATCGCCTCAGAACCCCTCTATTTATATTTTATTTTTACACGACTCAGTTCAATCATAAACAACTAAAAATCGATTTCGATCTGCTAGCAGCTAGATTATGTTCAGTTAAGCTTATTCAAGTAGAATAAGTATAAGTCTTTTTGATTAAGCTTAAATGAAGATGATCTAGCTCAGTGGTTCTCAACCGGGGGTCTGCGGACCCCAAGGGGTCCGTGAAGCGATTTCAGGGGGTCCGTGAAAGCTTTTGAGTTTTCAGCATGATTGATAAATTGAGAAATTTAAAAATTGTTTGTGCTTTATTTATGTATTAGCCTACAGTGATTCTCAAACTATGTTCAAACTGTAAGTCGCAAAACGCTGGCGCGTCGTTTGAAATTGCAAAAGACAGTGCGCAAAGGTTTGGTTTCTTAACTAAAAAATGTTATATAAATGGCTTAAACCTTTTAATAAGGCTATGTTGGCTATGTTCAACTTAATTCTTGAGACAGTAGATTGTTGATCAATGTTTAACTTGGAAATGCAAACGTTAGTCAGCAGTTTATTGCCACTCACAATCAGTGTTGTAGGCTACGCGTCAATGAAATAAATTGACAGCCTCAGCGCGAATTGCCTAAAAACTTTACGGCGTTAAGTACTGTGTCAGCTCTTAATGAAATTGACAGCGTCAGCGCTAATTTCTAGCGCTACTTTAGCCAAGGCCGCACAAAACGAAAGTATTTCAACCAAGTTTAGGCTAACAATAGCTATAAATAAAGAACAGGTTTTATGTATTGACACTGTATTGTAATTAGCTGCTTTAGCTTATAGTTATTTCCTTGTAGAAACCAGGGGTAGAAACACAAGCATTTTCAAATGTTTGTCTGACAATTGTTTGCGTTTGGGACGCATAATGTCCTTTCCAAGTGAAACATGCGTTCCACAGCTGAATGGTATTCGTGTGTTCATGTGTTGTATTTCAAAAACAAGTCTTGAAAACGTTTACTCGGAAAGGTATATCACTGTTCCAAGCGTGCTGTGATGGTTTAGCATATATAAATCTTTTAACGAGGTCCTCTGCACCAACATCGCTGTTTTCTGGGCATAGAGCTAATAAAGTAAATAAAGTATCTTCAACCTCCGCGATGACATTCATTGATGTTTCGCTTTCTCTCTCTGATCCCTCGTTCTCTATACTGCTCACGATATGAGTGATCTTCCGCTTGTAGCCTATTCCAGGTAGCCATTCCAACCAACGCGAAAGCCGGTAATTCGGATAGGTCGGGTAGCTGGCCAGAATACATTGTGAAATGAGATTTTCCATGAAAACAAAAAATGACGCATAGCGCTTGACGCTTAAAATCGGCAAAATAGTTGACAGCGCTATCACTTCCGTCAACTAAAAAATAAACTGACGACGCTAGCCTCAGCGTCAACAAAAAGTTGACGGCGTCAACGTACAACACTGCTCACAGTTTTGCAATGACTGTGATTATAACGAATTAAATACCCTATTGATTACAAATGAAAAAGGGACAAATTCTTTATAACAGTTGCAAGTATTCTATTAACTTTTGATAAAATTTATAGAAAAACATCAAATGAGCATATAGAGCAGGGCTACTCAACTGGCGGATCGCGGTCCGGATCCGAACCTTCTGAGTATTGATAGTGGCTTTCGGAAGAATAACCTCATTGCCACGTTTCCTGGCCTCTTTAAACTGATTTCTACTGAGAGAAAGCATTTTCTTTTCTGATTATCCTAGTAGCTGGGAGCGGGGCCCCCATGCCTCCCAACACTTTGTCAAAAAAAAAATTCTAGAGGAGTTACATTTTATCTAAAAAAGGGGGTCCGTTACCATCATTGATACTAGGCTATAACTTTCGTGGTTGCGTGTGAAATAACTTATTCACCGGACCGCTAAGACCATTCTATTTGTCACACTGGACCTTTATTAACATTAGTTGAGTAACCATGATATAGAGTACAAATGTTTGACCCTGTGCTCACAGCATAACTTCGTCACACCAATGGTCAAATGCGTTGCGAATTCAGCGAATTCTTCTAAGTGTGTTGCTTCGAAACTTATGTCAGATATGATTCCATAAGGAGACGCGATATAGGCTAGCCTACCAAAATTTTAAATAGAAATTTTTAGAGGGGACTGGTCACAGCGGTAAACCATAATCTCTTCGTGGGAAAGTTGTAACATAAGATTTCCGCATCCGTTCGTCTGTATGCAATGACCGAAAGAAACACTTTTTTGAAACGTCTATTCAAAAAGTGTATTTCTGTAAAATTAGCCCGCGGCTATCGAAAATGGGTTGCAACGCGATACACCACTAAAAACTTGTCACTACAATCCAAACTACTTAGATAAAAGACGGAAATTTTGTCCAGCTAGCAAGCAATAAGCAAAACAGTTAAATATGCGACCAACTTCCAAGTAACAATTTTAAGAATGATCAGAATACATTGCAATATCTCAAACGCACGTAAGCAGTTAATGTGACGTATTAATGAAAGGCATTGTCAAGCAATTCAAACAGGTGTTCAAAGGTGATGATGCAATGTTTCATCAGGTCTTACGAACGATGGTGTAATATTGGCTCATTGTTTTTAGGAAAAATTCCATGATGTAATGCACTAGGATTCAGTAGACCTGAACGGTTTTATATGACGTTTGATTTGAAAATTGTCCGTAACAGGGACCGCGAACGCTTTGGAGGCACCAACAGGGGTCCACCAAGACAATAAGGTTGAGAACCACTGATCTAGCTGCTAGTTCATCGATATCGATTTTTAGCTGTTTATGATTGAACTGACTCGTCTAAAAATAAATTCGTTTGTATTAAAAAATGCTAAATTTTTAATCATCTTGACAAAATGCTAATTTGGCAACTTCGTTCTTCACATCATCTGGAAATAATCAGTGGCACTGTGCCACATTTAAGCGAAGACAAATAAACTTTCGACATGATCTACATTTCGAGAACCTAGTCATTTTGCACGCTTACCATTTTGATATTTATATTATACGAGTTTTGCTCAAGGGTAGCTACTTATTTTTTCTATTTTTGTTAGTTTTGCTCGAGCATGCATTTAAACTGCGGTATTGTTGTGTTTTTTCTTCTTTGCTGACTTGATGACCGCTTAGCGTGTTTCGCTATCATCACTATTGCGCGATAATCCAACCAACACCTGTAACTTAGGCTACAATGCGTTGTTTTTCCTTTTCCTTTAGCCTGCTTTGCTTGTTTGTTTATATATGGGCTGTTGAAACAAAAACAATTAGGCTACTTGACTTGCACAAAACACAATAACTTATCACATGTTGGCTTTCTGAAAGACATTCCGAAAGCTATTTAAATAAACCAGGTGGATAACATGTGATGAGGAAAACCTAACAGGATTTTGGGAAACAATTAAAATGTCTCGCGAAACATAATAACTATCAATGTTAGATCTTGCAAGAATGTCCGCCTCGTTAGCGCAGTGGTGCGACAGACTCAAGATCAAGCGCGTTGGTTTGGAGCAAGGGGTTTGCGCTTGAGCATCGCATTTCAGGACTCTTCTCCATTCAACGGAACTTAGTGGATGGAATAATTCACAGACAAGAACACTTCAACGACTATAGGAAACTTTATTCCGCCTATCTCAGTAATCGGCGTCATGGATGATGAAACTAAAGGCTGGCTGCTCTCTAGCAGCCTTCCAGTGTAGTCCGGGAACATCGTGAATCAGGGGTGGTAAAAGGATAGACCCTCGGCCCCAGAAGCTCAGACGACGACGACGAGTAATCGGCCCTGCGTCAGTAGCCTATGGTTCAAAACCGGAACCGGTAGTTATGCGAAACTGCCAGAAATAACTTATCAAAAGCTTTATCAATCCGAGGATAAAGATTCAAAACCAACCAACAAAACTATATTGAGAAATACATTAGTCGACATTAATTTGCAAAATTTGCAATGAACAAGAAAAAATAGCTACGTTTTGGCTCTACACTGTTTAAAAAATGTCTGGCAATTCTAATCTGCATCATAAGAACAACAGAAAGAAGCAATGTTTTACAGTTTTGCTTTAATACAAAAAGTGAATGCATTCCGTTAATGTAGATTTCGTGTAGTTTCAATGTAACTTTGCACATATGCATTTTACGAGCATCGTATTGTATTTTTCCTACCCTGGTTGCAACATAGGCTTTAGCCTACGGATATCGCGCGTCAGTTGCGGGCAAATTCATGCGAATTATATTTAGACAATTGAAATAACTAACATAGCAACATATAACAATTTGCCGCAAGGCATCTGCTTTGAAGTCGCGGTAGTTCACCTTTTCTTGTACTTGATGCCTTGTGGAGTAAATGTCTCTTAGCCTACTCGTCGTAAGTTAGAATAGATAAATTGCTTAAGAAGTGCAGGTCCATGACTTTTTGCTCTACTGTTCAGTTTATGGTTAATTGAAGTTACTTTTTTAGGTGAAGTGTTTGCTTTTGTATCTATAATGCTTACACAATATCACTAAGATGACCTCTTTTACTTATTCAGATAAGTCAGCTAAAGCCTGCAGTCCGTTCCTCAATTAGCCTATCTTCTTTGTTCGTGTAAATAGACTGGGACACTTTGAATAAGTTTGTTAGCGTAGGCTACTGTAGACTATGTGGTGAGGTGTAGGCAGACTACAACAAATCCTGCTCATCAAATCATACTTTCATCCACTTAGCCTACAAAGTTACAGCCTATGGTAGAAAACGGGGGTTAAGAAAATCGCAACCTGTGAAGCTGTTTTACAAAGAATAAATCTGCAGACCACATCATCATAAGGACAGTCTGACCTGCAAATAGGCGAGCTGAGCGTGAATTGGGTAACAAAGCATCATTATGATTGCTTATTACATGTCACCTAGCATCTTGAAGGTGTTGCGACTGTGCCCATTTTCTTTCAACTTTCAGCTAATTTCGGTCTCAAGCTTGTTTTACCGTTCGCGTTTTGTCGCTTCCACCTTTTCTTAGACCTTTGCTATGATGGTGTGTATTGTTTTCGCTGTTTTTTTTTTTGTCGTATTCAGGCTTAGGCCTACACCTGGTGGCTGAAGATTTAGTGATGGTCAGAAACAATAACAACTTACTAGTTATGACCACAGTTTCCAGCCTAGGAAGGTGGTGGGCCCACTATATCCATGGACTGATAAACAGAAGAGTCTTCAACTGAAGATCAATTACACACATGTGATGAAGAAAAAATATCTCCTATAGACAAAAGAATGATTAAACTTTTATTTAATTCCAGAAGAAAAATAATTTTTGAAGTTATTAAATCATGAATAAATTACGAATTACAATTGGAATCTTACTTGCTGCAAGGTACGCTATCATCGGAGGCTACTAGGACATTTTTAACTTTTAATTTTTGAATGAGACAACTGACAACGTACGCTACGTATTTTATTTTTCCTGACTTTAAATCTGCTCAAATGAAGTGTGATGCAGGCCCGTAATTATACATTTTAGCTTGGGGGGGGCTCAAAAGCTGTTGCGAAGTAAAAGGCTATGCACCAGTGGCGGCTCGTGACTTTTGGCCGTGGGGGTGCTGTAAATGGTGATGTTAAATATGACGTCATAAAGTGGCAAGAACGGACGAGCGCCGAAGGCGCGAGCCTCCTAGGGGGGTCTGGGGGCATGCCCCCCCAGAAAATTTTGCACTTTTATATGCTCTAAAATGCCATTCCTGGTGTTTTCAGAACAAAAAATAAAAATTTTAAGCAGTTGAAAATGTGGATTTTTAGAACTTTGAAACAAAGAGCACGAGGGATCAGTATCGAGCACGAGGGATCAGAGAGAGAAAGCGAAAAATTAATGAATGTCATCACGGAGGTTGAAGATACTTTATTTCAAGAGCTCTGTGCCCCTGAAAAGAGCGATGTTGGTGCAGTGGACCTCACTAAAAGATTTAGGCTATGCTAAACCATCACAGCACGCTTAGAATAGTGATACCTTTCAGAGTAAACGTTTTCAAGGCATGTTTTTGAAATACAACACACCAATACCATCCAGCGCGGCTGTGGAACGCATGTTTTCGCTTGGAAAGGACATTATGCGTCCCAAACGCAGCAGATTGTCAGACAAACGTTTTAAAATGCTTATGTTTCTACAAGGAAATAACTAAAAGCTTTGAGCTTGGGGGGGCATTGCCCCCCCAAGCCCCCCGGCAATTACGGGCCTGGTGTGATGCCACTGTAAATGTGTTTTAAGCTTGTATCTTCACGTTTGGTGGAAAAACTTTGTTGTAGGCTATATCATTACCAAACAAAACCAAACAACATTAAGGTCTTTATCACGCCACGAAAAAATATAACGCGAATATTTTCCCTGAAAACAAATCCCCTACAGCCGAAGATGTTTATATATTTTTATTCTATTCCTAGACCTAGGCTACATCGTAACAAATGCCGTACTGTTCATTAGTTTTGCTTGCAATAGGGTCTACAAGGGGGTCGAGAGGGTACATTTGGACTCGGTCCTATAGTAAAACTGTGTGCCCCAAACAGGGGCGCCGGAAGTGGGGGGACAGGGGGGCAATGGTGCCCTTTTAAAGTCATGTAAGCAACTGCACATTTTGCAATATAACAATTTCTGCTATTCGCTTTTAGCCTAATAATAATCTTTCATTTTTGCCTCAAAATAATATTTACCGCAGAAAATTTTGCAACACAGTACAGGCCTTAAAACTCGTTTTTTTTCGAGAGCTCCTTCTCGGCGGCCAAATCTGCGTGCTTGGAGGACAAAATATAAAATAAAAATAACGACAGCACAAGTAAATAGAATTAAACTTGCAACAATGCTAAAATGATCACTTAGCGTTGTTGAAGTCTGGGCCTGGGCGACGTCCTACAATAGAATCGTCGCACCGCGCAATAACTGCTTTATAGGGATTGTAATCCAGTACTGCGGGACCATCTAACGACACTCGCACGAGTGTCTCCAATGTGGCTGATTTTAAAGAAGTTCGCCATTTCCCTAGAATTCTTTTTAGCAACGAAAAACAACGTTCGACATGTGTTGACGATGACGGCAAGGTAATAAAATAAGTATTTCAATGATGTGAAGGACATTACTAAAAGAAGCACAATTTTTGCAAAATATGATCAAAAATGTTTTCCCTTTGGATATCAACCAACCTAGTTCTCCTTTTTAACAACGATTCAATGTCCGACAACATCGAATCGACATAAAAACGACAATATTGCCAGCCGACGTAAATTAGCACTTCGGATTAAGACTTTGTTAAAATAAACGTCGAGAATTACAAACATGACTTACAGCGCTGGTGATCGCAGATGGATATATTCCATCAATAACAAATATTCCCGCACAATGCAACAGTGGCGATTATCACACGCTGACCTAATTTTGCGTCACTCTTTGATACTACATATTTTCGACAGTTAATCCACGATCATTCTATTGCGAAATTAAATAATTGGCTAGAAGAAACCGTCGCCCAAACTTGGCGGATTGAGGAGGTAGCACCGGCGGTCATTCAAGCACTACTTAGCGGCCATGGCCGCAGGCTGCTTTAAGGCTTGACAGTAGGTTACATCATTATAACATAGCATGATGCCCTTCTTTGTATACTGGACACTTGTAGGCTATCATTACTCAGTCAATACATAGTGAGCTGATAGATTAGCATTATCGCTATACCTTATCTTAAAACTTGAAAAAAAATTTGCCTTTTAGTAAAAAAAAGTGCCCTTTTTCGTAATCTTGCCCCCCAGTCAAAAATCGTTCCGGCGCCTCTGGCCCCAAAAGAAGCTAGGGTCCCAGTCCCAGAACTTTTTCAAAGTTTTTCTGTAGAGCGTTTGTATCAATTTATGCTTTGAGACAATTCCAGAATTTTTGATAAAAAAGTAGGATTAGACTACAAAAATTTCCTCCATGTCAGTTGTTCCTTATTTAATGGTATGGTTATGTTGTTTTGAGGGCTCAAAGATCTGATTGACATCGGGCCCAAAATATCTTCACAACCACCCGATTTGTTCATACTTTTTTCAATTTGTGATTGCAGATTTCAAAAATTTTGATTGATTCAATTAATTTTCCTGTACCGTACAGTTAGCATAATATGCGTATTTCGTTAGCGTATTAGCGAGGTAAAGCTCTAGTTTTTTCCCAAGTCGTTCCGTTTCAGTTCGTGTCTTTCAAGTTCCCAGACTTTATTGTAGGCACCAGTTCTAATTGCAATGTTTGAAGTAAACAAGCAAAGTAAGCATCACACAAAGGCTATGTTCCGTACCAATTAATTGACGAATAGATTTTCTTGTAAAATTTGTATGAAAATGCTTCATAAAATTATTGCTACCATATAATATAATACTATTATAACTCCAACACCCTATAACCAAATTCATATATCACATACTTACAAAAGTTACAATAATTTATTAAGTTTTCAATCTAAGAGATGTCTTTTGAAAGCTGAAATGTGACACAACAATCACGTTAAGCGAACTCAGAAAGACAAAACAAGTTTATGACGTTATAACTAAGCTAAAACGGTTTTAAAAATGTAATGGGTTAATTACAGCCAACGAGGAGGCCACAGATGGTGCAGAATGGCTTGCTGTAAATCAAACAGAAGTAATAAAAAGTGACATAATGCGACACATCTACGCGGCCTGGCAGCTAGTCACGTGTCCCAGCGTTGACGCTCAAGTCGCACGTAGTTGCCACTTTAACACAGTTGTAAAGCCTTTGAAACAATGTGAGAATGCAACTTTTAAACAGTTCATAGCACAGTGACGTTGGTGCTTCAACAATAAAAATTTCGAAAATATCTAGTGGCATAAAAGTTAGTTTGTGAATGGTGATAATCTATTATTTTTTTAATAAAGTGACGACATTGCTTTTGACCCGAAGGTCTTCATCACTTCTACTGTGGTATATACGCTGATGTTGCTATAAACATTCACTATCGACCTCATAAAACAATGTTAACCACTCAATCAAGCAGCTAAATTTAAAAAGTACTTATCTGGCTGTCGAAAGTTCTTTTTTGTGTGTCATTTTTTTTGTATACATAAATGAGTAAACTGTTAAATGCAAAGAAGAACAAGTCAAAATGTCTGTTTGACTGAATGAGAATGGTAAGAACTCTGGTTTGACGTTCGAAAGGACGTTAGTTCGACACCGCTCCAGGACATGCGGCTGCGTCTAAGCAAGGGAGCAGCTGAATTAGAAAATACATGTCGTTCGCTGCTTCCTGTAGCCGCCGTTGCATCTGTGATCGCAGCATACTATATGTTGTTGTCGCAATAGGCGCATAAGAGTAGCCAGGATGCCAAAGAAGTTCTTCTATTTGAGAAATTCTGATCGGCAAACACAGCCTACGTATTTTGAGGGGTTCTGCAACACTAGGGTTTATGGTGAAAACAAAACGAGATCTTTGACTAAGGAACGTTATTTGAAGCGAAACAAAGTAAAATTAGGATAGAGAATTAGATTATTTTCATTCGAACTGTTGTAGCACAGTAGGGTACGCTGGGAACAAACTACGTTCATAAACTTTCCATCCATTGTGTGTTACTAAAATGCTAATTTTTTCAGTTCCCTGTCTTTTGTCTTTTTCTACCAACAATCGATTTCATTGAGAATCGCAAAGCGATCTACAAAGTGCGAGAACAACGGAACCTGGCAGGAATCACTCAACGCCTGCTTGTGTGATTACCAGTGGATCGGAAGAACGTGCACTATTTGGAGTAAGTTTTTACCTACAGCCAATTTACTGTAGACCTACACGAACTAAGACCACGAAAAAGTTTCCTATTTAATTTTCAATAAAATAAATTCTATTGTTACCGCTGATGTAACAATAAGCTACTTTGCAAAACTTGACATTCTTACGCGATAGTACCGTTGTTGCCGTGTGAGCCTATGGGGCCGAGGGTCTACCCTTTGAATGTGTGGCTGAAAAACAGAACGCAGACTACATGATCAACGATTGTACCAACTTCAAGCCACCTCACGGAGAGAAAACTGGGCGTCTTATATGATGAAACAAAAGACTGGCTGCTCTTTAGCAGCGTTCAATTTTTGTCCGGGAACATCGTGAGTCTGGGGTGGTAGTAGGATAGACGAGAGTGCCAAAAGCTGAGTTTGCCTAATCTCAATTTTTGAAAATACTGGCATATTACTTTTTTACACCAATAGCTTCAACCAGTTTCACCACAACCCCCTTCCTTTTTATTAATGACTTGTCCTCTCACATTCTGTAAGATACAGCCACCAAGTTATTTTATATATTTACGTTGTTCGCTTCTTCAAGTAGCTGCTCCATGTATTTGTGGTTACTTGCAGAGCATCAGACTTGCTACTTCGGGGTTGGGTACGAATATAGGGGCCAGTTGAGTTTGACCCAGTCTGGAATGAGATGCTCATCGTGGACCACAGATAGCAACAACAACTTGTACCCACTTGGAAGAGATGGAATTGGGGTTCACAATCACTGTCGCAACCCAGGTAGCCATAATGCAACTTACGTGTTTAGCCTGTTCTTTTTGAGTTCGACTTTCAGTTCAAAGATTTTCCAGCACTTTCTCTTCAAATTGTAGAGCCTCTGTTAGTGTCTTCACTTTCAGAAGGTTGACTTAATTAAAGATCATATCGATTCTTTTATGATTGTCAGTAACACCATAGTGTCATCATTATCATGCTTGTCTACTTCTCGTAGCAGAGTAACAAGCGTTTGCGTTTGGAAAAACCGATAGCTCAGTGATTACGCGCCCGACTCAAGATCACGCGGCGCTGGTTCGACTCTCGGGGTGTACGCTTGAGCAATGCATTGTAAGGACTGGTCTCCATTCAGCGGCACCTAGTGAATGGAATAATTCCCCGGCAATAACACTTCAACAATCGGAAAACTTCACTCTGTCAATCTCGGTAACCGGCCCTGCGTCAAGAGCTTTTACATTCTACAAGTATGCGAAACTACCAGGAATAACCTATCAAGGCTTTGTCAGCCCGAGGATAAAGATTCAAAACCAACCAACCAACCATTTCATTGTGGCATCGACGCTAGCTGTGACATTTTCAATTTAATCAAAAACTCTTTCCCTGTACTTCGATTTCACGCTACAATTTAGAACGATCAGATGTAGTCATTGGATGTTTTATCAATAAATTTTACACTAGAGCAAATCCCACTGTTTATGCAATTCCTGCGCTTGTGTTTATAATATTTTAGATTTGTTTATGAAGTGGTCTTATTTATCATGTTATAGCTTCACACAGTGGCGTAGCCAAAGGGGGGGCGGGGTTACAACTCCCCCCCCCCTTTGGCTACGCGTGTGACGTCACGATATTGAAAATGATGCTTTCAGTAAAAAAAATGCCTTATTTTAAACAAAGTTGCATGAAAAGAGCGAGTTTTGCCTATACCAAACATTCAAACATTTCAGCCAGGAATTAGCAACAAGAAAAAATAGAGACTTAGCTTTATTCCCCAAAAATGCCGAAGAAAACATGATCTTTTCCTTTTGCTATGCCACCGGACAGCACTATTTTACAAGAATATTCATACACACATTTTTGTTGAAAATGCTCTCAGAATGTATCAAATTCAAAGTAATTTTTCAAAATTTTCTGGGGGAGGCCCCCCCAGACCCCCCGCCGCTGGGTCGTCAAGCTCTCCCTCTTTTCAAATTTCTGGCTACGCTACCGGTTATACAGTATAGTTAGCGAATCTGTTCGAGGTTCGACTTGTTGTTAACTTGCTATTTTCAATAAGACCTATGTGAGTCGACTTTACCAAAATATTCTGCAAATTTCAACAATGTAAAAGAGTTTCACATATCTTAACTTATTCTAAAAATGTGGCATATTTTTTTATTTATTAGAATTTGCTTTGTAATCAATATTAGTCAGTACATATAGACTTGCATGAATATCGTCGGCATTGCTTTGTGCGTAGTTAGATGATCTCATGACCAAGTTCTTTCATCTTATCGAGAGTTGGAAGCAATAAAGCGCCAAATTTTTTTGCATATCTAGCCTTCTTGTTGTATTGACTTTGAAGGCTGCGCCAGTGGCATCACTTTTCCTATTAGTCACGTCAAGTTTACATTTACTCTTTCAGACAAAGATGTTAATGGTCTTTGGTGCTACGTGGATGGATCTTTGTTTGTTGACTACTGCAATGCTACCAGATGTCCAGGTGCTGTAGTGCATTTCGTTTGTACAGAATATTGGTTAAAAGTTATGTTTGTTGAAGCAATGTCTTCAACGAAACATTCGTTTCGGAATTATACGTTGAGAAGTAGAAATATAAAAGATATATTGTTAAATAAGTAGTAAAAGATTTTTAGTGACACAATCTTTTTGAATTGTGTCCGCCCCGATAGCTCAGTTGGTTAGCGCGTGACTTCGTGAACGAAGAAGCTTCACGATATTCGACTTTCGGGGTATGCGCTTGAACAACGCATTCCAAAGATTGCTCTCCATTCAGCGGCCCCTAATGGATGGAATACTTCCCTGGCAACGACACTTCAACAATCGAAAACTCACTCTGTGAATCTCAGTAACCAGGTCTGCATCAGTGGTTCAAAGCCTCTACAAATATGCGAAACTACTAGGATTAAGCTCTCAAAGAAGCTTTCCCCGTCCGGGGATAAAATTTCATTCAATCAATCAATTAAAATCTCTGCTTTATTATTGTACAAGTACTTATACTTACAATCTTATCCAATGCGTAGCCGAGTTGTAAGAACGTCTACGCGACGTTCGAAAGGACGTGGGTTCGACACCGCTCCAGAGCAAGCAGCTATGTCTCGGCGAGACACTTAATGGCATGCAAAAATAATGGGATCAGCTCACTCGATGATTCTATATTTCTTGTTGTATGACTTAGGCTATGTTTATAAATGAGAACAGTGAAAACCATTCAACAATTTGTACTAATGACCCAGAGAGCTACAAGAGTTTGCCAAACATCACGTCATTCGGAAAGGTAAACGAAGGGGAGGAAAATAACACAATCCTTGTGCTTTATGGTCCCCTCATCTCTGGAATATGTGGGGGTGTGGTCGCGCTAATGATTTTCATTGGTAAGTTTGGAGAAGGAAATTTCTGGAAAGTATGGTTCTACTTCGTTCCACAGTCGGTAAACGGAGTGACGTTTAAGCCGATTTAACGTCGCTAGATGTTAAAGCAACCCTGCGCCGCCCCTACTTATCATTTTCGATCCCTCCTTTCCATTTATTTTCTCAAAAATTATGTTATTTATAAATATAATCAAGTTGTTTGCTTCTGCTTGGAATACAGGGCATTGCTTCATCAATAATTCATTTGTTTTGATTTTGTTGATAGAGTTTGATGTTTGTCATTTTTGAAACCGTAAAGATAAAAATTATTACAAGTCAAAAATCTGTCTGTTTTACAAAGATTTGCAATGATTTTGTTTTTGAAACATCTTTTGCTGAACAGTTCATCATTTCAATGCATAATCCGCATTTTGCAGACCTCTAGATTTCACTTCATATAAGTTGATTACTCTCATAAACTCTCCACTAGTTTTAATTAGTGGAATCGTCTGCCGAAAAACAAAAAGAAAAATGTTATGTTTACTGTCTTCCTATCCTGTTTACTTTCACAGATCTTACTTGGAATTCAAGATCTAAACAAACTGGTTTTGACAATCCCAGACAGCAAAATCTGTCATTTTTACATTGACTCAACGTCTTTAGACGTTGATTCAATGCAAAAATAACGGATTGTGGTGTCTGGGGAGTCGTCAATGTTGGTAGAAATGCTGCTTCAAGCATAGATTTGCGGCTCCACTGTTGACGCAAAATTGGGCATAAAGTGCTTAATGAACTTACATCTGACAGTAAAATGACATAAAATAAAACAAAATTGCGCTGTTCAAAACAAGCTTAGATCTTCAGTAATCGCAATGAAACAGTTTAAAATGTCACCAAATCATCTGATATAAGATAACGCAAATTTACTAAATATTTATATGAAACGTTATTCTACCTGGAAATTGCTTGGCTGAACCATTGCCACCTGGAGATGCGGCCTGATTTGTCACATTTTGCAGATTTTGACTACAGCTACTGCTAGTGTCTGACTGACATTTTCTGAGATTTTTTTACTTTTTGCTGTCTCCTAATGACATAAAAGCTTTTTGTTGCCTTGGGGAAGCAGTAGCAAATGAATAAAAGTAAGTTGAAAAACGCTGAGTCAGACTGTTATTGAAAAATTAACAGTCTGACTAAAATCTTCCAAATCAAATTTTCTTTGTTTTTCGACATGTGAGGATGTTAAAACCTATTGTGTCATCTGGGGAAAACAGTAAACAAAGCGTAAAAATATAATTTTTAGAAAAATTTACTTTAACATTCGCCAAAAGTTAGCAAAATCTGGAAATTTCTGCAAAATGTGACAAATCAGGCCTTATCTTTAGGTAGCCATGGCTGAACTTTGAAAGCACTCATGTTGTATATAATTTCTTACGTCATATTTGGATTTGTTATGCATTATAGCGGTTGTACAGTAGATTTAGGAAAGTACCATTTATCATCGTAATATGAAAAATTTCAGTTCCTGTTAAGCATCGGCCATGACTGGCCGGTTCCAGTGTAGTTGCTTTGACAAGGGGGACCGGAGGATACTTTTAGGCCTGGGCCGGGAGGATTTTAGGGGCCATAACGAGGATAAAGTCTTAGATTATCCTTTTAACAGCCCAGTTTCATGGCATTTGTGATTGCTGCTGGAAGCAAACCAAATCATCCAATCACAGAATTACAGTAGAAGTTGGAATTGATCTCGTAATTGGTTCCATTGAAGCGACGAACACGTGACTAAGCAAAACATGCTTTTTACACTTCTTTTACTTCTATTATATATTTGCATCAGACACAAGGTCCATAGATTTCAGACTTCATAACAGCCATCACACAAAATATCAGATAAAAACAGTACCATGCTGACTACATCAAACAGCACACAAAATACTGTTGCACTGTATGTTTTCGACAGATTTACAATTAGCCTATATTCAGGTGTTGGAGAATATTTGAGAAGAAAGGGACACTGCACAAAGACGCCCCCCAAAAACAGGATTATAAAGAACAAACTTAGTCAAAACAACGTTCTTCCCGAGTGAGTTTGTGAAAGCTGATTGACAACATAATACTAATTTAGTTCAATCCACCTCGCAGCTTAACAGCCAAGTAAATACTTTTAAAACTTTCCAGTGTTTTGTATAACATGTGTGAGCTATAGTCTTTCATATCTAAAATTGATTTTTCATATTTTATATTTTGTACTCACAGCTTTTTTTATCTTTTTTAGTCATTTATTTTTACTGCATTCATTTTTTTTACACTTGTAAGTTACGTTCATCGTTTGATTCACTCAGCCACAAAGTCAGAGTTTTGCCTCTAAGTGGAGCACAACAGCCACGAGGGATTGTGACAGTGAATGTGGACACTGGGGAGCAAAAAAGGCAAAGCGGGAGACTTAAGGTTAAACCAGTGTCATTGCAACTTTTGACAAATTTAAAGTGAATCGTTTGTATGCTATGCATTAGACCAAGCTAACTTGTTTTATATGGCTTAGTAATGCGGCGTTCTGTCTAGTGCATGGGTCACCAAACTATGGCCCGCGGGCCTTAACCGGCCCGCCACGTGCTGCGGAAATAACAGCTGCACTACAACTGTTAAGGAAAAAAGTTACCAATTTTTTGTTAAGGACTGACGTTGCTGTTTATCATTAGGCCACCACAATTGGGGACAGCCTAGGCCAAATTTGGAAAGATATAATGTTTTTTCAAGAGCACGATGCCCTGTAGTGTATCACAGCAGGGGATAACTTTCCAGCAACCTTTCGATTTTCATCACAACTTTGCTATTCCATTGCTGACTTTGTTATTTATTGTGCTCAATTCAAGTCAATGGAGATTCTAAATAGTTGTATATTTTTTTGCAATTTGCATCTGGCCCGCAGCTGTTAATCTCGCAGCAATCTGGCCCTCAGAGAAAAAAGTTTGGTGACCCCTGGACTCTAGTGTACGTTTATTGCACTGAGACATTAAGGCCGAAACAATTGCGTTATGTCTGCAGTTTATACTGTATGTCCTACAAGTACATAAGTACATACGTATATGGTATACCTATTACGTACTCCTGATATACATCACAACCGATTTAAAATAATCGTGGTAGAAGAAACAGAGAGAGACTGTTCACCAGGCATTTGATAATTAAAGTAATTTGCGTTCTTCTGGTGACTATTTACTAGGTTACCTCCTGATGTTAAAGATGATAACTAGCTTTATGTATGTCCGACGTTTCGTCAGTCAGCACGACTGACTTTCATGCTGCTTTACTTTATTTATTTTATGAGCATGTTTTTGTGTTGTGCCATCGTTGCTGAACAGGTTGTGTTAACCACTTTTAGCCACCTTGATAAAGTCAGTCGTGCTGACTGATGAAACGTCAGAAATACATAAAGCTAGTTATCATCTTTAACATCAGGAGGTAACCTAGTAAATAGTCACCAGAAGAACACAAATTACTTTAATTATGGTGGTAGAAGATTTGATTTTAATGAACTTATAATATTTAACTCAGACAGAGAAGCAAAAATAATGCTCCTTTGTTGCAGTCTATCTTGTCTATGTGGAGTTTTACTCAAAAACTTGCTACGTGAATGAGAAAGCTTTTATAGAAATATTTTTGTTGAACTATGGATAAGCCGTAAGAGGCTAATCCTGCTCTTGTCAAACGCTACGGCATCGAACGTTGTCACTTGCCAAGTAATCCTGAAGGAATTTGAACAGTATTGGTTTGAACCTCGGTTATTTTTGGACAAATAGTGAAAAATGTTTTATTTATGGTCCAATACTTCAATTCAATTCAAATTATTTTTCTTTGTCAGAATGCAAAAGAAATGATATTGTGAAAAAGAAATACAGTAACAAAACTAACAAAAGGAAAAGGTGGCTTGACTGATATCACAGGAAATTAAACGTCTGCACCAAAAGAAAATGCTCAAATAACTTACTAGCCGTCGGACACAGCATACAGTATAAAGTTAGGCCAATTTATCGTTTCTTGTCCGAAGTTTAGACCACGTAGACCACATGGTGTGATGTCCTGCATGTTTAGTATGTGTAAGACATTTCATGACTTTGAAATCAATATTTTACAGAAAAAAGACGTCAACATATGGAAAGATACCAAGATGAAAGATGATGCATGTTCCAGAATAACAACAGTAAACTATGAACAGGCAAAAGTACTTGAATTTGATTCTTGCCCTTCGAACAGTGCAATGCAACACACAACGGATGTGTCGCGACTAAGTGAGCTTAAAAAATACGAACTGGGCGAATCGGAACAAATCCAATCATCCAAAAACTTTGATCTTGTACACAAAACAAAAAACCTTCCATTGCTGACCACACCTCCACTGACCACACCTCTATTAAGCACATCTCAATTGACTACACCTCCACTGACCACACCTCTACTAACCACACCTCCACTGACTACACCTCCACTGACCACATCTCGACTGACCACACCTCCATTGACCACAGCTCCACCGACCACAACTTTTCCACCAAAACCAAAGCCAAAACCTCGGACGATGAAGAAAAAGCTTCAAGCATCTCAAGATTATGACTCAAAAAATGGCCAGATAATGGAAAGTGCCATCAATAACACTGTTCAGAATACGCTCACCAAAGCTTTACCTCGCTCCTCAAGAAAAACACACACAGAACCGTATACTCCGGAAAACAGGTTTCCCGCCGAGACCTCGATTCCAGTGGAAATGCGACCAAAAGCGCGAGATAGGTCCAAACAAAGCGAAAAGCAAACAAATAAACGGAGAACAAACACAAGAAATAAAACTTCGATAAGTAAACATAGACCTTCAAACGTTATAATTGAAACTTATTATCTATAGAAAATAAGTGTACGTGCACAAACTAAATTGTATTTATGGGCTGCATCTGCCTAGTTGCGTTGACACAGAAGTCTAGTTAGAGTTTTTAGACCTAGGATGGTTTTAGTGGGCCTAGATCTTCGGAGGAGTTTGTAAACTGTAAGAAAAGCCGGATAGACTTAAATAATGCTTCTTATTGGTGCTTTGTTTTGAAGGAGACTGACCTCTCATTATTACTGGGTTCCAACTATTCTCTCAACTGCCTTGGATCTACCAACGGAGTGTACAAACATGATAGTTTTAATAAAGTCGTAAATGTGCCTGATGTTTAAAAAGAAAAAATGTTTTGAATAAATTTCCCAAAAATACATTGCTTAATTGTTTCATAGTTTGATTTCATATTTTATTTGTTTGTTCATAAAACATTTTTAAACTTGTGATTCAGGTCTTTAGTGCTTTATCAGCACTCTATGTTGGCAGGGAAGATTGTAGCGTCGATGCAGATCAGCCAGGCCCTTTATGATTTGATCATTAGTTGCATTTTTTCGCTTTCTGGTCGCAACACTGTTCATTTCTGTGTATTCTCAAGTTGATTTCATGAAATCAGACAAATATAATGTACATTTGTATCGGGGTCGCTTTGTTTGGAATTATCATAACCACTTACTGTCAGGTGTATGTGATAACTTTCCCCAGACAGCGAAATCAGTCATTTTTAAATTGATTCAACGTCTGTAGACGTTCATTTTCGGCAGCCGGTCCAGACTGTAGTGTAGAGTGTAGACGGTCCAGGATGTACATTCCATTGAAGTGTTCGTAACACGAAGTGCCAAGAACGCTAGCTCAGTGGTTACGCACACTCGGAGAATCAAACCAGCGCCGCTTGATTTTAAGTCGGTGCGTAACCACTGAGCTAACGCAGAGGATTTTTCATACTAACGACTTTTCATACAAGATGCACAGACGTTCTGCTTCGTTTGGTGAACGTAAGGTGCTGAAATGGTTAATTTAATTCAAATATTCTGACGTTGGTTAGAAGGTGATTGAGACGCACCCACGCTTGTTTCGAAGGAATAGGACAACGAGGGGACTGGCGGAAACGAAGCTCCATTGTATTATTTCTATTTGATGAATGTTTGCAAGCAACACAGGGATTTGTGCTTTCCGAAGAATTTATAGCTAATACCGAAGACCGCTTTGTGAAACATCGCTAGTTACGTAACCAGAATTGATAATGGTTAAAACGCTGATTCCATTTACTTTTCTCATTTGTAGGCCTACTTAGTGATGTGAATTTTATAATTTACAATAGTGTGACCTTTAGGCCAACTGACAATCTTCATTCGCCTCCAAAGCAAAAAGTGAACTTATCGCAGTTAGGCCTACTGCAACATTCTCCCTCGGCACCAACTGAACTGTTATTCCATACCAGAGCACACGGTGACACGGACAGTGTTGTGACAAATAGAGTCACAGAAGGAACTATGCAGATGAATCGTGTGGTTCTACGTTTTGTTACTTTAATTACTGTAGCTATTATTTCAAATAAAAAATAACTAACTGAAAAGAAGAGAGACAATTGAAAAACTTCCCCTTTTTGCTGAAACGAATTTAAAATCAAGGAAACAAAGCATAATTCGAACAAGCTTGTGATCTAATGTAAGTCTTAAATTTCTTTCAACTTAATAATTGACTTCGGTCACAAGCACGTTTTAACGTTCGCGTTTTGTCGATTCTACCTTTTCCTCGACCTTTGCTATGTTGACGTGTATTGTTTTTGTTGTGATGGTCAGAAATAAAAACAACTCAACTGAAGTCTGGTTTAGTTCTTGGTAAGCCTCGTCTACGTTTAATTTATCAGCAAACTTTATTTAACCAGTAAATGTTTATTCGAAAAAGATTCATCAGCAATTCTTACAAGGTGGTTGAATGCATTGTAATAGAATAATCAATCTTGAATAAAACGGTTGTGACAGCATATTAAAAATTGTATAATTACAAAGCATAAATAAAAACAAAGGAAACACAATGCGACTACAGTATATGCTGAAAAAGATACGACCATACACAACATGATTAATGAGCATATTATTTCGCTACAAAGATTAAGCGAAGTAACAATGAAACACTAAAACGAACCGAATTGGTTTAATTACATTTCAATAAAGATTGAAAATACTTTTTGTTAGTAGCCGCGAAAAAATCTTTTGAAGCAGTAAGTCCGAATTCGTCGAAATATTGCAGCTATTTCTTAAACAGAATTTCAAAGTTAGGACAAAATGCATCAGTAACTTGCAGAGTATTTGATAACACAAGTCACCGTGCTAGCTAGAACCAGTCATTGTTGAGGCTCTTTATAGGAAGTACGTAGATGCTGAGTCATTAGGGATATAAATGTCGTAAAAAGCTTTGAACCAACATTTCGGATTGTAGTTGATTATTTCGTTTCCGCCATTCTAGAATGGGGAACTAGGAAGGGGCGGATTTAAAAAGTAGCATGAGGAAAGGAGGGCGATCTCAACAAAATACAATGATGTGTTGGTCTACACTAACCGACCTTGCAAATACATCGTGAACAAAGTTACTTTTCTGTGTTTTAAAGGAGGAGCGATTGCCTCAAGTTTCCCCCTCCCTGGATCCGCCACTGGAGCTAGAACGGGTTATTGATTTCAAAGTGGTTCCTACAATAAAAATGTTACGTACCCCTGACTTTGAAGAATGGTCGCACGCGCTGGAGTTTTTCCATTGCGTACTTCACAAAAACGTCACAATAAAAACACAGATTTCTCACAAAAGGTATTAGTAGGAAAAACTTTATCAACATTCTACGTCTTTCCATGCTTGACTTTGTAAATTTTCTTGGGCTGCGAATTCTCCAGGTATTCATCTATACCCTGGACCTTTGCTATTAGAGTATTCTTGCCTGTAGCCCGCAGCACTAGAAGCATGCCCGTTCCCTTGCATGACAGCAACCACAGTTTGGTAACAATATTGGTTATCGCATTCACCAGGGGGTCCCGCGTTCCCCTGCAGATAAATGGAAAGTACGCTTTACTTGTAGTGCAAAAAACTTTTAGACAGCGCAATGAAAACGCAACTGAGTTAAAATTGAGAGGATTTTCTGTTTTGGTTGTATAGTTCAGGTCTATAGTAAATATTTTGAAAGCGTTTCCAATGTTTTTTTGTTTTTTTTGGTAAATCAGGGAAGATAGGTTGGAGTAATAATATGATTAAATGTAGGTATCATCATCGTTACATCACATAAAATAAAAACAACATAGTTGCTCAAAAACCTTAAACAGTTGTAATGAGACAAATATAAGCCATGCTATGATTGCTGAGACAAACAAACATTATTATTCGGCCTGATGTCATAAGCAGCAATGTCTATGCGTGTGCTGCCCGTAGGTGGAGCCGCAGACAAAGCGTTTTCAATGTGAAAAACAAAATATTGAGACAATAAAGAGTTAGGTTTTTGAGAGCAGTCACTGTGTTATCTCTCCCTAATTGACGCATACTTGCACGAGTCATTAGGGTGAGTCGGCACAACAAGGATTAAGATGCTGTGAAACCCCAATCCAAAACTGCGATGTGAAAGTTTTTTTAATCTAAATTTGATAAAACAACAAAGGTGGAAATGTAAACAAAGCTTCAAATATCATTAAACCAAGTTTTTTTTTCTCCCTATAATCGGAAATATTCGTAAAATACTGGAAGAAAATCCCCTAAAATCTTATCTGCACGATTTATGAGTAGGCGTTGGCTTCAAATCTTAACCTCACTTTAAAATCCAAATGAAAAGGACAGGAGAGATATTTCCAAAACCCATTGAGAAGCAACATCTTACCATGTATCCTCGTATCCCAGGACTTCCCCTTCGACCTTGGGGTCCTTGTGGTCCCCTTGAGCCCGGCTGTCCTTGGATAGACTGCCCTGGGAGTCCTCTTGGTCCAGGAGGCCCTACAGGACCAATATGTCCCACACCTTGATTTCCTTTTTGACCATCCTTTCCATCTTTTCCTGATTGTTGACAAATAAAGAAACGATTGTTAATGCTTAGAATTAATATTGTTCTCAAAGCACCCATAACTTGCAAAGTATTTTTTATATTTCAATTACAATTGACGAAGTTCTAACCTCTATAGTTCATCACTTTATACAGAAGCAGGCTGTGATTGTATTTAAATATATGATTGTAATTATCTATTTGGCAGTCCGGAGTTAAAAATATAACATAACTAAAATTTTGAGTTCATACCTGGCAATCCTCTCATCCCAGCAATCCCTTGTGCTCCAGTCAGGCCCCTTTCTCCTGGGCGACCGGGCGGCCCAGTTGGGCCCACATCGCCTGGGTATCCTCTCGAACCGGGAGGTCCGGGTCTCCCTCTTTCTCCAGAAATCTTGTACCGCCCGTCCAGGTACTGAGCCAATAGTCTCGGCACTTCGGCTGGAATGAATGAAACCAAAATAATAAAAACTTGAACTGATGATGTCGGATATTAAAATGAAAATTAGACATAAACAGAAAGTGTTTAAGTATTATTTGGTGATGGGCAAACAAGAATGTTGGCATTGTAAGTAGTTTATATTCCTTATTTCGCGCTTGTCGGGAAAATAAAATATGGTTCACAGCATTAGGCAACCAGCTTCTAACATTCATCAGCATGTCTTTCGGCAGCCAGTTGTGACAAGAATTGACAGCGATAGACCCCGGCGATCACTACTATCAATGGACATCAGCGGACGTTTCAATGACTAGGGTGAAAGCTACATCGTGATGGTTGGCGAATTGCAAACTAATCGCTGTTCTAGCGAGCGCATTACCAAAATTACCAATACCAAAATAAAAGCAAGCTCGTCTTCTGCAATATGTTAATAAAAAATATGACACCTGCAGCACACAGAACTTACTTGCCAACATTTCTGACACAATCTCTCTGGCGATTTCACGAACTCTCCGCTCGGGAACCCCCTAAAGTAAGACTAGGTGAGCTCCGGAGGTAAAATTTACAATCTCACAAAGCACAAAGACATACATTTTGGTCAAAAACATCACCCATTTGAGTAACTGCCAGTAGTAACATTCTTCATGAAGAATTACAACACTTATGATAACTACCAGTGATCCAATTACACTTTAAATTAATTTTTTCGCAAGTAAATTGCATAAAATAGCAATTATTATATATTCAAAAATGACAAGCGTTTTTCTCTTGTTCATAAAATAACACACAAATTTGATGACTAAGTGCGTAGGCAATTGAAAATATTGTAGACATCCTAAAGAAGTTTGGCATAAAATTGTGTAACATCTTGTACATTTAACTTCACTTACTCTGTTCCAACCTTTTTGTACCCCATTAGCGCCATTTCTTCCTGCATCTCCTTTCTCACCCTTCTGGCCCTTTATTTCAATTGTGTTCCCTTCGGGAGAGGTCACGGCTCCTGGGCCTGGGGGTCCAGGTAGTCCGGGAGGTCCTTCAGGTCCTTCTGAGCCCTAAATGGAACATTTCTCAGATGTAACATAAAAAATAATTATTTTAATATAATAATAATCATTTATTTCCCACCAGTTGGTTGCAAAATATCGCAAAATAGAGGTGCAAACATTCTAATATGAGTGAGCAAAATTGCTGCCGTAGATCATGCTGTAACTAATGCACAGAACACAGAAAAAAAAAGCAATAAAAAATAGCATGTGTTGTTTGGATATAGGAGTTAGAGAATGGTAACCAGTGGACTTGCTTGATAATCGAAGTAAGCCCTGAGCTGTAAAGCTTGGTTGGACTCTACAACTCTCGACATTTTATTGCGCAGATAAACAAACAAATTGTGCACTAATTTCCTTGCGTAGCATTTAAGCTGAGAGAAGCTAACGTACAAGTCTACCGCTATTCTTAATACGAAAAGCTGTCAAGTTTCTTATAACAAAAGCACTTACTATTTCCCCAGGCGGTCCAGGGTTGCCAGGGGCGCCTGTTACGCCAGGATCTCCCTGAAAAAAAAAACACATCGTCAATCCAAAAAATGTCGATTCAACAAAATAATGTTTCATATAAACTTTTACATGTCTTTTTTAATTTAACTTATAACTTAAAAAGTTGCTTCGTGGTAAAAACTTGAATATAGCAAGGTGAAAGTTTCAGGCAATAACAAAATTCTCCTTCGCTAAATTACTATTTTCTTCTTCAACAGATTGTTTGATCAGCTGTGGTTTCCCACATGAACTCCCTTCATTTTGTTCTGTTTTTTTTTTTGTTTTTGCTAGTACTTCTGGCATACTTTTTATTGCCGTAATTAGCTTGATATATTGTCAAAATATTTCACTTTTTGTCGTCCTTTTGTTCGTTCACCTTGCTGTGAACACTGTAAGTGTTTTAAAATTGATCGAGGCTGTTCACTAGACATTTAGTTCAATAGCATAAGTTCTTTAGGTGTAAACTAAGCTGAACTATCACAAGCTGTATAAGGTAATGAATTTATTCCGACGTTTCGTCAATCAGACAAGACTGACTTCTTCAGGGGGCTAAACCTGGTAATGACTATCTGTCTGGTTTGTTTCACCTATCTTGTTTTACTGATATAAATGCGGAAAAATTTACCTATCCAAAACGAAATTCCTTATCTAGTTAACAAAAACAACATTCCGTTAATCACTCTGATTAAATTTGATATATCCAGTAATCTTGCATAGACTTATCCACTGTTCGTACATCCTGAAGAAAACTATTTTTGAAACAAAAGATTACTTGTGGCATGTAACATTTAGACACAATAATTACTTCTCATTTTCCTATTTGTCGCAACAATAATCTTCTGCAAAAAGCAAGAAATGAAACAGATCAACTGCAAACAGATAGACGTACCTGCCAACATCAACAAAATTACATACACCGTGGACTGAAAATTACCTTCAACTGACTCAAATGAAAACACTGTGTATTGATTCGTAAATTGCGAGTAGAATAAAGCTCATAGCTCAAAGCTAGAGGTTTTCGTTTACTCAACTAATCTTAACAAAGGTCCTGTTGGACAAGTTGAATATTTTTAGCGGTCCGGTGAAAAAGTTATTTCCCACGCAACCATGAAAGTTAAACTATCTGCACCAAACCACTTTTTTAGCTAAAATGTAACTCGAATTGGATTTCTGAGAAAGTGTTTGGAAGCCTGCTAGTCGAAGCCCCCCAGCAACTAGGATAATCACAGTAAAAATTGCTTCTTCCCAGTAGAAATCTGTTTAAAGAAGCCCTGAAACGTAGCAATGAGGTTATTTTTCCAAAAGTTCAAGGTCCACCATCAGCACCCAGAAGATTCGGATTCGGACCGCGGTCTGCCAGTTGGGTAGCCCTGCTATAGCTCCTGAAGAGAGTCAGATCAAAACCTGCTGCTTCGAGCTTTGAACAACATTCTACTTGCAATTTTCAAGTTTTGTACCACCAATCAACTCTTTAAATTGATTTTAAAATAGGATTAATAATAATGTAATAAGATCCCCGCCCAGATAGCAAAATCCGTAGTTTTTACATTGATTCAACACCTGAAGACGTCTAAAGATGACGGATTTTGCTGTCTGGGTGGTGCCAACAATTTCATGAAAGCAGCAGTTCGATTCCTTTAGAACTGCACCAAATTTATGCAAGGTTGTGTTGCTTAGATTTATGACAGTTTTGTGGTATTACAAAATAAACCTTGTAATTTTTATTTGATCTAACGCCAAAGCGTCATCACATGTCAAACAATGCTCTTACCTTTGGCCCTTGATCACCGGGTGCCCCTGGCTCTCCATTGGCACCTGGGAGCCCTGGAGGGCCATTTGTACCGTTCACGCATGAGCACTGCGAACTGGGGAGTAGTATAATACTCGAAGATCCTCCCCCACCCGGAAGCGCGTAGGATGTTGTTGTTGTTGGAGGGACCGTAGTTGGAGGATCCGTGGATGAAAGAGCTGTGGTTGCAGGAACTGTAGTAGTTGCTGGCCTGGTAGGTCTTTCAGGGACATCACGTTTGCACTAATGAAAGAAAATATGACTTAACTACGTTTTTTTTAAGTATATTTTAATATGCGCCAAGATAACCGATCTCGTGACATAAAAGAGAATTTCTAGAATTATTTCCAAATCTTTTAGACTCACAAGTGTAAAAGATTTGAAAGATTCACATTTTCTAGATCTCAATATTATGCATTTTTTGACATAATATAGTAGACCTTGTTTTATTTTTTATTTTTTTCTTGATGGCATTATTTTTACTTTTCAAAAAGGCAGTAAGTGCACAAATAGATCTACAATCATTGGCCCCATGTACAGGTTTGTCTCCAAGTGTTTCATGCTTTCAATATATGTTCTGTTCGGCCAATTGGGTGGTATGGTTAGAACAGGTTGTAAAGTGTTCTCTGTTCGAGGTCTGCACTCTAAAAACGTATAAAAATGGCCCCGTGTAAAACTTTGCTAATTTACTCTTAAATGATCAGTTTCAGCAAATACACCCCGTTTTAAATCAGCACAAGCAACCACACTGAACAAGCTTACGCGTTTCTTTTCGTGCTTCTTCAGCATGCAGCAAGGAGCTTCTCTGTTTGCATCAGACACTGCTCCATTGTGGCACTTCATGTACATATCTTGTAATGAAAACTAAATAAAAAATCAACGGTTTTGGTAAAGTTTTGTTATAAAAAATGTAAATTCGCATAGGTTTTATCGTGCGCTTAAGTTGACATTTTATGAAATCTTTTCACTTTGAAGTCCATTACAAAGATGGCAAATGTTAAGGTTGTTTAGTTGCTGCAGATTTAAATTTAACTTCTTTTGCAGTCCCCCATAACTTGAGTGCACATGAGAGACTACCCCTTTCAAAATATTGCAAGCAACATTATAAACTTCATGGTTTGAAAAAGTATTTAAGCTTAGCCTCCACTTAAGTCATAAACTGAAGCATCGGTACCAAAGATCAATGGTATACACGGTCATTCAAAACGTTTAAAATTGTTATCAGCATCATAGTTGTTCTTACTATTGGACTTTTTCCAGGTGGAAGAAAAGTCCCTGACATGACATTCCCAGTGTCGTTGATAAGATTCCTCAGGGTGACCTCCATTTGGAATGATCCCACTTTCTTGCAGTCCAAATAGATGATGACGACATCTCGACCGAACTTAACCTCCAGTTGGTGCCACTTTTTGTCAAAGAAGTTTCGAGAAACATTGTTGTTGACGACCAGATCCCCTGCTCCTCTTCTGCAAGAAAAGTCGCATTTGTATGATGGCAATGCACCGCCATTGTTTCGTAATATACCGTAGGGATGATAGAAGTAGGGGATTGCTCACTCAAAAGTAAGGTGGACAACTGGAGGGTCATAATGTTATGACAAAATTTGATGCAACTACAGCTTGACGTCTTCTGCCATATGTCGCATACTCAGGTGCAGTTTATATGACCTGCCCACGTGTGTACAAAGTGTGTATCGCCAAAATAAATGTAGGAAATATCTGATATCGTATTTATTGAGTATTATTCAAGTCATGATAATGCAGGGGTAGACTTCATGCAACACCTGTAACGGTAGGTAACCTCACACTGCTGAAGTAAAGTTTTGCAGATTTCCTAGCACCCAAAATTTTAACCAAATATAGCAATTCATTTGATGATAATGAATTTATCTAAAAGCAAAGAAAACGTTGTGCAGTTCTGCTAATTTTTGAACTTCTTAGTAACCCTCCAGCTGCCCATTTTGCAAGAAAAATCACTAAAGTGAGTTGTTCCGGTATTCCACTGTCCCTAATCTACCGCCATTCTTTCGCAATGCACCGCCATTGTTTTGTAGTTTACTACCACTTCAAAAGTAATTTTTCCATCAAGCAATAAACCTGAAGGTGGAAGAAAAAACATGAAAAAAAAACGGGGACGTTCAAAAAGGGCATGAAAAAAACGGGCGAAGAATGAAGTGAACAAAGTCTTCCTGAAACAGGAAAATCAAGTAGAAAAGAAGGCTGAAGACAACCCCTGTGTGGAAATAATAATTGATTAGCCCCACACGTGGGAGTAACCCGAAATTGGATGAGGATGATGACGATGTTGCAATAAATGAATAAATTACAAAAAAAGTGTTTACCTTGATATGATAATGTCTTTCTGTCTTCCTCTGCACGAAATTGTTAACTCCGCTCTTTCCGTTCCGTCGGTGATTTTCAAAATATCCCAGTTGCTGTCTTTATGCGTGCTCTTCCTCATACTGATCACAACGACCAGGTTGAAGTAATAGAGACACCTGACTGGAATGACATCACTGAAACAAAGATAAACAAATATGACGTCACTCACTGGTCTATGCAAAAGGCTTGCAGGGGTTCAATCAGGGTCGTTGAAAAAGTTAATTGGGCCCAGTACCAATGAAATCTTCGGGCCCAGAATCAAGATACCAGAACCAAGAAAAACGCTCTATATCTAAAGAATACGAGGTAGCTTCCTCAAACACCCGGGGGAGCCCTTGGAAAGGTTACTGGCCCCTAAAATAATACCGGGTCTAAATAGTACCCTCTGGAGTCTGGACCCCCTATTGACGCTATATAGGTTCAACAATATGACTAGAAAACGTCACGAACAAAAAACACGGAATCAAATCTCATCGTTTTCAAGTGAGAAGCTAATTTTAAAAGTAATCCTCCTTTCCCCAAAATGGGGTGAAATAATATAACGATACTTAGCCTAAGTTTACTCTTGAGAAACACAAAGTTTACTTTTCCCGGTGCAGCGTTTTTTGGGCAGTTAGATTGAAAAACCCAAGCGTATTTGCAGGCGCCATTTTTGATACAATTTTCTAGAACATGAACATTACTAAAATTCGGAATTTTTACCACAAAGTGTTTTTATACATATTAGATTGTATAATTTATCATAGGCAATATCATACCTTTTTGGGACCTTCAAGTCAGCCCTCTTTGCAATCACTCTGTAGGCGACATCTTTTTTTCGAATTCCCCGTTCCTCTTTCACACCTTTCAGATTCCCATCCAGCATTCCAAACTTTTCCAGCAAATTTACTCCTAAATCAATTCATGATGCTGATGTAAAGATTAATGGTTTATTGCCACGTCGAATAGCCAATTAGGAACATAATGTTGTCGACGCAAAAGTTGTAAAACAAGAAGACATAAGGTGAAATTTCAAAAGACTACAAGTACACATAACTTCTACTTGTGGTATTGTGCCATGCATGAAATGTTCAAAGCCATTACAAGATGTTCACTTGGTTGTTTCGGTTTTACAACGCATAATAAATAACAGTAATTATGTTTAATTGTTCGGTTGCATCCTAAATGAAGGATCTTTGAATAACTTTTCATCCTCAATAACATCCAGGAACCAGAACAAAGGATTGAAAGACATCAGTGTTTATTTCATTACTAATCATGAGTGTTTTTTAAGTTCAGCGAATAGTAAAGTTAATCAAGGTTTATTAAGGAAATCGCAATTAATAAATTGTCTCCTGTGGGCAACAGAGCAGTAAATGGTTAGCTACGACTCAAAGTAATGCATTTCCCAGTCATCGTGTCATCAAAAGGTTTAGCTTATTACGTTCTATTCCGTGCCAATTGTTGGGGTTCTGTCTTCTTTCCCGATCATCATGCTGATATATTAATAGAAATACCAGCAAATCTAAACTTTAATTGATAAAGCCAATACAATTTTCAGGGACCTGATATTCTACAGGCGAGCCAATTAAGTATAATACCTGGAATGACCCGGAAATTCTTTTCTAGGACAGGGCACCTTGCATCTGGAATAAAATTACGTTGTGTATCATAAAAGTAACTTTACATAAAACAAATATTATCATTAACATAACAAGGTGGTCGATGCCGGACAAAAATCAAGTAGAGTCCGCCCCGATAGCTTAGTTGGTTATCTCGTGACTTTGTGAACGAAGAAGCTTCAAGATCAAGCGGCGCTGGTTCGAGTCCCGGGGTGTGCACTTGAGCAATGCACGATGTGAATACTCTATCAACCAGACTTATCCTTGCTCGTTTACAGTATATAACAGTATATAAGCAATTGATTGAGTTTTGCTTTTAGCAGCATGATCGTTGCTTACTTCACAGTGTATATATTAACAACCTGTTTTGGCCTGATGCTGCGGGTTCACTGCTGTGGCAATAGCGGATTGCACTAGCTTTCGGAACACAGTTCCCCAGCCATGTGCTATGACGAATGGTGTTGGTCAGTGAGTCGTTCGTTGCTTCGTTTCGTACCACAGCGAACTCGCAGCATCAGGCTAAAACAGATCGTTAAAATCTGCATTGTGAAATAATCAGAAGCACTTGCGATCATTAGCAATGGAAGTTAGAACCTTCGTTTGATATGTTTTTACTAGCCGATGTGTCCACATCAGCGAAGGCACTGCTGCAAATACAAAGCCTTACAGATGCTAGGTCTTTCACATACAATTCTATTTAGTCCTCAGTTAATTCATGTACAACATATCTTTAGCTGCTAAACTGTTTCTTTCCATCGAAACAATTTGAGGTAAGTATCCCCTGCAGTCCTAATTGACAAGCCGCCAACGAACACATTTGAGTTGCTTTCAACATGACCCGATCTGGAATCGAACCGTAGCCCATCGGACTGATGATAATAAACAGTCCACCACAAAGTTGATACACAGTAGCAAATGTAGCCATTACCTTTGCACAGTCGGCTTGCCACCCTTGGGGCGTATTTTGGCAGATCATTGTAACTAGCGGCTTGGAATGCATATTCGGGCGATGGAGATAGAGTTTGTTGAGCCAGACTTCCAACTCCAATGGTGATGATCTTGATCCCAGCCACGTGCGCCTATCAAACACAGCATTTATTTTGATTAAACGTTGTTGTAAATTTACGTTTATTTTATGTATGTTTGTACGTTATGGTGTCTCTGCTCGGGGCGCTTTACCTTGATTGTTTTCTCTGCTCGCGCCTCTTGGCTCACTCAATCTCAGCAAGCCCGTTTTCATAAGAGCCTTTCTTGCAATGTTCAATTAAAGGAACAAACGTCAGGAAACAAACATAAAATTATTTGAATCATAAAATATGAATAAACTGATTTTTCTGATTTAGTTTGATACCGTCTACTTTGTGTCAAATATTTTATCACACTACGCATCCTAACCGTATCATCAGTTAAATCATAAGATTTGATGAAAAGTTTAATAACGGCGTTTGTTTTAGAATAGAATCATTTGTTTGCAAACAATACCTAAACTATCACGAGAAATTTCAATTCCAAATGATACAGTACAAAAAAGGGGACTTGAAGTTTATAATATTAAAAAAAAATCATTTAAAAAAACAAAATCTTTCTAAAGTCGGGGAAATTGACAAAAGTATACAACTTAAAATTGCTCCATTATCATTGATCGGATCTCCACATTCATACGGCCGAACCGTTAACTGTCCGACGCTCAAACCTTTGTTATTATTTTCACATTCTATTGAGAATAATCCGATTCAACAACTTTGTCCATGACTCTAAATAGTAAAAAAGTGGACTTTTCCATTTGCAATACCCCTAAGTAACATCGTATAACGGGTAGCACAACAATGTATTTGCAACTACAAGAATCAATAAAGTTTGATCTGTATCCAGCAGACAACGAAAACATTGACCATGATGAAATTTACAACTAGCAATTCCTACAGAATAAAAAGAAGAGCGAAAACGCTACAAAGGGTCATCAAATCAGACGCCACTTTCAATAGGCCTAAATAAAACCAAAAAATTGATCAAAGAATTTCCAAGATTAGCTTAAACTGAGGCTGTTTCAGGATGAAAACAAACGTTTCAAAATAACAAACAAATTAGTCGCTCCATACTAAAATTTAACATCCCTTCTAGAGTATACCTTAGTTGCTTCGGCCGTGAGGCCAGTCTCGTCGTCTATTTCCTTGTCTGTGATCACGATCGCCACCTTACGGATATTGCTTCTACCTCCACTAGCTTCCGAAAACGCATCTTCAGTCAGGAGCCTCAACGATTCGGGCGAGAGTGAGCTGTCTGGGCATTGTTGGATTGAATTAATTGTCCCAGTCAGGCTTTCTATACTTGTGGAGTTCTGCGATAGAAAGGGAAGTTAAAGAACAGGCTTTGATTCGGTTTTAAAACGTCTGCAGACGTTGAATCAATGTATAAATAAAGGAATTTGCTGTCTGGGACGTCACATGCAACATCACGGGACCACAGTACACCGATTATGGAGAAAGACTGAGCCACAACCGGCACACGCAAATAGATAAAAAACAAACCAATACCCCACCACATCATCGTACACCCGTGAATTGCAGAAAAAATATGCCAACCCATATTTTCTAATATCAAAGCTCACCTGTAAATCCCACAAAGTGTACGCTCCCACTTGTAAAAACGCACTTCCAACGTCAAACTTGTTAACTACGTCAATCATGAACCGTTTGATTGAGTCGAGGTCGTCATCTGTGGTCGATGAGGAACATTCGAGAAGGAACATTACGTCAGCAGCGCGGTTCCCACATGCTAAAAAAGATTGTTTTTATTATAAACACAAACGGCTAATTAAACATCCCGCCAACTGACAGAGACGAGAGACGTTTGTGTTCAACTTTGAATATAATAATAAATTCTTTGTGTAGATCAGTTATTTTCAATGTAGATGTAATTGTAAAGTCAGTTATTTTCGTTACTTAAGAAGAGCTAACTTGAGTATGGCCGAAAACGTTCGTAGTTTATAGTTTATGTCCACTTTAATGTATTATGTTAAATGCCGTGTCGTTGCTTGGTTTTATCTGTCTGTGGTTAAAGAAAGTCACCTCTCTACCAAAATTGTATAATAATAAATAGTCAATGAATGGATCAGCAACGTCTGCCAAACGTTATGAAATAAATGTAAATAAACAAAAACTACAGTGCACTGAGATGCAAGGTCTTATTAACAGACTATGGTTCAGAATAAGTTATTACTCGTTGCCATGGCAGCACAGAGGCTTCTTGTCAGACTTCTTTCAAGTTTCGTGATCTGATGGAAGCGATTGACTGGAAAGAAGTGTCGCGGTGGTGGTGACGTCACGATCTGTGATGTCACAATAGTAATCAAATCACGTTTTGGTTGATATAACAGAAAATATTGTTGAGAGACCTCGATAAATCCCTTCAAATAACGAATTACCTGTACATCGATTTTATTACCTATAGTTCTATCCTATGCCATCCTGAAATACTCCCATGTTCAGTGTAGTGAAAAGAGGAATGGGAAATTATGAATTAATGGAATGAGGAATTAATCAGAAGAGAAACAGGATTATGGAAAAGAAAAATCATGCTTAATTTGAAGCCCTCACAAAACGATAAAAGATAAAACAATAGCTGGCGTGGCTTTTATAATTCTGTATTAGAATAAATTGAATAAACTGATGATTAATCCTAAAAAGTGCAATATCAATTACACAAACTGGGAGGAAACCGCAGAGGATAGGCTGCTTTGGAGATCTGCCACTCATGAAGGTGTTGCCACGTTTGAGAAGAGCAGATTTCAAAGGTTAAAAGAAAAAAGAATGCCAAGAAAAGAACGACAATCACACCTACAACCAATTCCCCCAAAGGATCTTAAATGTACCAAATATAACCGAACTTTTAAAGCCAGGATTGGACTCATTAGCAGATTGGCCATTCAAGAACTCATCGTTAGCGTTCTTTTTATTGCGAAGACCATCATCCTCGAAGACGAGGGATAGCCATTATCATCATTATCGTCAAAGATGGCTGCACAGATAAATGGTGGGAGCCCTGGTATTGCGCTCTAAAGGGCGTCGGTTCGACACCGCTCAAGAGCATGCGGCTGTGTCTTTGGCACGACATATAAAAGCAAGCTTGAAGGTGGACACGAAGATTGGCTTCCTTGCCTTCCCTTCCACTTCATCTCAATTTTCAACCACCGGCATAAGCCTGGATACATACTGATGAGGAGGAAGATAAAACAAAACCATGAAACTTCTTCACCTTCCTGACAGCTTTGTTGTTGACTTTCGTTCCTCCACTGACGGCGAAGACATGGATTCCATCATGCTCTAGCGCGCTTGCTGCCGCTATTGTGTCGTCAGCAGGAGTTGACCCTGTTATGACGATGATCGCCTGCAAATGAAACACGTCATTAGGATGATGCTTCACAAAAATTGGTAACACAACACTTGAATTTAAGTCCTATTACGTACAAAGGTGAGATTTTGGTCCACTACGATAGAATTCGTCTACGACAGTCATGATTACCCACCACTGAACTATGTTATCTTTCTTCTGACTTTGAGAAAACAATAATTTCAAGAGAACACGTACAGAATAAAAGTATTGTACACCACGAAATAAAAACAGATTAACTTTTTAAAAGTACAAAAACTCCAAGTTCAATCACTGGTTATGAGTCGAGCAATTTGCGACCACGTAAAGAAAGTTGTACGACGATGCAACTAAACAGTTCCGCTAATGAAAATATCGGTAGTTCAGTTCTAAAAGAAAACAGACATATTTCATTTTCAATTAAAAACGAACCAAATTACTCTATGGCATCGCCTGTTCACCTTAGGAACATTCTGCCTTGTTCCGAATTCAGGATTATCTTTTAGAAGATCTCCAACAGCCGTAAGAGCACTTCCAAGATTCGATGGAGGACGACTGGACACGTCAAAGGGTGATACATTGTTGATGGCGCCCATTAGTGACTCAACATCAACATGATCATTCAGATCAAAATCTACTCTAAAAAAGTAAATTATTTGTTTCATTTTTACTTTTTGTGGTGCTGACCAATCCCTTTAACTGCCACGGGCTCTTCATAGAGTCCAAGCCCTAAAAAATACACACTGTTTGCAATCACCATACGGTAACTCTAGACTTTGTTTACCAAACTGCATGGGTCTTGCGTTTTCACAAAGAAGAAGACTTGCGTTTTCTAAAAGTGGAAGCAAGTTACTAAGTTTATATTTGAATTTTTTCTGCAATTTTCAAGCAGTTACAGAGAAACTTTAATGTTTTTGCAAAGTGAAATTTATTCGGTTCTTTCTTCCCATGAGCATGAATATCACCGTGACAATGTTTGTGTGGGAAGCCTGATATGTAGCGGTGAGGTTTGTCGCAGTTGAAGATTTTTTTCACACAAGTCCGAACGGAAACAACAACAAAACGCAATTTTTGTAGTTTGTCAGACATTTTAGTCATTTAAGGCATTTTTAAGAAAAAATACACAAAGTGTGTAAACATATTTCAAAATAGTGTTAAAAATACAACTTTCATGTTTTGATCTTTTTTCTGGCTGTTACCGTTTTTATAATAGGCTACAGCAATTCAAAATCAAAGAATTGCTGACGCTAAAATTTGAAAAATGCATCAAAAAAGCGTGGAAGTTAAACGGTTTGATCGTCCTCAAGCAACAATCGATTAAAAGGATATAAATTTTTTTACAAGTTGATGATAAATAATGATAATAGCCTATAATAATAATAATAAATAAATACAAAATAAGTTAATAACAAGTCTGCTAGAGTTGCTTTTAAAATTATCCTGCTGCACCGCCACCAACCTGATGCGAGAAGAATATTGTACGAATCCAAACAAAGAACCAAAGTTTCCAACATTGAACGACTGAACCAGTTTTGTAAGAAGCTTCTTGGTGGCAATGAACGCCTGCTTGGACCCGATGTAAGCATCCATCAGGAAGACAGCATCCATTTCCAACGCAGGACAAGCTGGAAAATCAATCGATTATTTCACATAAATGCAATTTGAAGATAATATGAAGTCAAATATGTCAACAGCAATGGCGTACGTTTGTCATTTTTTTGGGTGTTCACTTTTTTATGAACTTTCAAACACATGCTTGCTTTGTACTGTGACTTTTTGCATCTTATCATACCAGTCTATTTGATATGATCTGAACAGCTATTGAGCAAACTGCAAACCTAATTAATTGCCTGGTCAGGCAATTAAGACTGTGTCTTAGTGGTAGCTTGGTTTAGTATGTATGCGAACAAGAAAGTCAGTATGTTTGTTAATTGAATGTTGACGTCACCTATCTTGTCATCCTTTTTTCCTTCTTCGCATATTTTCTTGATGAGGCTCTCCCGGATGGTGTTGATCGCATCAAAGTCATCCACCTTATAGAGATACTTTGAATCCGGGTCAGATGCTATCGTCCTCAATTGAGGAAGAGAAGCCTCTCCTACTCCCACCTGCGTCAGTTGTCATGATAATGAGATTTAACATGAACAAGTTTAAGTATGACTTTGGGAGAAATGTAATTTTGGAAGACCACAGAGAGATGATAGACAACAAATTAGTGGGATAGAAGGAGATTATTCAAATTAGTCCGCCGCGATAGCTCAGTTGGTTAGCGCGTGACTTCATGAACGAAGAAACTTCAAGATCAAATGGAGCTGGTTTGACTCTCGGGGTGTGCGCTTAAGCAAAGCACCCTAAGGATTGCTCTCTATTCAGCTGCACCTAATGAATGGGGTAACTCCACGGCAGCAAGACTTCAAAAATTGAAAACTTCACTCAGCCAATTTCGGTGACTGACCCTTCGTCAAAGGACTACAAGTATGCGAAACTACCAGGAATAACCTATCAGGCTTTGTCAGTCCAAGGGTAAAAATTTAAAACCAACCAATAGGACATGTACTTTAGTTTATTGGTATATTTAACACTATATTTTCTCTCTAACCTTTAAAACCGATGTATTTCGAATACTGACTTACTATGCTGTCAAAAATTACTAAGATCACTTAAATGTTTTTTAGTATATTATAATGCATATAACCTATTGTATGTAAGTACACAATCCTTTCCAAACGGTATGTGGATGTGACAGCAATTTAAGCAAAAAACCCACACAACTGCTGCAACTTTGCAGTTTATTTCCAAAGTAATATTTTTAAGAATTTTTTCGTTTATTGACTTACCGCGTAAGTCCTGACCAACTTCATGCTGTGGATGGCCTTCGACGCTTCCTCAATGGGGTCCTGTGACACTCCATCTGTCATCACCAACAAGATCTAACAAGAGAATGTTCAAAATGTTTGTCAGTGTAACTCTAGAAACTTTTTATTTGACACGTTCCAAGTGGGATTCTTGAGGGGCGCAATGCGGCGTTCCATAATTTAGAATAGGCTCTTCTTTCGCCAAGGTAACGCTTCATCAGCACTGCTTATACCATTAACCCTCTCCATATTCTATATTCATTTATAAAGTAGTCCTACATCACATAATGCATACAGCATCTGTTGCGTTTACAGACAGAACAAGAAATCTTTAACTTATTCAAAAGCTATCATAAATACCTTTTTGACATAAGGTCTTGCTCCTGCCGCTTCGATGAGGCTGTGCTCTCTAGTAAAGTTGATAGCTCTCCCTATGCTTGTCCTCCCAGTCTTGTACTCGACGTTATCAATTGCTTCAAGAACCGATGACTTGGTGTCGTATTGGTTAAGGGTGAACTCTATGTTTGGCTCATGACTGTATTGGTTCAGACCTGCAGAATGTATGAAGATTGTAACTAAGATGATCCCTTGATGACACAGAAGTAATATGGCCAGGAAATCCCCTATCCTTAATGGAACTCAATAAATGTATGGCCAGCAGGTTGCAATGCAAAATAATAATTTAGCTTGCTCGTTTGGTTTACAATCGTCATTGTACATGATGAAAAGGCAAGGTATGTACTGTGTAGCAGAGTGGTGAGAACGTCTGCGCGACGTTCGAAAGGACGTGGGTTCGACACCGCTTCAGAGCACGAGGCTGTGTCTTGACAAAGGCACTTAATGGCAAGCCAAAACAAACCAAATCTGCTGCCTCGAAGACTATATGCCACTTCATTGCTTCCTGTCGTCTGTTGTATCGCATCTGTGATCGCAGTGTACTGTATGTTATGTATCGCAATGGGCGCAAATAAAAGCATGATTATTATCATCAAGGTGAAAACAGCAATAGTGGAACTCTCGGCACATATATTTAGGCGGAGCTATTGAAGTATAGCTTCCCTTTAGCGACACTTAGCATATTGCAATAGTGGCCTGGTAACAACACTTCAACTTCAGGCACAAACAAAATGGTTGTCAACAACGGTGACCGGGCCTCCGTCACTGGTTCAAAACCTGTACTAGTCTGTGTAACCACTAGTTTTTTTTAATGTTTTCCGGCTCAAGGCAAATATTTCGCCATCTGTCAAGTAAGTCAAAACTGTGGCGCTTGTGTGTGTTGCACAGTACCAACAGCATCATTGCTTGGTTCAAATGATTCGCATTTGCTGCTTCAATTCTTGTTTTCAATGTTTTCATGCAGCAATAAAAAAACACCAGGCACACTCACCAACTCTATGACACACTCACCAACTCTATTCGTGTAGACGCCGATATCGAAAGTTGATGTTAGGGATTTGACCCAAGTTTTGACTTTCGCGAAGTTTCCTGAGTTGATGCTAGTGGATCCGTCCAATAAATACTGGATGTCCAACTCAATGTCGTCACATGCTGGAACACATGGTGATGCTTTTATTATCACTATCAAAGCTATTATTATTGTTAATCTGAGTACTAAAAAGTTTGGGTGTTCATCAGTAGTTGTGGCATTGGCAGTAGTTGCAACGTTCGTCTGTTGAATCCGAAAGTAAAAGCAGAAGTACACAAGTTAGTTTCTTGCTCCACTGACGTTTCGCGCACCATGACAATGCGCATCCTCAAAGCGTATAACATACAAAATAAAAGTTACAAAGTTATATACTGCAGTGTTTTCTTGCCTTCAATAACACTGCACTATATACTTTGCAAATTTTAGCGTTCAGAGCGCAACATAAAAAGCAACCTGCTTCAGTCGAGTCGCTTATCAGTGACACCAGTTGTGACGTCACTTTGTTGAGATCCGTGACGCCTTCTGGCACTTCTATGACGTAACCAGGTTCGGTGGCGATGCGGTTCAGTTCCTCCAGACCGACTTGCTTGCCGACGCCGACAGCAAACACCGGTATGCTGCGCGATCGGTATGACGCCGATAAAGCAGATATGTCGTCGGCGGACGACGAATCAGTCACCACCACCAGCATCTGAAAGATGATTTGGTAACTAGAACAATGTTGTTATTCTTTTTTAAGTAAACGGGTAGGCAAGAGAGCCAACCTTTGTGCACCTTTCGGTCATTTCTTTAAGTGTCTTATCAAAGACACAGTCGCATGCTCTTGAGAGGTGTCGAACCGGCGCCCTTTCGACCATCAAATCAGGGCTCTTACTACTCGGCTATGCAGCGGGCTCTTTTTCCTTCTTGGCTATATTGTAAACTAGCCAACAAGTTCAGCTGCACCTAGCGAATGGAATAGCTCACAGACAACAAAAATTCAACGACAATCGGAAACTTCACCCAGTCAATCTCGGTAACCGGCCCTGCGTCAGTGGTTCAAAGCCTCTACAATTACGCGAAACTACCAGGAATAACGTATCAAGGCTTTCTCAGTTCGAGGATAAAGATTTAAAACAAAATCAAGTCAAGTATCTGAGAGGATTGCAAAATGTAGCATACCATTAGCCTACAACCAAACTGCAAATTAAAATTTAATATCACTGTACTAGGCTGCGTCTCAATAAGGTCTTGCTAATATATTTTATGCCAAGTAAAGCTGTGAAAACAATGCATATCAGCGATAGATACAGCGCCATACAAAAATGAATTGGTATTAGCCTATTAACATGTCACAGGCTACAGACATAACAAGATTACCAATACTATGCACCACTCAAATGTACGTACTTGTTTAGCATTGTCTCTGCCTTGTCCGGTCATGTTCGAGAGCGAGAAGTTCATAGCCGACCCTGTCTCGGCTTCACCCTCGGTGATCAGCGATTCGAGGGAGTTGATTTTTTCAAAGAGTGCATCTAAAAATTAAATAGAAACTTTTGAAGTTTGTTACACCATAATGTATTAACAAAATTACACCACATATTTCAACATTTTAGACAATTAATTAGAAAATAGTGTTTATAAAAAATTTGAAGAGGAGTTCACATCGTTTTGTTGTATTTTGAAGTTGACCCTTAATTCGCAAAGAAGTTAGCCTGGCTTTGTATTTAGATTTAGCAGTGTTACTTAGAAAACTCACTTTTTGATAAATATTCATTAAATCCAAACTCCACATTCAGTTGCCTTCCATACGTGGTGACACCAACCCTGGCGTAGTGTCGGCCGATATAAAAGCTGTCAGCTACACGTTTAAGCCAGGCCTTGAGCAGAGACTTTGTGAAAGCAGCATCGAAAGGAGAAGGCGCAATTGATTCGTCTTCATCATCGCCGGTAGATGATGCTACAGAGCTATGAATGAGGAACTGAATGTCAATGACGGAAGAAGGATGCGCTAGAAACAAAATAAATATAACATTTAATTAAACATATTTAAACGTTTTTTTTAACACAATTAATTGCAAAGTTACATAGTTTTGAATATCACCAATAATTTCATAAACAAAAATTATTAAAAACTAAAACAGATAAAACCAAGCAACCACACGGCATTTAACATAATACATTAAAATGGACATAAACTATAAACTACAAACGTTTTCGGCCGTACACATGTTAGCCCTTTTCAAGTAACGAAAAACAACTGATTTTACATCTACATTGAAAATAAATAACTGATCTACCACAATGAATTGAACAACGAAATCCATAAGAATGAAACGGCAAAGCAAGGAAGAAAGGCATATGGTTTTATCTGTCTATGGTTGAAGAAAGTCACCTCTTTACCAAAATCGGGGACCAAAATTGTATTAAAAACTTAAAATTACCAAAGAAACAAACAAGAATCAGTTGTCGGCTCCAACTCGATTGCCATCCAATTACAAAAATTACTGTACTATTCATGGCATCAGACATCAGCACTTTGTAGACCCCTACTTGAAAGAAGGCGACGCTGATTGGCTTACAATGCTCTCAAAAGATACGGAGTGGGCGACAATCAACAAATGGAATGTATCAAGAAAATGAAGTATCTCGATTGAAGAAGTATCTGATTTTTGTGCTGTTTGCTTTTAGCTTAACTGAAGATGATCTAGCTTCTAGCTGATCGAAATCAATTTTTAGCTATATATGATTAAACTGACCCGTGTGAAAATAAATTTCTTTGCAAATGGAATATATTATCTCCCTATTGTACTATATTTAGATTCCAGATCAAGTGAGTTGAAAAAGAATAAAATACAAAAAAATTAACGCAAAAAAGGACTGGCAGCACTGGGCAACCTTTGGGGTGTCCCATTCTAAACGCTGCCTGAAAACAACGTGTGTTTCAACGTCGAGCCAATAAATAGTTACGTTCATATGCAACAAGAGCTGTCCAGACAGCAAAATTTGTCAGTTTTACATAGATTCAACGCCCTGATTCAACGCCTGCAGACGTTGAATCTATGTAAAACTGGCGCATTTTACTCTTTGCATGCACCAATGGGTTAATGTGCATACGCATCTCATAACGACCTAGTCAGTTGAAATCGATTCCAGATCAAAATAAAATTATAAAAACTGAATGCGCCTTTTGAAATTATTACTCAAATATTTTACAACATTGATATTTGCTCAAACCCCTAGAAACGTTTCGGCTTATGAAATATACCATGCACCATGAAAAGGTGTTGTAGAAAACAGGCTGCTCTAAAATTTTATTGACTGCACGAGTAAACATACAAATTTAAAGACTTTTAAGAGCGGTCCAGCCAGCAAACCAGTCCCACTTTACATCGATTTAACGTCTGCAGGAATTCAATCAATGTAAAAAAAAGATTTACTTGGTGGATATATCACAAGCCCATGATTGATGACACAAATCCACCCTTTAAACAAGTTCACATATTCCTGCAAATAACACATTTGATGGATGTTCACAGCAAGTATAAGCAAACGCCCTTTAAAGTTTGTTTTTCGTGCGTATTGAACGGAATGCCGACTCCATTAAAACGGTCTTTATAAAGCTATATAACAATCCCAGACAGCAAAATCCGTCATTTCTACGTTGAATCAATGTAAAAATGACGAATTTTGTTTTCTGGGATTGTGGGAACAAATAAGGGTCAAGGAATGCTCCGTGGGTTTTTACAGCACTTTGCTTACAACAATGATGAGAATAAAATGGTTAGTTTCTTTCTATCAGCCGCCTTCTCTTCAGCAACTATATCCATTCAATTTATCATCCCCTGGGTGAAGAATAACAGTATTTTCATCATACAGTTTAGCCGGGTTTCGAACTACGAATCAGTGATTACACTCAATGGTTTGTGTGCATTGGTCCTTCCTCGTTTAAGCTTCTGGGGCCGAGGGTCTATTTTGCACCACTCTTAACGATGTGTTCGGACTACACTGGAAGGTTGCTAGTGAAACATTGCAGCTTCGATACTTATGCAAGTCCGCCCAGTTAGCTCAGTGGTTAAGCGCCCGCCTCAAGATCACGCGGCGCTGGTTCGACTCTCGGGTTGTGCGTTTGAGCAACGCACTTTCAGGACTGCTCTCCATTCAGCGACACCTAATGATGGAATAATTCCTCGGCAACAACATTTCAACAATCGGAAACATTACTCTGTTAATCTTAATAACCAGCCCTGCGTCAAGAACCTCTACAAGTATGCGAAACTACCAGGAATAACCAATCAGTCCGAGGATAAACATTCAAAACCAAAGCTTGCATTGATGTGGTACTAAAGCACACACGCCAATCTCTCTATAAAGCTTGTAAAAAAAAAAAATACTAAAGCACACACGCCAATCTCTCTATAAAGCTTGTACAATTCAGCACTAAGCCATTGCAAAGATTGAAAGCTCTGGATGTTTCCTAACCCACGCCTCATATAATGTATGGTAAGAACAAGGTGTTTTAACATGTGGTAAGAACAGGGTGTAACTTAAACATTGCCTCACAAAAAAAGAAGAAAAGTGGAACTGAGAAATACCAACTAACTTTGTTAGCAGCCAATGCAAAGATACAACAGACACGTATGTGACTTGTATGTACTTCATTTCCATTCTGAAATATACTAATTCCATTTACATTACAAACAGTCAATCATGTTTAGTGGTTTCGAGTGCTTGTCAATTGCCAACGAGACATCTCAACTTACCTTTATCCGACATTTTTACAAGCCACAGCACTTATAGACAATAATCCTACTTTGTCTGACTACCGATTTAACCGAATAGAGCAACAAGAATCACACGCATTCTCCTTACTGATAAAGATCAGATCAAGAAAATAAATTTTATGTGTCAGAAAATAAGCCTTAAGTTTCTGGCCTTTTCCTGCCTTCAATCTTACGGATTAATGTTGATTCCATATTGATATTACCACGGACACTTGACTAGTTCTATTTCAACAATTTCATGTAGGCCATGGCAGCCATTCAAGTCAGCGACAGACATTCAATGGTTTAGGGAGCAATGGCATAATAGACAATTGATAAAGTATCTGTGCCAAGAAAACCTTTTTTGATATTACACACTTTACGCAAAAAAATCAGAAAGATGTTGTTCTCGGAAAATAGGGGCTGGGGCTCTCGGAAAATAGCGAAACCAAAACTGTGGCAGCAGCTTTCCACCTCCATAATCGGGAAGCTGATCGTGAGCTACACGTCCAGAACAACGGAAAATCTCTGTCCTTCTGCCCCGAACCAAGATATCTTGGGGTGACACTGGACAGATCGCTCACATACCGCCACCATTTGGTGTCACTGCGCAAGAAACTCACATCCTGCGCTGCGCTACTCAAGCGCCTGGCAGGCTCTAGCTGGGGGGCGAGGGCTGACACTTTGCGCAAAGCAGCATTAGCCCTTGTCTACTCTTCAGCAGAGTACTGTGCACCTGTTTGGTGCCGCAGTGCTCACTGCCATAACATCGACACTGCCATAAACAGCGCCCTGCGCACAGTGACCGGATGCCTGCGTCCCACGCCATTGGACAACCTCCCCATTCTCGCTGGCATCCAACCCGCTGAGCTTCGTCGCGAAGAAGCCACTCTGTCCCTCGGTCGACGGGCACTGGAGCCTAACCACCTTCTCCACCACAAGATCTCTGCTCTCCCAAACGAGCACCCCGGTCGACTGAAATCAAGACACCCATTCGTGCCAGCCGCTCAACTTCTTATCAACGAAGCTGATGCACAAGACATCTCTACGGCTGCTTGGGCGGACCATAAATGGAGTTCTGAATGGAAGTCAACCGCCACCAGACTCTATTCGTTCATCCCGACGCCGACACACGCCCCATCGGTCTAACACTACCAAGACAGGCAAGGGTGCGCCTCAACCGTCTCCGTACGGGCGTCGGGCTTTTCCGCTCAACCATGCACCAATGGGGAATGGCCTCTTCCTCCTCCTGTGAATGTGGTGCCGAGGAACAGACCGCAGACCACATCATCAATGACTGCTCCATCTTCAAGCCACCTAACGGAGTGGAAGGTCTGCGTGTCATGGATGATGAAACCAAAGACTGGCTGCTCTCTAGTAGCCTTCCAGTGTAGTCCGGGAACATCGTGAATCTGGGGTGGTAAAAGGATAGACCCTCGGCCCCAGACGCTCACACGACGACGACGATCACTCAGTATCTAATCCGGGCCGGTGGAGTGAGGTGCCACTCTCAACTACGACGACGCTCACACGACGACGACGACGAGGGGATGGTTAGTTGGGTACTACAATAAAATATTTAGCTACCCCTCGACATGGGTTCTGCAACAAGTCAACGCGTCATTTTAAGAGCTCCGATGAACGTAGTTAGCAGGGAGTAAATTACCTCTTGGCTCTCCAAATTGAAAAATCGGTTTCTTTTTGGTGTATACCTGGCGTTGAAATATTTCATTTGTATCAACAATGTTGTCAGTGGACTCATTTTAGGATTGTTTGCTTCTTGACAAACTGACCTGTTGCATTTGACTGAGTCGATTGTTACCCCGATTACTCTATATTACACAATCGAGCATAGTTGGGTAGACATAATTGCACAATGGATTTGTAACAATCCAACTTACAAGGGTGAAGTGATTCGCAAATTGGAGTAATCAACTTGCTCCTTGTCCCCAGAAGTTCATCGAACCGTGACACAGTGATGATGTGGTGGGAGGGCGGACGTGACGCAGTCGATCGCAGTTCGGTGCGGTTTAAAGAGTTTCCAACTCCAATCTTTAAAAATGGTAAATATAGTTTCCTCAATAACTACAGACATTGGCACCACACCGTGTCGGCGTTCCAGCCTCCTCAGTGCAGTAGGTACACTGGGTATGGCCACGGAGACTTATAAGTGATTTTTTGCTATCGTTATTCGTTAGCTAAAGTAGTTCCTCAATTGGTTATCATCGTAAGTTGCTGTTAAATGTTCCTTCAAATAATCATAAAAGAAGAACTTCATCAAAACGGCCACGAAATTGTTGAAAATGTAAAAAGATAAAACTTCAGATGCACAAAGAATGTAGCACAAAGATTCCCTCTTTCCTTTTGAATAAGCTTGAACATTTGCCCTTCTCTGTCTCGAAGAACTTGCCATGGATTTTAAAAGTGGTGCCCGCTCTTTAGTGTTAAATTTTGTTATTCAGCTGAATCGAAAAATGAATAACTTGAATAAAAAAACTTTTTACAATATGAAAAATGCAATTCAAAAACATTGTCTCAGAAAAAAAAAAGTCTATTGCTCAAGCATAACGTCCACAAAACGAAAAGTTATCCAACCCGGCTGGGTTAGCTTCATGTAGTGTGATCAATGTTTAGATTTGATTTTCAGTTATCACTCACAACATTGACATTAATGCCAGAAAAAAGAAGCTCTTCCAAAACTTCTTCTAGATCTGGATCGTACTTTGTTCCACCGGACGTGACGTAGAGAAGCATCTGCGGAAAGTCGTAGCGAGCGCCTGAAAAGATTCAAATCAGTGTCGAATAGACAAATATTATGATATGATGCTGAATATGGCGCTGGCACTGGAGTGCCGGCGTAAGATTTTTGTTTAACGGATAAACAAAACTTGTAAATTTATTGCTTCAAATTACGCCCAATGTGTGGCTTTGTGAAAATGTATGGTTTTGTATTGTGTGTTGTGTTGAAGTGAGTTTAGAACAACAACAAAAATAATCGCCTGGTACAGCAACTGCATGTTTGGAACTCATTCTGGCAAAAGGTACCATTTTTACATCGCTTCAACGTAAAGAGATGGTATAGTAGCTTTTGTCAGATAAGGAGTCTCAGTGATCTTCTGAGGATGAATCAAGTGGACTTCTATTTTCAGAAGGAAGATTTGAAAATTACTTATTTATAAACTATAGTGAAGCATCGTCCGTCATGTCAGCGCAGTGGTTACGCGCCCGACTCAAGATCAAGCGGCGCTGGTTCGGCTCTTGGGGTATGCGCTTAAGCTACGCATTTTCAGGACCGCTCTCCAATCTCCATTCAGCGGCACCTAGTGGATGGAATAATTCCCCGGAAAAAACACTTCAACAATCGGAAAACTTCACTGTACCAATCTCGGTAACCGGCCCTGTGTCAAGAGCCTCTACAAGTATGCGAAACTACCAGGAATAACCTATCAAGGCTTTGTCAGTCCGAGGAATCGAGGATAAAGACTAAATAAGATAAGCCAACCAAGCATCCTGAATTGAAGACAGCAATGATCTTGGAAGAGAAAGGAAAATATTGAGGTAAGCCAGTTTTTTTTGTAAGTGTCGCTACAGACGCAGGAAGAGAATGTTCAATGCTGTCATTTCTACCAAACACCAAACAAACTACTCACCAAAGAGCTCAGTGAAGGCATGATGGACTGCGTATCGTAAAGCGCTGGTGGGGTTTGGACTTCCGCCGCTCTGCCCCATATTGTCTATAGCAATGGCTACATCTTCAAATGTCTTCAAATAGAAATATGGTGCAGCATTTAAAAACTTATTTTGGTATTATAAAAGTGTTGTACCATTCAAATTTTAAAAAGTGTTTTGTTTTAAGGAAACGCAACACACCTTTGCCAATTGTCTGGCTTCCACTACCAACACATGAAACAACTTTGTTCCCAAAAGCTTTGATTCATTAAGATCTTAAGGCCAAGGTTAAATGTAATTTAGACTTGAAATTGTCTTTTTTGTAATAAATATCACTGCGTGACTAAAGTAAATAAAGGAACTTATTCATATTTGTGATAATGCTTGATAATCGTAAATAATGCTGTCGGCATGAAAAAACAGTGTCCCTGGTGACGTCACAAAGATGACGCATATCTACATTCTCAACTGCTTGATAAAATTCCAAGCTGGAATGTAAGTGATATCGTCAGTGTTTTTTGTGAGTTTCAAAGGGAAGTTACAGTCCACTAGAAATCGATGACAAGTAGTTCGCAGTTCCTCGTCATTCACTAATGCTCTACACAGGACATACCGTATATGCGGACAATTCGAATTCGCTCTGGGGGACATCAGCATACTGGATCAAGCCAACCCTAGTTTTATCAGATCCAATATCGAATAGTTCAGTCATTTCTTTGGCCCATTCCTTGACTTCTGCGAAGTCCGATGACGACAAACGGTCAGATCTGAAATCAGTTGAAATGATTGTGAGAATCTCTATCCTCGGACTGGGAAAGTTTCTTTGAGAGCTTATTCCTGGCAGTATCGCATACTTTATACAGGCTAAAGTTGCACAGTAAACAAAAAATAAACTTCGCTTGACTGTAAAGAAGAAGTATCAACAACAAGGTACACTTATAGATTCAAATAAACAATAAAACAATATTAAACTATTAAATAAATCATGGCTACCTAAAAATACGGCCTGATTTGTCACATTTTGCAGAAATTTCCAGATTTTGCTAACTTTTGGCGAACGTTTAAATAAATTTTTCTAAAAATTATATTTTTACGCTTTCTTCACTTTTTTCCCCAGATGACACAATAGGTTTTAACATCCTCAGATGTTGAAAAACAAAGAAAATTTGATTTCGAAGATTTTAGTCAGACTGTTACTTTTCAATGACAGTCTGACTCGGCGTTTTTGAACTTATTTTTTCTCATTTGCTACTGCTTCCCCAAGGCAACAAAAAGCTTTTGTATCATTAGGAGACAGCAAAAAGTAAAAAATCTCAGAAAATGTCAGTCAAACACAAGCAGCAGTAGCTGTAATCAAAATCTGCAAAATGTGACAAATCAGGCCGCATCTTCAGGTGGCCATGAATAGATTCTATTTGATTAAGAGACTTCTGATGATATCCCTTTTTAGGGTGAAACAGGCTGTAGAGGTTTTAGAGAGTAATAACTATATTTGATATAGAGTCTGTCAGGTGTTATTAGATTCTATTTGAATAAGAACCTTTTGATGACCCCAGTTAAGATGAAACAAGCTACAAAGGTGTTTAGGTGACTAGCAACAGTGTTTAATATGCAACAATTATTTGTAAAGTGGAAGATAATTTTCTGTAACCGTGGTAATGCCACTGCTATGTTATATCAATAACGATTGTTTTTATGGAATAGGTTAACTATTTCCCCCCCCCCCCCCCCCAAACAACAATAAATCATTATGATATACCAGAGCGATACCATTGTTTTATTGTTTTCAACATTCCCAGCTCAGGTGAAACTTTGCTTACAAAGATTTTCATGGTCAGCCAGGCCAGGATTTAGAGTGGGCAGAGTGTGCAGTTGCCCCGGACCCCCCTTCTGAAGAGCCTTCCGACGTGGAAAATGTGATTTTGTGTTATTATTATTATTTTCTCTCAGCCTTTGAAGTTTCTGCAAACTGCCTTCTTTTTCTTTCAAGGTTAATTTTTAGTTACAAGGTGGTGACTGAGCTTGGCGTAAAGACGTTAACAACATTGTGGGTGACTTTCAAGTTACCTCTTTTATGCACGAGGGGCCCCCAATCTAAAAGTGCCCTGGTCCCCCCCATCAGTTAACCTTGGACGTAGTAATAGTTTTTGCACGGGGACCCCCGCGCAAAAGTGCCGCGGGCCCCCCATCAGCTAAACCCGGCCCTGTGGTCAGCCGCAGTCTATAAAAGTCATAGAAACATATTTGCAATCTTTTCTCAGCCACAAAAAAAATCGTAATTTTGGTGCTGTCGTGAATGCGCTGTTGATGTAACTTTTATGTAAGGTTAGGTCACATTTTTAAAACTATGGTGAAATCAACTAAAGTAAATCTAATCTTTTCCATCGCAGCACTTTGTCTTCAGCAAATGCTAAAAATCATAAGATGTTGCATTTGAAACAAGCAATGACCAAACAAAGTGGCGCAGCCATCAAGCTGCGCCATGTCAAGTCTGTGGTTGTAGAATGTAGTGGCAGATTTACTATTTTCTTCAGTTATATTTGCTTATGTGCCTGACGAGCACACAGTTCCTGGACGAAATCGTTCAGTATCTTTTGTTGCTTAATTTGGTTTCTACATAGTTCGAATGCTGTTTTGTATGACGCAAGATGCACTTTTGTTATACGTTCAAAAGATGTTGATTTAGTCCACTCTTGAGGTCATTGTTGCATTGGTGCACTGTGAGATATATAGGCCTAATGTTGAATAATATTATTTAAGCCAGATGAAACAAAATTAGTTTGTCCCAAAGTTATACAAATCCAAATAGCGGCGGATATAGGGGATAAGAGCAATTGCCCCTCCTAAAACACAAAAATGTGACATTACTCACGGCGTATTCGCAAGGTCTGGTTAATGAAACCTACATAATACACAAAATCGTGTTTTGTTGAAAACGCCTCCCATATGTTTATGGTCAAGCAAAACTACTTTTTTTCAAAGTTGTACAAGTCCAACACTGACTCACCCGTCTACAAGGAAGACTAGATCGTGGTAAGCACTTGGACAATCAAGGATGGCTGAGTTGCAGATGCCTTCAGCCACTTTGTCGTCTGCCAGCAGCATTCGGTTCGCTGAGTCGACGTGAAAAACCTCGCTGACCTGGTCGCTTTTCAACGAGTGCATGGCATCCCTGCCGACGCTCACCCCCAGTATGGTGACGTCATAGTGCTTCGCGAGCTGATCTTGGTTGAAGCAAGAGAGGGTGGAAGGAATCGTGTCGTAACTTGGACCGTCAGAGATGACGACTATAACTTTAGGAACATTTCGCAGGAGGTCAATTACTCCAGCCGATTCTTGTCCCTTCATTTTGAAGATGTTGTCGCAGACATAAGAGATGGCGTGGCCCAAACGGCGCCTTCCACCGACCGGCCTGGCTGATGAAACCATCCGCACAATGTCGCTTTTCTTCAGAGTTGTTGCTTGTGGAATCAACAAACCGGCATCACTTGACGTCAAAAGACTGTCAATAAAATCCCCACTGACGTCAGCCAAGGCGTTTAATGGCGTGACGTCATAGCCGTACAGTGACACTGAAGGACGAACAGTGGCAGCACTGACGTCATAGGCGTTTATGATGCGCTTCACAAAGTTCTGAAAATAGTTAAAAGAAAAAAAGTTACGCCAGAAATAAGTTTCTTTTACTGGGGTACAAGCTTTGGCGTGATACAAGGATTGGGTGTGAAAACGCCTAACGAAACTACTAAGATGATTAATTCCTCAGATAGTCTGCATATAGATGATAGGCTGTTTAGAAAAAATACAGGGAAACACTAACACTGACAGAAACCTTGACAAAGATGAAAAAAATTTGGTATCTTTTTCACACTGTGCAGAAAAGTAAATTACTTAAAAGCAACACAGCAGCATTTGTAAAGGGGTTTTAGTGGCGATGGTTCTTACAGCCATTCGTGATAATGTTTCGCTACAGTTGCAAACGAAAATAAAATGGTGTCTGTGATAGTGGTCAGTGCCGGTCTTTGGGATGTGCAAACCGTGCGATCGCACAGGGCCCGCAAATTAGGGGGCCCGCAATTTACTCAGAAAATGCAGTAATTTTGTCATTTTCGAAGGAAAAATTCAACAAGTGAATTCAGCAAAGGAATTCGCAGCAAGAAAATATAGAGACTCAACGAATTCAACCTATTTCGTCGCCTGAATATTTCGTACCCTGAAAAGATGGAGAAAAAAAACGACATAGCTGAAATCGCTGATCGGAGTTGCCGCAAACATTTCAAAATTTCTCGATCTTTTCAGGGGACGAAATAAGTCGAAATTTAATTTTGTTACACAATTTCAGGGGACGAAATAGGTTGCATCCAGACTCAACATACTGTAGAGACATAGCTTTATTTCCGAAAAATGCCAAAGAAAGCATGATCTTATCCTTTTGCTATGCCACCGGACAGCACCATTTCACAGTAATATTCATACCTAAATTTTTGTTGAACATGCTCTCTGAATGTCCCAAATTCAAGTAATTTTTCAAAATTTTCTGGGGGAGGCCCCCCACACCCCCCGCCGCTGGTTGTCGTTTTTGGCGATCACGCCGCCACCGTCGCCCCTCCCCTTTCAAAGTACTTAGCTAGTAGCTACGCCACTGAATTGGATTATTGTCATTGGGGCCCGCAAAAGCATATTCCGCACAGGGCCCGAAAAACCCTAAGACCGGCACTGTAGTGGTCCATGGTTTTTATAAATTTAACAAATGAACATATCGCTAAATTAGTTAAGAACTAAGCAAAGGTTTACAGAAATATGATGGCAACTTGAATTAACGATCAAGTCTGGTTTTCAAGTTAGGCTATAGGAAAGAAAATTTTAGAGATAATTTTTCACCAGTAAAGTGTATTGAATGCCAAAGCTAATCAATAATATTTTAATTAACCTCTACCTGTTGTGTTCACAACATTCGTTAGTAAACTGTCGTGATTGCTTACAAGAAACAATCATTAGCCTACACTTACAGTATGATAAGTTCCGAATCTAAACTACAAGTCTAGGTTAAAAATCAAAACAGTTTTGAATTGCTTCCATTGAACTATAGCGTAGCAAAAAACAGTAGATGAAACATAAAGCGACATGTAACCAGACAGCAAATTTCTCTGGGTAAATACGAAGGGATGATAAAACACAATCATTCCATTTCAACACAAGTTGGACTTTAACGCCTTACAAAACAGATTAACATTATGTCTGGGTATGAAATAGCTTTGCTGAGATAAGTAATCGCGGCGTTACCTTGAATTGACGTAATGATAGACTGCTGACGCCATCAGACGAGTCTATTAAAAACGCGACGTCTAACGGAGACGTTTTACAGCCTGCAATAAAAAATGTAAATAAATCAAGAAATTGTTCAAATTTCTCAAGATGATCTGTTTATTAGGTTCAGGTCACAATTGATGAGCATTTTTGCATTTCTATTGAAACAATGTCTGCAAACGTCACGCCAACTTAAAACATTAGAGGTTTGTTGATAAGAATTAGTTTCATTAATTAATCTGGAGCAAAGGCTGCATAACATACTCCAAGCAATATTACAATGAACTAATACTGATAGGTGAGTTCATTGCTTGAATGAATATCCATCTTCAACACCAAAAGACGTCGAAGCAATGTAAAAAGAGCAGCGAATGCTGGTTGTTTAACCTCGGACTGAAAAAGCTTTTTGTGGAGCGTCACAGATCAGAAAATTGAACCTACTGTAAAATTCTTAATTAGCTTTTACGAAAAAATAGCCTTAGAATTCTTTTAACACAATTGTTCTGTTAAATGCCATTGTTATGGTTGTTCCGTCACTGCGAAGAAAGTTTTGCAGCAAGCCAATGACAATTATTACCCTACCACCTGCTGACTTCACACGATATCATCACAACAATGCACAGAACAGAACTATGTAAATTTGCTTTTTATTTTTGATAGATTTGTTACATTTAATTTTGGCTTTTGTTTGGAATTGCATTGCAGTGTGAGTGCTGGTGTTTACAAAGAAATAACAGGAGCGGTTAAGAAGCAGTCTAAAGTCCTGTCGATGATAAAAAATCTCTCCCACCTGCCTTTAATCGTTTTACCCCAAGTCCACCATCAAACGACAAAATTATGAGCAATAGAAAACTGAGCGTCCAACTGAACTTCCAGGATCTTGAAATCATTTTTAGTTTAATTCACCGCGCAACCACATACATGCTTTATAAGCAAACCTATTTTCCTACAAAAAACGTAAATTCTAGTTGTTTGGGAAAGTCACTGATATCTAATTTCCAGTGAATAGAAAACCACCAGATAGATCAGTGGTTCCCAACCTTTTTTTGGCTGTTACCCTAATCTCCACCTTGAAGTGAGCCAATTACCCCCACATCAATTTTCAAAAACAAAAGCGTTCATTGCTATGTATTTCAAAGGGCTAACTATGACAATCAAAATGCAATATAATACTGAATACAAGATAACAATGCGTGGTAAACATTCAATGCGAAGGTTGGGCCTGGACTTCAGCCGCCAGCTTTTTGATCCCTGGGCTTTGTGGGCGATTCTTGTACTGAGGGCGATTCTTGTGTCGCTTTCGACATTCAGGTGATCACGCTTCTTTGTCTTCATTCCCAAGACAGTTGAAAATCCTAGTTCACAGCGATACGTTGTTGAAAAAGATGTCAGGATATTTAATGCAGTATCGCTAATGTTGGTGCGTCCTGGAGTCTGCCATACCTGAAGGGTTCCAAACCAAGCCTTTCCCCTTGAAATCAAGTTTCAACGCTTTGTTCATTCGGATAGTGATAACTTCGTCTTTGGCCGGAAAGTCGTCATCATCCACCTGGCTGTCATCACATGTGAAGGGATCAGTGCACCATTGGAGACTAGCCGTGTCCAAATTCGGAAAGTAGCTGTCCATCTTCTTGGCTAGCTGGCCTAAGTGGTCAGGTATGTCCTCCTTCAACGCCGCTGTCAACTTAAGTCCATTGCCTTCGAGATACATGCCAAGTGTCTGAAACTGCGCCACTGTGCCTCTTCCAACGCGCTTGTTTCACAACTTAACCTTGGCGATAAATGCTGCTACGGCTAGTTTGGTGTCGATCACAGTTACATTCTTGCCTTGAATTAAAAGATTGCCTTTGTTCAACTTACGAAAGATATCAGCCAGATAGCGCAGCTGGGAAATCCACTGTTGGTTAGAGAAGTTTTCAGCCAAGTCGGACTTCTTTTCTATCAGTAAAACATGGACAACCTCACGAAGTTCGACCAGGCGGGTTATCACTTTGCCATGAGACAGCCATCGTACTTCTGTGTGGTACAGTAATGCTTCGTATCTTTCTCCCATCTTCTTGCACAGTTTCTTGAAAAGATGGCTGTTCAATTCTTTCGCTTTTATAAAGTTCACAACCTTCACATGTTTCACTGTTTCTAAATCGGGTCTCGTTACCCCCCAAAAACAAGCAAATTACCCCCCGGGGGTAATTTACCCCCAGGTTGGGAACCACTGAGATAGATGAAGCAAAATTGAGAAGTACTGAGATACTTACTTCAAAAAGCATAAGCACTCACTTGGGAAATATACAATTTGTTTCGTTTTTAGCTTGCAGCAAAAACCAATCGCTTAAATATCCGCCCCGATAGCTCAGTTGGTTAGCGCGTGACTTCGTGAACGAACTAGCTTCAAGATCAAGCGGCGTTGGTTCGACTCTCGGGGTGTGCGCTTGAGCATTGAGCAACGCGCGTTAAGGACTGCTCTCCATTCAGCGGCATCTAATGAATAGAATAATTCCCCTGCAACACTTCAGCAATCGAAAAACTTTACTCTGTCAATCTCGGTAACCGGCTCTGCGTCAAAAGCCTTTACGAGTATGCGAAACTACCAAGAATAACCTATCAAGGCTTTGTTAGTCCGAGGACAAAGATTCAAAGACCAATCCAAACCAAAGTGTCGTAAAGGTCACATAGGAGGTCGTGCGTTGAGATGTTCCAAGTTTACTAAACGTAAACACCCTTAGAGCTGAAAAGGTAGGCTTAAGCATTATCATGCAAAAGGCAATTGAAAAGAAAGGAGATTTCACAAAAAAATTATCTTTGCAACCTAAAGCTCAAGGATGTTTCTACCTGGAGATAGGGAAATCACCTACAGAGCTGACTTGTGGTACAAAAATTTGAATATGGCTAGAAGGTTTTTGATAGCTCGAAGCTGCAGTATACTTTTGTGGCTTTTGCTGTGTGAAAGTGGACATGAAGATTAGCTCAATCTTCCTTGCTTTCTCGTCTACATACTCTAAATCTTTAACTTCAAATACTCGGCGTAAACCTGGATAAGTCAGAATGGAATAGTTTTCGGTTAACGAACGAGTTCAAGGGGTAAGCGATTTTTTTGGGGCATCTCTGGATCAAGAGTTTTAATAAACATTGCTTTCAATAACGCAAAGCTGCTTGTTGTCAGACTGAAACTAGGCTTGTTTTTTCACTTTGCATCTCTGGATCAAGAGTTTTGCCGTAATAAACATTGCTTCCAATAACTCAAAGCTGGCAGACTGAAACCAAACTTGTATTCTCACTTTGCATAGCCTACTGAAAACCCACCTTTATTGGCCAATATGTACGTTGGAATTTCTTTGTCTCCAACAAACGTAAGATAAACCTCGTTTCAAATTTGAGAATCATTTATCTGGCAACATCGGTAAAAACTTAAAAGTAACAAATGTTGTGAGTAAGCTTAAGAATAGAGACATCAGAAGCTAGCAGACTTGCCAGGGAAAAAATTAGTTTGGTCAAACGGTGTTTAAAAACTGCCAAGCCCAAATCTTTTTCCAAAGCAAACAAGAGAATCTTTATAAGTTACCACTCTCTTCGGACTTCCAACAAATTTGCTTCAAAACATCAAAGTTCAGTGGAATCTACAACTTAAATGGCTTATTTTGACATCATTATTGTTTTGACCACTTTTTTTTTATAAAATACTGCCAAACCTCACAAAAAGCTGCCAAATCGACCACCCTGTACGGCGTAGGCTAATTAATTATGTTGTGATGAGAAGTTTTTTAACAGCCATAACACTGTCTCTGCATGCAAATTTCTATTATGCGTAGCCTACTTGCCTACAAATGACAATGCCATTGTTTGTAGATTGCATGCTTGTGTACACGTAACAATGATAAATCACTCTTTTTGTACCTCACAGAAAGCTTTTTCACTTACTCGACCTGGCGGTGAACTTCTCCTTTCAAGGTTTAAAAAAACTGATGAGCGATAGGCTTTTTATTTTTCTGTTCATTGATGTTACTTACAAACCCGGTCGTAAGCCTATTTTTCCGTCCTCTTTGATAGATTGATAGCAAGAATTTTTAACGAAAATGGTTCTCTTTGTTATTCGCAAGTTCAAGATTATAAATAATTCAGAAGAAAATATGACTTATTTTGAATACTTTGCGACATTATATCATCGTACTTCATCTCGACAAAATGTCGCCTTACAGTTTTCAACAAACTATATAAAAGCTGAGATGAATCAACAAACCATAGACTGAGGTCAAACAACGCAGCATACAACACACACGGAAATAAGGAAACCGATCGTATTTAAGTCACAAATCTATTGCTACTATATTTGTTTTCACAAACTTGACAGTCAAATCGTAAGTCATTCAATTTAACGCCCACATATGTCATCTAACGTTACTGGCTTTGAATCAATGAAAAAGCGAATTAGCACTTTGAAAATGCACCATATTTTCAAAAAATCAAAACTCCCTTCTGGAAAAGGGAGATACGAGGCAGGCATGGACATGGTTGCTTTTGAGATGTAGATTTAAATTCATAAAGATTTCGATTTTCTCAACGCTATTTATCGCCGCAAAGCTATGTAGCCTACTGTAAGTCAGAGGACGGATTAGTGCATTTGCGGCATACTCCTCATGTGGGAGCTGTTCCATTATGGCTATTTTTAATGGATAGGCTGCAAAAAGGTTTTACATTGTTTTACATTACATCTACATTCACCAATTCCACGAGAGCAGACTGCAGCTTTGCAACCTATGAGGACGAACAGCCACTGGCTCCAATTAATGATAAGAAAGTTTTATTGTTTTAAACCTTTTTTTTTAGTTTAAAAGTATAAGAAATTGATTATTTGTGATTTTAGGCCCAAAAAATTAAAAGATATGGTTTCAACTGACAATAAAACAGACCAAACTAATGAAAGTTGGTCCCTGAAAGTCAACCCTGGCCTTGTGCAGCAAACTGAATTTTAAACTTAATTTTATTATGCCTCGAAGGCCACCGAATCAACGCTGCGAAAAATAGTTTAGCAGGTCAAGCTTACGCACACAATTTCTGGTCAAACATGAAAGAAGCCTGGCTACCATAGCAGCGGTAACTGTCAAATGTCAACGATAAGAATAACAAATGCTTGTCTTGTTTACTTTGTGGGCGACCACTTTCAAAGCTTATTTGTTCTATACAAAGCATGGAGTGCAAGCGTGTTAATTATTAATCTCCGTCATGTTCAATCTCTTTAATTACAACATGTATGTAGCATTGTAGCTTTGTCTGATCTCGGCTTAGTCTATTTCTGATAAGAAATTCATATTTAGAAACGAGTTTGCAATGAAATGAGAACATTTAAAGCAGCGCAAAACGTAACTTAATTGTCGTCTCGTATTTACAGTATGCCAGTATCAATCCACTGGAAAGTGTCTGGTGCATGCCTTTGATTCGGTAGGCATGGGTTCGATACCACGTAAGGTCATCCCAAAGATTTTTAAATGTGGTATTGGATCATATTCCTGCTTGGCATTCAGCAAAAAATAGATTCAGCATAATATAGAAATAAATTCAGCATAACTCGTTTGACGTGAACTATATAAAGATCGATTATTATTACTTCTATACTGTTGGTTTTCTCCCTCGTTATTTCATGAAAATCAAGAAAGCAACAAAACGATATCACTGACGTCATCTTACTGCAGCGAGTAGCGTGCGTTCAACAAAAGTAAACACTAACACGATTCAAAAACTTATCTGGGGACGTATAAACTTTAAGGGGGACTCTGACCTAAAATTTTGCAAAAATGCTCTGAAGTATAAAAATTTTAGTCCTCTTCTTTCGTTCACAGACTCCTTGAAACTTTTAATGGGTCCATTGATCCCAGATTGGAAACGTGGAAATTACCAACTTAACAATGCTAATCTTTAAAAATTACTTGGGCTAATAAATTAAACTTAAAATCATCAACCTAACTCTAAACCTAACACTTAAAAGTCTAACCCAAAATTTAAGCTGCAATTGCGTTCATAGAAACATGTCAGAGTATGCAACAATCAATAGATAAAAGCATGTAGACTTGGGATGTGTACCTCTTGTTTGCTTGTTTGTGTGTTCGTGTAAATTAAGCACTCCGCAATCCGTGGTGTGGTTAATCATTGGTGCGGTAACCATTGGTGCGGCAATTAAGGTGCGGTAATCATTGGTGCGGTAACCATTGGTGCTGTAACTATAAGTGAAGTAAACATTCGAGTTCTTGGTAGCATAGCCGTAGGAGATGGGGGGGCAGGGGGGGCGGTCGCTCCCCCGCTGAAAAAAAAACGCCGCGAATTTGGGCAAAAATCTGCACTTATTTGGGCAAATTAATCTTATCATGATATTTCGACATTTTACCAGTTTAGAAACTTTACGTAATTGTTATAATTTATGAGATATATACATTAATATTTTCCAATCAATGTAAAATGCATTTTCATCGATTTTGAAAATTGTTGCATGTGGTATTGCAATTTGGGCACAATGATAAGTTTCGATTTAACACCACCTGCAAAAAGTAAAGTGTAAAAGAACATAATTGGCAAGCAAAGTTAAGCTTATTAGTACCGATATTCACCAGCATGTACATAGGCTGCATTTCTTCACAGGTGAGATTTCTAAGCTTGCTGGGTAGCCTGCTAATAACCTTATGAGGTTTTTGCTTATTACTTTATGTGCATTTTGTATGTAATATATACATTAACATTTTTCTTTAAATGTTAAATGTAGTGTCATCAATTTTGGAACTTTTGTATTTGTTATATTGCAATTTGGGAAGAATGTTAAGCTTCGATTCACGATTCAGTATATATCTGCAGAGTGTCAATGTAAAAAAATGCAATTAGCAAGCAGAGGTACCGGTAAGCTCATCACTGAAGTTCATTTGGAATTAGGATATACACTACGGTACATTTTTTCGCTGGTGGAATTTTGAAACCCTGCTTTGTACTGGTAATCTTATGAGGTTTTTTGCTTCTTTCTCTATATTCTACTAATGTATGATAGCCTATTTATTTGTAAAAATATTTGGGCAAAAATGTTCAGTTATTGGGCAAATCAATCTTACCATGAGTTTTCAAAATCTTTCTAGTTTAGGAATTTGTTTATAGTGTTGCATTTTGTATGAAATACATTAACATTTTTTTTAAATGTTAAATGTAGTGTCATCAATTTTAAAACTTTTGTATTTGGTATATTGCAATTTGGGCAGAATATTAAGCTTCGATTTAGTATATATATGATATATCATATCTGCAAAATGTAAAATAATGCAATAAGAAGGCAGAGGTAAGCTATTACTAATAATCATTAGGATATACACATTTCTTCATTGGTGGAATTTTGAAACCCTGCTTTGTACTGGTAATCTTATGAGGTTTTTTGCTACTTTATCTATATTCTACTAATAAATTTATTTGTAAAAATGTCCAGTTATTGAGAGAATCAATCTAACCATGAGTTTTGAACATCTTACCAGTTTAAAAACTTTGTATATTGTTATAGTGTAATATTTTGTATGACATACATTAAAATTTTCCCATGAATGTAAACAGTGCCATCTTCAATTTTGGAAAATATTGTATTTGGTATGTTGCAATTTGTGGAGAATGTTAAGCTTCGTTTTAGTACCTGTGAATTTTCCAGTGTTTGATTTCATGTTTTTGTGGGCTACAGTTGAATTGTTTTCTATAAAAAGAATTTTTTGTATTAACTGCTGTTTGTGTTTACTGGTCCTAGGGTTGATATGCTCAGCTATTTACCATGAATGACACAGTATTATAGCAATCAATGATCAAATATACAGGCAAGTGTTATGTTGTTTTGGCATCCAATTCATGCAGTTAATATATCGGGCAATGTAGATAGTATGATATTGATGATGTTGTCTGTATTTTCTGGCAAGGATTGAGTTTGAAACTATTACCTATAGGATACTAGGATAGGCCTATGAGTTGTTTTAGTTCAGTGCCTACGATTTCAGTAGTTGCTTCATCATGAACTTAAAATATCTTGGTAATGATGTTAATGAAAAAACATTGGCTACAACTTCACTGTAATGAGATCAATATTCATACTAATTAATAGCAACTTAGCTTTCTTCAAAGGTGCAAATTTGATGCTCATAGTATGATAAACTGTCGAATTCTTTTCAGGTTGCAAGGTTTTAAGTAGCATGGAGTAAGTAATGTTACTTTAGTTTGATGAGTAAATAGGTTGTCATTTTAGATTTTTTCAATGCAAATTTACGAACCTTGAGATTTTGAAATGATCTGAGGGCATGGATATTTAGCCACTGCTGTCCAGTTATTGTTGAATTCTCAGTTTAATTTGTTGTTGAATCCAGTTAGGCCTGTATATATATATACATATTTTTGTGCCACAAGAAAATTATTTCAATTTGATGGTTTATTAAGTTTAAAGTTAATTCAGCCTTGTTTTGCTGCCTGTGTTTTTATAGTACACTGCCAAGTTGATCAATGTTTTTTGAATTTGATGACTTATTTCAATTTGATGGTTTATTTAGTTTAAAGTTAATTCAGCCTTGTTTTGCTGCCTGTGTTTTTGTACACTGCCAAGTTGATGAATTTGTGGAGTTCTTAGACTACACTATCTCAGAGGTTGTGAGTAATATTGCGTTTTTCACAATATGTTTGCAAAGGCAAAATTTGGGCAAAGTTTGGAAAATTTGGGCAAATTTTGTTCGCCCCCCCAAAATTTTTTACTCTCCTACGGCTATGCTTGGTAGCGACTTTTATCGTTGGAATAAAACGACATTTCTCATAATTTTTTTGGCTCCAAGCAAAAATAGGGCAATAAATGTTGTGTCGAAACAAAACGAAATACATAGACATCACGGTTTTTGTTTGTTTTAAATTGCCTCATATTCTCATTTTGTGCATCAAAAGGGTTGCAAGCAGTTTGTCGATGTATAGTGTACAGTAGGCTATACTAATCGCAACACTTTTTAACCTACAGTAGCCCACATAGCCTAAGTTAGTATTCTAACAACCCATTTTTGATTTCGCGATTTGATTTTCGTGATAGTGAACAAATGCACACATAGCGATATCTTACACAATGTGTGCATTGGTTCACTGATCCCTTGACACCAATACTAGTTATATATATTAAAGTATATAGATTATGTCCTAATTTATGCTGCATGCACGTTTTGGCACAACAGAGTAATCCGGCCTTCCCCATATACGATACTTATCCGCTGCATCGGATTCCTTTAAACGCATTTACCAGGGGCGCAGCCATAAAAGGGGGGGGGAGCTTGGCTCCGAATTTTATCTTGATCCTTAAATAATGTTTCAATACTATTACAACGTTTTAATAAAATTGTAAATCATGTGGAATGCGCTTTCCTCCCTCCAACAGTTCATTTTGCCTCCCTAAAATTTTCTTTCTAGTTAAGCCTCCAGCATTTACTTTGTTTACTTCTCCACAAGACAACCTTTAACACTTTTCTAATTTAAACAAACGAGATGCGTTGAATGAACTAAGTAAGATGGCACATAGCATATTCTTCTTCTTCACCTAATTGCTCTGTCAAATCAGTAAGTTTATTACTGCGATGTTTTGAAGCAAAGTCTTCTTTATTTTCTTGCTTTGTGTGATGGTATGTGAGCTACTTAATGAATTTCGAATTGCATACAATTCAATAATTCAATACTTTTTATTCTCATTCAGCTCTTGCGTAAATGCGTACTCTGTAGATAACCTTACCATTATTTTTTTTTATAATAGGTGTTGGGAATTTTTTATGCAATCTGTCATGTTTTCTTAGGTAAATTTACCCCAAGTAGATAAGTTTACTCATGGCTGGACAGTGGACAATCTTGACATTATGTAGCTTATTTAAATTAGCTTCAGCTTTACCTAAAAGTAACTTGATTAAGATATTTTTGAAGATGAAATCAAACTAAAAACTTCTGCGACTGACAACTCAAATCCTTTCCATGAATTGAACTTGAAGTTAAACTATAAAAGTTTTTTACACCATCGACTACAAAAAAGGAACTTTTTGATCGTAAACAGCGCCTTGACTGATCAAATATTTAAGTTCCTTTTATGTCAAGTCTACAGGATATGCAAACCTGTAGTCTACTAGATTTAAATCAATTTTTATGCAAATAAATGTTACGAAAAAGATTAAGTAGGCTATAAAATGTGAAAAGACTCTATAATCAGATGTTGCGTTTTTACGCTCACTGTTAAAAGTTAGTTACAAATACAGAAAACTGGGCTCACTTTTAATCAGGGCATTATTTTTCTAACTTATAAGATGGTATCATTTCAATTATTTTCAATAATTTATGTTTTGAAGTTAGTTTTGAGACTGATTTGTAAATATAGGCTTAACGGATCATTGTGTTCTAACATAAGCTCCATTTGTGGTGTAGTTTAAATGTCTTCTTAGTTTAAAACTCTTCTTAGAAAATTGATAAACCTTTAGCTATAATCTTATAGGTTTCCTGCTGATAGCCGGCTAACATATCGAGGAGTTGAATTTGTAAGAACCAATGTGCTTCATTTTATGACCACATTTCAAAGCGCTCAAGAAGTGAACCGCTTTACCTTTTAACTCGTTCGGGAACAAAGAGCAAATTTTTAGAGATCCGGCACAATTAGATTCAAATTTTTAAACGCTTTGCAATCAAGACTATTTCAATTTCTACATCTAAATAAAGCAACAATACACAGCAGCTTTGATAGAGGGAGTTCACGGGGTACTTTTGGACTTGGGATCATTTAAGAGACCTGTAGCCTTTTGAAAGAGCCTGGGAGCTTGCAGACACTATTGCGTATTCTTTCAATACAGTGCGTTTTTCTTAAAAGTGTTTTGATTTGGTGCCTAAAGATTTCATTGGTACATGCCCAAATTATCCCCTCAACGGCGCTGACAATACATCACCTTTGCATTTCTACAACATTTTTTGCACTTATCGACTACAGCACAAAGGTTGTTTGCACATGATCACAATTAATATGGCAGCAATCATGGGGAAATCTTAACAAATTTTCTCCAAACTTGTACCTCGCTATCAAACTAATTGGTATCAACAATGCTGATCAGGGGCGTAGCAAACATACAATTACGGGGGGGGGGAGGAAAAATATTTTTGCATATGTGAGCGAGCCCAGAAAATGAGTAACCGAAGTACATAGAAAGGGTCTGGGAAACCTCCCCAAGAACATTTTGAAAAAAAACAACATAAAATTGCACATTCTGAGAGAACTTTCAGCCTAAAATAGCAAATTTGTCCAATGATGCTGTAACAGAGTATGAAATGTCTATTTAAAATATTTCAGAAGGGGAGGCACTTGCCACTCCCCCAGATTATTTACTTTTTATGATGTAGGCATCAAACGATGCGCTCCTTTTATCTACATATGCCTCACTATGCTTAGGTCGATTTCATGCTGATAACAAATTTTTGGAGAATGAGCAAAAAGTAGGCTACTTCAATGACTAACATACCTTCACCTCACCATCTTCAGGTTTGTGCTCCTCGTTAACTCGAAACAACAATACGAAGAGACATGCTGATGATTTTGTGTTACACTATAAGTTTAAGAGCGGCTTTTACAATTTATAAGAATACATTTTTCATGCTATTATTTCAATATTTAGACACACCAAAATAACTTCAGGAACTTTCTTTAGATCGGAGGCAACCAGGTTACGATGCGTCTTAATAGCTCCCACTGACGGGCAAAAAATGACTGATGATTAGGAAGTTTTTGTAAACAGCGAAAGACAGTTTGTAAGAGGGGCTTTTCAAAGGAGGAGTAGGGAGCAATTGACCACATCCTCACTGAAAGTTTCTTATTCATCATGACGAAATGCAACTACTGCAGTGCTGGTCTTTGTTTTATATTGATTTCTTACAAAGCTCAACATTATCATTAAATCCCGTAAGCTCAGTGGTTACGCGCCCGGCTCAATATCACGCGGCGCTGGTTCGACTCTCGGGGTGTGCGCTTGAGCAACGCATTTCAGGACTGCTCTTTATTCATCTGCACCAAGTGAATGGAATAATTCTCCGGAAACAAGGCTATAACAATTGGAAAACGTCACTCTGTCTATCTCGGTAACCGGCCCTGTGTGAAAATACTCTACAAGTATGCGAAACTACCAGGAATAACATTTTAAAGCTTTGTCAGTCCGAGGATAAAGATTCAAAACCAACCTAGTTCTCCTCTCTTTGAGGGTTGGATGCAATGAAGCGCCAAGTTTCTCTATTGTGAGATCTTTCTATTGCAGTTTTGTAATCAAGTCCTGATCAGTCTTTGATATCGGGGAAAGCCGTGTAATATGAACTGCTGTGTATTATGAACCCCCTGTTGTTTTCAGAAAACGTGGCAATAAAAATGTTTGACTTTTAACAGCTTGAATTAAGTAAGGTTGCTGGTCATTCGACCGGAAATGTTCTTGTTGGAAGTTGGCGTGTTGCTGAAGTTTTGGGGGTATGAAGGTTTAAAGCTTGTGTGATATTATTTTGCAGATGGAGAAATTGTTTTTTTTTTTATCATTATATCAATGGACTTGTAATTTTTTGATTAATATACCCTCAAATAAACTTGATGATGGAAATCACAACAAGTTTTGTTTAAAAAATGCATTATTTAGTTGATTATCAGCATTTTAACTGGAATCACCACAAGTGTGTAACATGAACCCTAGCTGAATGTGTAATATGAACCCAGGTTCATATTATCAAGTGCTTTATGGTGGTGTAATGAATTTTTGTAAACTGGGTTCTGTAAACTGGGGTGGTTCTGGGTTCTGTAAACTGGGTTCAGACTTCAATTTTACCAGCGTTTTCAATGCAGTGCACGTCATTCGATTAATGCTGCTTATCTTTTTGTGAATTTAATGCTTACATTTAAAAAGTAGTGCATGTTTACTAAAATTAGTGTAAATTATTTGAAAACTTTATGGTAATAAATTTTGTTATGCTGCACATGTAATGTGGCTTGCTTTAGTGCAGTTTTTGTGTAGTCAATCTACCTCTATTCAGCAATGATTCCAAGCGGTTCATATTACACATCACAGGGTTCATATTACACAGAGGGTTGTGTAATATGAACTCTTTTGGTAAATTAATAAAATTGAAATAACTTTTTTAATACAAAATATTACATACTAATATATTGATGGGGAATAGGTATGCATGTTAGCTTGCTATTCTGTAAATATTGTCCATATTTTCATTGAAGTTGTGAAATTAGGAACGTTTATTGTTAGGGGGTTCATAATACACGGCTTTCCCCTCATTAGTACAAATTCTTAATGGTCTGGCACTATTTCGTTTTTCATTAATTTTTCCTTCTAGTCATTGTCTTTAACTAGAATTAACAAAGCCACCGCAATGCAATAAATTCAGTTAAATACAGAAGTTTGCAAATACACAATAAAACACAAGTTATAGGCCTAATCCCACAAAATTATCACAAAAATTTGTTCTTGTAATTGAGCATTAACATAAATTGCAGGAGAGCGAAGCCCCATTTTTTAGTACACCCATACAAAACCTTCTTTCCTCCATGCAATAAACTAGCACTGAAGTCGTGAACTTGTGAACAAACTGACGGTTACTTACTCACTGTCAATAAACTCAGCAATAGCGCAATATATGGTTGAAACAAAAGCGCAACAGTGCAAGTTATGTAGTGGCACAAGCCTTTGATTGAAGCACACAAGCACGCATGTCATCAATTCGAACGTATGTAACAAAATGGCAAGAAGTCTGAAGGCAAGCCACCTTCAGCCATTCAACGCAGTGAAATGACGTAACATAATGTCCATCACCAGCACCATGTTTTTCATTTCAGACCATCAAAGCAAAAAAACAATATCACTTGCCATAACATGTCACATAATATTGTCATAAAGCACCAGCTCACTGGCCGAGTGGTTATCGCCTTCTGCTTTGGTGCTAGTAAACAAAAGATCGATTCCAGGTCTGGTCAAACAGAAGACTTAAAAACGGTACCGATTATGTTCTTGTTTGCATAACGCAGTGAGAATAAATCGAGTAACAATGTGATGACATCGTAAACCTGATATAAAGCTAAAAACGAGCCCTGTCGCTAAAAAACATTTAGCAGTTGTAAAGAGACAACAAATGAAATCATAACATTATTATTATTACTTGCCAAAACATAGTGAGGGTCTGGAAGAAAGTAGAAGCGACAAAACGCCAACGTTATAGCGTGCTCCTCGATAGAGAAATGATTTAATAAACACAAGGATTTTGGCGCGGTCGCCTGTTAGAAGACTACAACAGTACACTATGGGTGGAAGCTAAACTGAAAACTTTCAAACCGTTAGATTGATGCTTTGAATACTCAGCGATGCAACTGACATTTCAGTTCATTCTTCCAGTGTAACAACTTCTTCACAAAAATTGTCTAGTGACTGGACATCGTCGTATGTTTGCCACCGAGTGGATATAGTTTTCGTAAATTTTTCACCGCTAAATGCCGCTGTGAAATAAAAAGATCAAGGAACGCTTTGTTGCACAGCATTTTTAAGTCAGATCAAAAGTCAAACTTTTCATTTGAATTGTTTGAAAAATTGAGCTGAAAAAGGGAACTATAACAACATAGAAAATAACAAAAATAATTGTAAATATACAAAAAGTTTGCTTTCGAGCAATAAACAATGTAGGCTCTAAGTGTGCTTGCTGCTTACCCAGACAGTAAGTCAGTTGCTTTTTACATTGATTCAACGTCTGCAGACGTTGAATCAATGTAAACAGCGTCTGACTTGCTGTCTGGCTAGGTCATAAAAACGCCCCAGAAGATGGCAAACTGCTTATTGTTGATGTTCGAAACTACAGTGAACCTCCCTTAATAAGACAGTTTCAGTTCAGGTTGTTATTGTAAAGACAGAACTAGGTTAACCTTTCGCCAAGATATTATGCATCTATTCGGCCAATTTCCTGTCAAATATCTTTAAAAGGTTTTTTAGATCTACTATTTCGATAATTCTTTGATCTGCATGAAAATGATTAATATTCTGCAACTGAGTAAGCTCATTTGTTTTCATGACGTCATGGTTTGAGAAGTAAAACATAATGAACCTCAGGACAAAATTTATGAAGGTTTTCTTGTAACTTTTCAGGTATACACGGAAATCCATTATTTTATGCAAATGCAAACATTTGAAAAGAAAATAATGAAAAAATAGCGTTTTAAGTCTAAGAAACTAATTTTGTTCAGAAATGAATCCGAAACGCGAAAGTGTTACCCAGATAGAAGTTTACCTTTAAAAATTTCTAAACTTTCACTTCAGGACAAGGTTGAGGTCACATGACGTCACAGAAGGCATTGAATTGGTCACAGTTGGTTAAGAAATCAGAAAGGTCTGTTGGAGTTCCCAGTAAACACAACTTTCCAAACAGCAAAATCGGTCATTTTTACATTGATTCAACGTCTGCAGATGTTGAGTAGTAGACGTTGAATCAATGTAAAAATGACGTGTTTTGCTCGCTGGGTCGCCATGTAATCCATTTACTAGAAAATATACTTCCAGTATTTGTATTGAGTCAATTACTAAACAAGCGCTGTGGGTTGCTTTAATGTTAACTAGGTATAAACAGATTACTTATTGACGAAAAACAAGGTTTCATCACAACGAACCATCTGAGAGAAAACATTAAAAACTTTGTTCAACTAAGATTGACAAATGGCCCAATTTCTCCCAACGCTCAGTAGAAAGCCACAAAACAAGGAATAGTGATTCACCATGGCCATACCACGGCAGGCGCCAACAACGTACATCTTCAATGCCCTCAACATTTTCTGAAATGGCATGATTTCATCTTACGCTGAACTACGCTTTCCAATAATAAATACGATAAATAGTTGTCAAAAGATCGATGAACCTTCATTTTATTTTCTATATTTCTCCTTTCCATTGCTCGTGCTCTGCAAGAAATAAAGCAGCTGAAGAAAATAAAGTTGAGCTAAATCTTTGTATCATGTTGATGTGATTTGTAAAAGTTGGCAATTGTTCCCATTACGTATGCTGCTGTACAATACTTTCTGTGCAAAATAAATTTTGAGAAGCCGATAAATTTTCCTTATTAGCTAGTATGATATAAGTTGAGCTTGCAGAAACATGGACACTATCATCACAAATGGTTAAACGACTTGAGGCATTTGAAATGTACATTTATAGAAGAATGCTTAAAATTTCACGGAAGGAGAAAATCACAAACAAAGATGTACTATCTAGAATACAAACCAACATGGAAATTCTACAAACAATTAAATCAAGAAAATTGAAATATTTTGGCTACATGATTCGCAATAATTCTATTCAAAGACAACTACTAGAAGGAAAAATCAACGGCAAACGAAATGGGGGTAGACCACCAAGAATTTAGACTAATGATATTGAAGACTGGTCAGTGGTCAGGACTCAATTACAAAGCTGCAGTAGAAAAATCTTACAACAGAGAAACTTAGCGCCTCATTGCCGCCAACCCTCAACGTAAGGAAGGGACTTAATGATGATGATGATATAAGTTACAAAGTATTGAGCAATCGTTTCTTTAAATACAACAACAATAATAATAATTCATTTCACACTAGTTGGGTGCGAAATAGCGTCAATAAAAAATCTCCACATACTCAACGATTTTCAGCCAACTGTCGCAGTTCTTCCGGGCTGTGCTTTGTAAGAGATCGAACTCTTCGCATGAATGTATCTGCTGGTCTTCCTTGACTTCGATGGCCTTTGATCAGTTTTGATAATTAGGAGAGTTTCATTATAAACTGCATTTATTACATTATATACTGAGTTTATATATAAATACATTAAAACAATGAAAACTATTAATACTACAAAAAGTGCTCAATGCCAAGCAAAAAGTCAAAGCAGAGCGAATTAAATCAAATATAGTTATTACTATCTGAAGCCTTTACAAATTGTTTCACCTAACGGATCATCAGAAGGTCTTATTCAAATAGAAAATAAGACCTTCTGATGATCCGTTAGGTGAAACAATTTGTAAAGGCTTCACATAGTAATAACTATATTTGATATAAATACATTATATATAAATACATTATATACTATTCATTATACATATTCAATCGCCATCTCCACTTGCAGCAGATCGCGCATCAACATGGATTATCTGTTTCCATGAGTCACGGTTTTTAGCTAGCTCGCCCAGTGTCGTTAAATTGAGTACGGTCCATGCCTACATACTGTACTGTACATTACATAATCACTGATGTCACTTAAGCCTTCACAAAATTGTATTATAACGTAAAATATACAGGAATCTATGCACAATCTATGAGAAGCAGCCCTAGTTGTTGTAAATTTGAAATTGGTATCCTTATTGAGTATGGAATCTTGTGCAAAAGATCCCTAAAACTAAACTGGCCGCTTATAGTTTTAGTTTAGCCCTAAAACTGGTCGCATTAATATGTTGCAATGTTTTCATTGACACCCTTAGCAAACCGTATCAACAGATATCGCCAACCGTGAAACCACCCCTTGGTGTCAGTCCTGAAAATCAGTTCGTTTTCTTATTAATTCGTTTTCAGCAGACATTGAATCAATGTGAAATGACTAACTCGATGGCTGGGAAGTGTAGCTTTACAAAGTTATCAGAATTTATGTTTTGAAAGTGATTTTGCAATTTTAGGATAACAATTCAGAAGCCAATTAATCTTTTCATCAATTGGTGTTTTATTTAGTGAAGCACAGGGGTAAGTGGTTCTTTGTTCTTAAGATAATTGTTATCTTGAACCTACAGACTTTCAATCAAAACAGGCTCGACTTGAAGCAGGATTCCAGAATAAACCAGGGAAAATCCGTGTTATTAATTCACCTCAAGAATTAAGTCTCCACTTATAATCTGACATTATCGTGAGCATATTTGTACAAGATATGTTGTGTGTATAAGTACTGATAGACTACTTCTCCATGTAGCTAAATAGACAAACAATTTATCACTCTCTGCATTCTATTTCGAATGCCAATAGGAAATCAAATATTGGTAGTAGCTGAATTTCGTGGAGATACAAACTTAGTCAGGAAGCTTACGCACTTAAATACCAGAAGTAACGAAAAACATTCACCTTTTAAAAAAGTCATCTCTGAGTTTGACGTCGTCAACTTTTGTGGCTGGGCTCAAGTAGGTGATTTAAAGTCACCGCAGGGTGGCGCTACGCACACGAGCGCAGATGAACAGAAGAGAGAGTCTCCAAACCCAGGCGAACGTCACAGAAATCATTTTCTTGCTTTGTATGTCGAGAGTGAGAGAGAGAGAAACCTTTTATTTTGTCTGTTGCGAGAAAAGTATACGGTACAAAATATAGACTATGCAAATAAAATAGCACCATAACTAGAATCTACAACAGACAGGAAGCAGCGAAAGACTATATTAGTCATCGAGTCAGCTGCTTCCCGTGTTTTTAATGTGACAAATGTTAAAAACAATTTGGTTAAAAAGGTTAAAAACATTTGGAAATTGACATTGAAACCGTTTTGAATTAAAAATATCTTTCAATTATTTTACCATACGCAATGGCTTACATGTGAAGGGCTAACATGAGTGTGCCGAGGAACATATTGTTGATTGGATGGTCTGAGTGGCTAGCGTGGAAGCTACACCGTTATGGTTAGCGAATCGCAACTGCTCGCTGTACTAGTGAGTGCTCAGCCTTGTGCTGATAGCCGGGAAGAACGCTCCCTTTCTTCACAATGTCCTCTGCCCTGGCGCCTGCTGGTTTTGTTGGCTCTTTTCTTTCCACAAAAATAAGAGTTAAACTGACTAGTAAACCGGTGGTCGAATTAATTTATGAAATCCTTTCTTACCCCAAGCCAGAAACTTCTGGCACTCACTTCCATCATTCTCCCTTCCGCGTCATACCATCTACGAGTGCGGCGCTTTAGACAGTATGAGCTTCTGAAGCTTGACCGACTGGTTTTGCGGTGTTTGAAGGTGGCGTGGCGTCTTCCAAGTGGGCCTGCAGCGCGTTCTTTTACTGTAAGCCTGCATTGGGAGGTTTGGGCATCACGAACTTGTGTCGCGAAAGTGACACGCTTTCGGTAGCTCATGCTTTCAAGATGCTGACGTCTCCTGACAGCATTGTCTCTGCCGTCGCTTTCGGGCAGCTTAGGCGTCATGCCTGTCTGAGGTTCGGCACTCCAGATCCCACGACTGACCACCTGGCCAGTTATCTGAATAGTGACCCCCCTCCTGACGGCGCCCGTTCTAGACCGTGCCCTACAGGCGAGAGCCTGTGGGGCCGTGTCCCGGCGGCCACCCGTCGCCTGAACGTACGTTGGTCCGCCCGCCCGGATGGCGGCCTTGAGTTGGCCGCGGGGAGCTCCACAATCACTCCTCCTTTAAGGAAAAAAGTGGTGCCGACCCTCCATCAACACAATGACTTGTGGTGGAGGAAACAGTGTGAATTCAAACCTGACCAAGGCAAGACGGTCAGTGCCCACTGCCTGTCCGGATTTTCAAATTCCTGGACCCGGCGCCCGGAGCTCCTGGATCACGCAAACCGAGTATTTGCGTACAAAGCTAGATTGAATCTAATGCCACTTAAATCAAAACCAAGCCATGGCCGCCGTTACCTACCTGCCATGTGTCGTGCGTGTGGGAAAGCGGAAGAGACTCTCCCCCACATATTGAATCACTGCCCTACCGTGATGACTGTCGTCACGGAACGACGCAATTCGGTATTGAGGGAGATCGTGGGGCACGTGCCTGCCGAATGGCAACCCGGGCTTGCCATAGATACTACGGTTCCACAGCACGTGGAAGCGGATGGTGCCGATCTGCGTCCTGACATCGTCTTGCAACGCCCTGACGGTGTCACGGTCGTATGAGACGTCACATGCCCGTTCAACAACGGCGCGGATTCTCTTCGAAAAGCCGCCGACAGGAAACACGACAAGTACAGCGAGTTATGTGTCAACATAAAGGAAGACAGGATGCGCCATTGCAGGGACGTCCTGTCACTTCCGTTCGTCGTAGGCTCCCTCGGGAGCTATGCCCCGACGAGCTCTCGAGCTCTGACGGCCTTGGGCGTTCCTGCTCGTGGGGTAGCAGAGGTGGCTAGAAAAGTGGCCTCCCTCTCAATCGAAGGATCCTTCCGCGTCTGGAAAGCTTTGAACGCCGGGCTCACTTGTGGAGGGGCTACGTCATAGAAAAGACGACTTCAGCGATCAGAAACTCATTCTCAAATAACAGAAACGTTGCAGTAAGTATCCGAGCGCGCAAGACAGCAAACCGTTTGGATGTTATAACCTTATATCAATTGCCTAAAATTCATCACCTTATGTCTATAAACCAGTGTCATCTTTTTTATAATGCTCCAGTCTCATCAAACCCAAGCATTCAAAAATGAACAAAGGAAAGGAATAAAATGTCTCATGTGCATTGTGAATCGAGACTGGTTTAACAGCAGTTAAGTAACTTCAATCATCACTAGTTCTCTATGTATTAATCAATCAATTGTTTCGAATTATCTTACGCTGCCTTCGCCTTGTAACGCTGTTCTTGCCCGCTCGGATCAACCTCGCTCTGCTTTCAACGCGTTGATCAGTGCACATCTGTGCTCGCCGAATCAAAGCTTACTCTTCTCCAGTGAGTATGTATTACACTCCAACCTATATTTTTTTTTGTTTCTATTGATTAATCGAGCCTCTGCTCCACATTTTTATTCGGATTTTATCTGCCACGAGAGCCAAATTATCCTTAAATAGTTGACTCTCTTCCTCGTGGTAGACCCCAATTTTATCCGCTCTGCCTACTGGCAGACCGGGTATAAGTGTCAAGTACCTGCGCCGAGGTCGCGTGAATGAGACGTGGGCGCCGCCCGGCGGTCAATTACTGCCGGTTCCAGCGTCCACACGCGACGGGTCGCCCGGCCCGTCGCAGGCCATGTTTCTGGGCTATGCAGAAAGAGCCTGTCTCCCTGGCCTGCTCCGCCATTCTAAATTTGCGGACGGGTCCTGTAACGTTTTCGATCCACACTCTCCCTCCACAGGTACCTCGACTCCCCAGCCTGGCCCCCGCGACCTAAGCTGGTGGACTTACCCCTCCGGGTGCATCGTCACCCCTAAATCACGCCGCTCCCCGCCGCCGCGGAGTGTGGCAGGCCGGTTTCTGAAAGTCTTCGACCTGGCTATGTTTGTTTGTGCTCTCTCGCCGTGTCAATCCTTTGTACCCGTGCGCTGTTGATGCCAATAAAACAGTTGAACATACGGTGCGATACTGATGAGCCCAGCCTCATGGGCGAAACACGTGTCTATCGCTGTCAATTCTTGCTACAAATCGGCTGCCGAGAAACTTATTTTCATGTTATTATGTTAAATGCCGTCTTGTTGTTAGGTTTTATTTGTCTATGGTTAAAAAAATCACCTCTTTACCAAATTTGAACAATATTTGTTGCTAATATATTTTACAGAAAAAATGTGCGATGAATGCTTATTTGTAAGACCTAGCAGTCGTCAGATAACGTCCTAAAATTAAAAAAAAATGATATGAGACTTTATTACTCGAAAAAAGGATGCGTGTAATTCATTGTAAATCAACACACTCATCGAAAGGATGGTTGACTCGCTCGATTGTTTGATTTAGAGCAAAGGCCAGTCAACTCAGTAAATAGACTTTCTTTGCAAGAGGCAAAACATCGTCATGATACCACATATTTCGTTGAATAGCTTTAATGTTTTGTTAACTATGAAGCTTAACTATAGCGCTTTATCACTCCGACACATATTTTAAACTCATAAATCAGTCCTTGCAGACACAAGTAAATATGATCTACTCTCTGCTACCCCTATTGGGGTTTAGCCATCCTTGCAAAAATCTTTCCTGAAATGGTTCGAGAAATGTCTAGTTGATAAACACAACCCGTAGACATTGCATTAACATTTGATTAACGTAGTTTTTTTGCATATTGTGTAATTGTTGTTTTTACTGTTTTATTTTAACATTTTTTGTTTTCACTCTACAAGGGCGTTGCGAATAGCATCAGATTTCTGCACTCATAATTTGATTTTATTTGATAACCACTAAGTCAATTCAATAAAACAAAAAGTTTTTTGTGGTTTTGAGTTAAAAGGTTTGTAGCTAACGATTTTTTGATGGTTTGGCAACTCTGTTCACTTTTGAACTTCCTTTCCCAAACAAAACCTTTTAAAAACGTTGTGTGGTATTACTGTAAGCATAATTGCATTTCAACTTCTTGTAATTAACCATGACAAAGCAAATACCTTTAAGAACAACACCTGCAAGGTCGTCTGAACAGAGTCGTCGCGCGAAAAACTTCAAATCAATCAAAGATTGTTCTAAAGTAATGACCACCCACTTGAACAAAACATCAACCCAGGGTTACAGGCCAAGAACGCTGGGTCGGATAAAATATTGGTCATTGAGAGAAAAGTACAGTTGCATTTCTGGAAAAAAAAACATAACAAAAGTATCTTAAAGTAACTCTTGTAAGTAAAAATCTTAAAAAGTGCAATTGCACAGTATAATGGCACTGCACTGTACTAGTGTATTTACAAAAGACAGAGAAAATACGGCCATGTAAGCTACAAACGCGGCCTGTGTTAAAACACAAGACCAATCGGTGGCTGTTTGGGAATTGACATTCACAGTAGAATACCTTCTCAATAGAATCACAAAGAATTGCACAAGAAAATGTTAATTTTTTTAAAAACGTTTGATTACTATTAATAGATGACCTAATTTTGACATCAGCTGCACAAGTGGGCCTCCAACATCACTACCTTCCTTATCGTGAGGTTGGAAGCAGGGCGCCAAAAATATACAATTAATGCCATTAAACCTTCTATTACCTGTTCATGTTCATAAGGTCTATTTCCTCGGTAGTCTGGTCTTAATTTGTTTTTCGATTAAAGGCAAACATGTATGTGTGTACATACCAAGAAGCAGACCTGCTTATTTTCCAACGCGAAAAACTCAAGCTGCTTCAACGGACCAATTTAGAAGCAAACATTTCTATAGTGACAACACAGGCCAAATCTTTGGTTATTCGTGCAATAACTGACACCCTCCCTGAATAAAAATATTTGCGCTTCTATCAATAAGCAAAAAATCTAATAAAATATTAACCGGAAAAAGAGATTAGGTTGAAATAAATTACAAATGACTTGGAAATTGTGTAACTAATTTACAATACTGCATCATTTAAAATCCGTAGCCTAATTTACATTTCAAATTGATTGATTTTGAGAATCTTTATTTTTGGACTGAAAAAGCTTCATTGAGATCTTAATCCTGGCAGTTTCGCATAGTTACTTACAGAGGCTTTGAACCATTGACGCAAGCCCAGTCACTGAGATTGACAGAGTGAAGTTTTCGCTATTGGCATCAATGAACAGAAAAGTAGTTTTGTTGGCTTTTAATGTTCGGCCGAAAAGTAGGCTACCTCCACCCAGTTGCGCTGACAAGGAGTCCAAAGGAGACGTTTGGAACCGAGACTTACTTTTAGTAACAGAAGCTTTTTCGGGGGTCCTGCAACAAACAAAAAACATAAGTTCAAAGCTTCTACAAGTAAGCGAAACTGCCAGGAATAAGGTCTCAAAGAAGATTTTCTACTCCGAAGATAAAGGCTCCCACAATATTCAAGCAATCAAAGCATCAAGTATTTGTTCGCTGTAGCACATTCGCATCACAACCGCTTCAAAGACAACTTCTCCTTCAAGAAAAAATTGCTTGTTTTATAATACATAATGATAATAGCAACATTTATTTAGTACAAACTATGCTCCTGGGCGCTGTACATGACAATGGTAATAAATAATACGGTACTTTCAGTCAATAATCTTCAGTAAATTAGAACGTTTTCAAGCGAGTTTTGAATTCATTTACATTTTCAGCTTATTTTACACAAATAGGCAAACAATGATATTGCTAGTAATACTATGTTCGTATTTTCCTTTTCCTTTCCAAAACATGGAGAAGCGGATTGATGTCTTCATGCTGCGTTCGTACTCTACAGACGATTGTTAACGATGTTGTGGAAACATGAAAATAACACTAACGATAAAACTTTGTCCAAATTCAACTCAAACAGAATTTTCTTGCAAAGTAATTGATAAATTTTGGTGCAAACAGTCAAAAAAGAAAGTTAAATATTTAGGATACAAAATAAAAAAAAACAATTATCACAAAGATTATGAATGAAAAAGAAAATCACTAAAGAAACAAAAGCAAACCAAGAATGATTTAGACAAAAAACATTACAAATTGGACAAAATCAATTATGAAACTGCTGTACCAAAAGCTCATGATCGAAAACAATGGCGAAATGCCTTCCACCTTCAAGAAGAAAAAACATAATACTAATAGAAACAAGTGAATGAAGAAATAACAGTAACCTCTCGCTGGGGCTTGGCAGAGAGTGCTGCTTGTGAGTGTGGTGAAATGCAGACGGCAGCCCACATTATCAAGGATTGCCGGCTATACAGACCACCTCATGGTATGGAAGGCCTAGTTTCCATCGATGACGACACCAGGCAGTGGCTAACCAACGGATGCCCTGACATATAGCGACAACACGAGAGAAGAACAGTAACCTCTCAAGTAGGCTACATGTAGCTCCACATAAAGTTAAATTTACATGACTTTTGACTCTTTTTTTGTATTTGTTTAAAAATAACGTCTAAAATAACATTTTGACTCTTTTATGTTTGTTTAAAAATAATGTCTAAAAAGTAGTTACTTTTAATAATGTCTTTTTAGACACTGTTTTTAAACAGCTAGTATCTAATAGAAACAGTTTTAACTTTTTAAGAAATGCTTGGTTTTGTCTTATTGAGGCCCGGAATGTCATTAGTAGCGGCCTAAGTTGAATATAGATAAAAATCTATATGGAAAATATCCTTATTTTCCAAGAAAGGGGGACATATTTCGGGTAGATATTTTCCAATCGGGAATTTTTTTGTATCAACATTTTCCGTATGTTTTTTCGTATGCATTTTCACCGATTACTGCCTTAATTTCCTTTTTATTGGGCAAGACAATTTGTTGTCTAGCAAAGTTAACAGGAGTGAATCAAGTTTACGAGCAGGTTACTCTTGAGATTGATGATGGTTGAGGTTGTAGGCATTAAAATTTATTGTTGAAGTGCTTATACAAACTCATTAACGAGCACAATTTTATAGAAATGGGAAACTATAAATTGAATTCTAAGGAACGTAAATAACCCTGAATAAAGTGTTTTTGTGCCTTCAAAAAGCCATTCCTTTTAATCGCTTTGTAAAAGTTAACATTTTGAGTAATAAATTATTCTTGTAATATTTGTTTAGCCTCATAGTTTTACTAGATAACTAACATTTAGTCTTTAGAAGCCACATCAACACATTAAAACAAAGCCGCATTCACATGCAGCAAGGGCGTGTTATTTTTTCCGTTTTCTTTCACGTAATGATTTGATTCCCGTTAAGCTGAGTGTTGAAAAAACACTACCCAGAGTATTCTAATAAAAAAATAAAAAGCCCAAAATGTAGATACTAAACTCATGTTCAGCAAACAAACGTTTCGAAAACTATACTGTCTTTGTCTTCAGTACTATAAATGTACAAACAACCCAAAAAATGTAGTAACAAACATGGGAATTATTAAATTGATTGGGCGGTTACTCAACGAAATGTGGCGAGAGAATGGAACTGGTCACTTCACTCGTATTGGTACCAAAGGCCACTTCCAATGCGAAGTCTGTCGCCATACGTCGAATCTTAGTAATTGAGTAAGGGACCTTTTTAGATCACGTTTTCATTGTATAATAGATAAGTAGTTGCAAAGTGATCTCGTAAGTCTGTGTTTGAAATCGAGAGCGATTTTTGATTTCACTGTAAAAGTTTCACTTCAGTATTGTAAAGATTTCACTTCAGTACTGTAAAAGTACTGAAGATAAATGATATAGTGCTAAAGAACAAACTATGTCTAAATTGTGAAGAAAGGGGCGTTCTTCCCGGCTATCAGCAAAAGGCTGAGCACTCACTAGTACAGCGAGCAGTTGCGATTCGCTAACCATAACGGTGTAGCTTCCACGCTAGCCATTCAGACCATCCAATCAACAATATGTTTCTCGGCAGCCGATTTGTAGCAAGAATTGGTGTCTATCGCTGTCAATTCTTGCTACAAATCGGCTGCCGAGAAACTCTGTCTAAATGTTGCAAACATTTGCGACGAACGTTTTACTCCACTCTTGTAGGAACATAACGTCAGAATCGCATTTTGAAAGCAAGGCATGGACAGTTGGGCATTCCTATCCAACAAACCGTTGTGTTTAGATAATTACAATGATTTAAAGTTACAGATTTAATTTGATGATGAACAGGGATTTGGAGAAACTATGTTGATGGTGTCCGGGTATGCCCGAAAAAATGATGATGATGAAAGTTACAGACAAGGAAGTGTAGCTGTTTTGATATACAGAGGACAAACAAATCCTGGTTAATGAAATAAATTTGGTGCTAACGAAACTTCAGTTTAACAGCTCTATCACGAAACTGGGTCAATTTATCACCAGGGTCTTTCGCGTATAAATCCAATTAGTCCTTCTGTTTGCTTTAGAGTTAACTTCCGTTGACAAACTTGTTCTAGAATGCCAAAACAAACAAGGGCAGCATATTTATCTTTCGTGGGTAACAGCATTTGCATAGAAAAAAAATATTCCACTGATCCAGCCAGAAAAGTCGACTTTTCCTGACTGCAAATGAGTCTTTTTTGCATTGAGTAAACGTTTGCAAACGTTGTATCAATGTGAAAAATTTGCTGGTTTTGCTGGATAGCTACTGGCTAATACATGAATCCCAACAACACGGCATTTCTTTCTTCTTTAATGTAACTCAAACATTGCCAAGCGTTTGATTTATGTGAGTGCAACCAAACCTTCAAGATGCATCATCAAGTGTTTTAAGAAACAATCAACTTATGGATCATGTTTTGACATTGGTTCAACGTCTGCAGACATTGAGTCCATGCAAAAAAGGTTGATTTGCTGGATGAATAGCACAAAGCAAACATCTCCATTTGTTGAGTAATAACAATGTTAAATGTCTGATTCCGTTCTAGGAAGTCACGATAAGTCTTCTAGATTCTTTGTTAGCTCATGATTAGCTAAGAGTCATCATAGACATTTTATCACTTTTTCTACATAGGGGGTCCGGTGCGACTTAGTTATTTTAATAGGTCGTTGTAAAGTCAGTCATGTTATTTGCTGTTCTTGTTTTAAACAAAAATGCTTTAAATTATTGGAATTATTACAATAGGCAAAGGAGTGCCGGAGTATATTATTCCGTCATCAAAGAAAAAAAAGCATCCATTTATGTGAAAACCAATCAAAAACTTTATCAAATAATTCTGTAAAAAGATGATTCGTTTCTTGTAAAGATAATGTTTCGATGTACAAATTCGGTGGTATGACGATTTGATTAAGAGACAATTGAAAATTGAAGTGTACATCGTCAGCGCATAGTGATTTGGCCGAATTTAACGATAGAGCAATAGCTCGAGTGATGCTCTGGGCTATGCCGTGTGACACACGATGAAGAAGAAGCGAATAGTGAAATGATGAGGGCTCTGATACGACGCTCGAATGGGCAGCGGTTCGACACCGCTCAAGATCATTCGAATGTATCTTTGGCAAGACGCCGCATGACATGACTGAAGACGGATACGGCTATTGGCTTCCTTGCATTTCCGTTCACTTCATATAGTCTACACTACAATTTACATCACAGCCACCATGCATGTCGAATACAACAAACACGTTAAACAGCTAAACAATTACGTTTGTGGCTGTATTAATTGCGAGTGTTTCATACGCGTATGAATGCTCATGCAGCTGTTTTACGTTTTTGTTGTATTCGACATGCGTATCAACCGTTTGTACATTGATTTAACGGCTGTAGACATTAAATCAATGTAAAAAAGAGCTGATTTGCTGTCTGGGGCATTGCTGTGAGCAAAAAAGATCTCCATCCCTGCGTCAATTAAACCGCAACTTCTTATTGTCGTTTTTATGGCTTACCTAAGCAAATATCCTAAGAATTGATTTTACCGTTTTTTATTAGTTTATTGGCCATTAACTGTGAAATACCGCAACAAAGCAGATCCCCTGGATTCTGCTATTAAACTTCAACATGTTCATGAGAAGATAAGGTTCTCATTATACTAAGCCTTTGGTACTAACGAGAGTAGGGTGACCAGTCCCTTTTTCTCGGCCGCTTTTCCTTTAGCAACTACGCCCACCCAGTTTATTACACCCTGGGTAGAGGTGAGCGGTGTTTTTCAACAACTAACTTAAGTCGAGAGTCGAACTAGGATTGCATGATTGGAAAGCGAGCGCCTTACCAGCTGCGCCATCCCATTCGCGCAGTTTATATCGTCGCAAGCAGCGCTAGAGCGTCTTCAAAGCGAACTTTCTCAAAATAAAACTTTCCCTGTCGATCTTCGCAATAAACAGAATCAAATGCTTTTTAAATCAATTATCTTCCGCACACATTCGTATGTATTCATTGTTCGAGTTTTCAACAAAGGAGAAGAACTTTGATGTTTAAATATTAAGATTACATTCTATATGTGCGCAGAGGAAAAACATACACAATAATAATAATCCATTTGCTTAGTTTTTTTTCTTTAATCATAAATCACGGGCGATCTTTGTACCAAATCTATTTTTCTCATCATCATGCTTTTTCCTTGTATTGAGGGTCGAAGTCAATGCGCCATCGTCAAGTCAAGATCCCAGGCAAACAAATAATAATACTTTCTGTATATAGCGCTGTATCCATCGTAGAATGCACTGCTCAAGGGTGGTCATTGTCAATGGCAGAGCCCCTCGGCCCTTGGAGTGGCGAAGAAGGTTCATACGAAGAAGATCGTTGTTCCATACATTGGTACAGTTGATAGATTGCATTGAAACATTTCCATCAGTGGCAAAGTTTCGTTGTTTTTTCATAAAGAAATATTTGCAATCTAGCAAGAAATCTTTTCAAAGGGTTCGATCAACCGTTTGAATTAAAAGTGTTGGACGAAAACACTCCGCATTCATCAAAAACGTTGAAGTTCAAAACATGAAATAATATTTTGCTATGTTTCAACGATTTGATTGTCCCTTATTGAACACTTAGTAATCTGTCTGTATTTATAACTGGACTAGCTGGTCATACAAGCTATTTGCCAATTGAAGTCCAAAACATCCTCAATAAAGGTGCAAGTGCGGGCAAATAGATGCATTGCTTCCGATCACGATTACCCAGCCAGCAAACCGGTTGATTTTTACACAACGTCAGTAAACATTTAAATCAATGCAAAAATGTAAGCACTACCGGTCGGTCATATTGAGATGTGGTCCAACAATACAAAGTTTCATCACATGCTTGAAAAGTTCTGGAGCGGTGTTTCACAGCGCGTTTTTCAATGCAAGTCAATTGGCCATTGAACAGATGTAGGTCAGCTGATTTGGGAAAATCATTGAAGCAAAACTTTAAAGGGATTATTTCAAGCATTAAGTTCTGATGAAATAAACAAAACTAGAAACCTGTTTTTTTTTTAAGACCAACTTTTCTTTGATGTTTCATCTATGTAACGTTGCTCGACAAAAATGTGACGTAAAACCAGTCAAGAAACAAAAACGGAAGCACAGCGACCGACATTCGAGCTGTAACGAATTGATAACAGCAAGCACTCTATTGTGAAGCCGCCGTGAAAATCGCGTGCTCAATTTTGTGTGTCGGGATTTGCTTTCATTTTGAGAGTTTTGGCGCGTAGTGGTTGAGGTGTCAGCGTTTTTTGGCTTCTATAAAGCAAATTTTTTTCTGTGCTTAAAAAGTAGTTTCGTTATATCGCGAACAAAGCGCAAAACGACTTCAAAACTTTCCTTTCGTATGCATTTGTTAAACTGATCCGTTTGGAACGCTTTGGAAAGCTAAAAATCAATACTAATAAAACTACTTTACACTGTTATGGTGTTGTGTTCAGTAGCGTTGACAAGGGAAGTCCAGGAGGTACTTCTAAACCCAGGCCCGGGGTGATTTTAGGGGCCCGAAACCTTTCCAAGGGGTCCGAAAACTTGAGGAACCACCGAGTATTGTTTAGGTGTAATGCGTTTTTCTTAACGTGCCTTAATCGGGGCTCAAACATTTTATTGGCACCGAGCTCAAAATATTCGCTAAACGGCCCTGGTTGTGTTTATCTGCTTATGTTTTAGAGAAGGGACATGATCGCCTCAAACGCCTTCTGGATCCGCCACCTGTACTGATTGTGTCCTTCCCTCAGGCAGAAAAGATGGGCACGGCGGGTTAAGTCGGGTAACATAGAGTGAATATTGTGATTATGGTCATAGCAACAATATTTGACATAAACGAACATTCCCTGAGATATTGTGATTGTGAAACAAGTTACTGAAAAAACGTGTATTGATGTCTAAAAAGGGTCTGCAAGCAAAAACCTTTTTTCACCATACAGCAGAGCAGAACACTGGGGCACAGAAACATGACCTGTCTAATTTGATGATGGACATGGATGTTTGAAAAAACTACTTTCAATGGTGTCCTGGTACTCCCGAATGAAAGATGATTAAACAAAGCCTTGTTGCTGAAGTATCTGATCACTGGATCCAAAAGATACTGGAGGGATTTTTAGAAAAAAAAAAAAAAACGCAATGTAACTTCACATGGGCATGATAAGCACCCAGATCAAATATAGGCCCTATGCAAATGTTTGGCAACCGATGTACGTGTCATGCTTAACTTTAATGTAGGCCACTGGTAAGTCCCTTGCCACTGAAGCAATTTCCTATTATGGAAATTATACAATGTCGCCAGGCATGAGGAAAGCAATGCTAAAGAATAGAACATTAAAATGATGTAGTACTGTCGCTAGAAAACTGTTGCACTCGTAGCCGTTGTGACAGCGGCTGTCTGTCACCCATTGACCTACTTTAGTCACCAGCAAACCTGCAATTTATCTGATACTGATAACGAATAAAAGTCTCGAAACGAGGCAGTCCACATTCATACTACAAAACTACATACTGCTTGAATCCTAAATTTCCTCTACTGTAAAACAAACCCAGACCTTCACCCTTGGACAGTAGCGTTGATAGGGGAGTCCAGAGGGAACTTGTGAATCTGGGCCCGGGATTGTTTTAGGGGCCTGAAACCTTTCCAAGGGGGCCAGACACATGAAGAGACCACAGCGTGTTCTTTGGATACCCTGCAGTGCATTTTTCTTATAAGTGCCATGATTTGGGGTCCAAGAATCCCATTAGCACCGGCCCAAAATATCTTCTCAACGGCCCCGCCCTGAAACAAGCAATTCACATTTGAACAAAGTTGAGATTGCACAAGAAAGAAAAATTTTAATTCTTGACATCACGCCACCACTAGCAGTATAGATAGATAGATGTTTATTAGCTGCTGCGAAAAAGATGCACAACAAGTCAAAACACAATGTACATAGCAAAACTGTTGAAATGATTACAATTAAAAACAAAAATGATGAAAGATTCACAGCAGCGGGAGGATGCGAAGTGACCATTCAAGGTCTTCAAGTCAAGCAGCCACCCCTTAACTCATCAATGATAACTTAATTATAATTGGCTAATTGAGAAAAAGACATAATAATAAATAAATAACAGTGAAGCTGTCCAAGATGATAAGAAATTAAAAAAATTCAGATAGGCCAACGTAGCCGGTGTTACAATTGCAAGTCAGATTAGTAATTTAGCATTTGCCTAATATGTGTCAATAATTTTCTTTTTGTACATTCTTTTAAAAATTGTAAAGGAGGATTTGCGAATTTCATCTGGGGTCTGTTATTCTAAATTTTTACGCCAGAGTATTTTATTGAGCGTTGTAGTTTTGTGGTTGTGTATCGATAATAATAGTAATCTAGGTTGGTCGAGTTCCGAGTAGTAAAGTTGTGAATTTTGTTCCATTTTTTAAAGTAGTTTTGAAAAGAGTCGGGTAATGAGTTAAAACTAAACTGGTACATAAATTTAGCAATATCAAAGTTGTATAGATCTTTTAACTTTAGGATATTGAGTTGTTTATAAAAGGGTGTGACATGGTCAGCCCATTTGCCTTTCACAACAGCTTTACCTGCCTTATTTTGCAAAACACCAAGCTTTCCAGTATGTGTTTTGCATGATGACCCCCAAATTGTCAGTCCGTATATTAGGTAAGGATGCACGAGAGAATAGTAAAGCTGAAGCATAGCTTTAGTTGATAAACAATGTTTCAATTTATAGAGTATGCCAACAGATTTGGAGAGTTTGGAAGATAGAGCATCAATATGAGGAAGAACAGATAGATTCTTGTCAATTAAGATACCAAGGTATTTAGCAGTGTGAACATTTTTTAGTTGGGTATTGCCGTAAAATACTTCAACATTAGTTGATGTTTGGTTGGTCTTGGGTGCAACTATTAAAAAGTTAGACTTAGAAGCATTTATCGTGAGTGAATTGGCTGTGATCCAACGTTTGATTCCTTTCAGTTCAAGATTAATTAAATTTTGAAGACTTAATAAATTATCGGCTTTAATAACAAGACAAGTGTCATCAGCAAATAATCTAGGAACAGAAGAAACACTGTTAGATATATCATTTATATAAAGTAAATGCATCCAAGAGCTCAGTGCCGGAGTGGTTATCGCCCTCAGCTCTGGATCTGAGATCGATTCCTGATCGGGACATACCGAAGACTTTAAAAGCGGAACCGATTGTATTTTTTTCTTGCATAACCCATTAACAATAAGTCGGGTGATAATGTAATGACATTCTAAATCTTATTCAAAATTTAAAATGAGCTCTGCCACTAAAAGACTCCAGCAGTTGCAGAGCGATAGTAAATAAAATTAACATCATTATCATTTGAAGCCAAAAACTTAATCATCAATCAATCAATCAATTTATTTTTCGTCATTAACTCGTCCGGGACGAAAAAGATACTAACTACAAAAATTGATATAGACCTACCAGCACGTTAATGAACGGAAAAAGGTGGCAAAACCTTATTTTCTTTTTATTGCTCAGGTAAGTGTAAAGGGAAGCAAGAAACATATTTCAGTGTTTATTGTGTCATAATCTCTTCAACTCGTACACGTCGATTTCAAACAGAAGGTGAAATAAAAGCCTCGCAAAGAATCAATTCTCAAAACAAATGTGACGTAAAGGCACAAACAAACTAAAAGGCGTGCAAAGTCGGGTGTTCATTACAGTTTTAGAATCTTCTTGAGCAGTAAACAATGTACTTTCTGTAGGAAAGTATTTTTCTACTTTCAAGAGATACTCGTCGCCACCCACACAAGTCGGTGTACTAGGCCAGGGCTTCTCAAACTATGGGTCGCGACCCCAAATGGGGTCGCGTAATGAAATTTTGGGGTCGCAATGAAATAGATTAATTTAGTCTAGTGCCGGTAGGTTATAGTCTTGCCATGATGTTAATTGACCGCAACCGTTCGCGTGAAATGTCGAACGATAAAATATAACCAATCGTAACAATTGATGCATTGTTACGCTATCATTGCTGTAACAAGGAATGCATACCCAAACTTTTCTGACCTAGCCCTTGACAACTCTTGCTCTTTTGCACAACATATTTATGTGAAGCGGCATTCTCAAAACTCACCACCATCAAGTGTAAAAACCGGTCCTCTCTGGAAACTGTTGAAGATGCTATTCGCTGTGCTTTGTCTTGTATCATTCCACGAATGGATCACTTGTGCAAGAAACATCAAGCGCATCCATTCCATTAAATGATTTGTTTTTGTTTACTTTTCATCATGTTAGCGGATTTTTGTGATTCGTGAATTGGGTGCATTTGTATTGTTTTGTTATAGTCTCAATTAGGGTCGGATTATTCGTGTGTTATTTCTTGTTTTCATTCATTGCTTTTTTCATGTTTCATTGTTGTTGTTTTCATGCTCCTTTCGATATTGTTTTACTACTTCAGTAAGAGAATTATGAAGTAAGCCAAAAAGAACCGAAACAAATTGAGACAAAAGAATTAACCCTCGTATTAATGTCATTAACGTGGATGTCCCCGTAATGGGGTCGCATAGAAATATATTTTTCAAAATGGGGTCGCAGAACAAAAAAGTTTGAGAAGCCCTGTAACTAGGCCACTAGAGCTTTCGCAAATGCTTCGCATAGTTAGTCGCGTCAAAAGTTAGGCGAAACTAATAAAAAATAAGACATCTACAGTATAATGGAACAAAAATGGTGAAGACAAACTACAGTACATGCGGCTTTAGTTGTTCACGATTGGTTGTAGGCCTAGGTAACAATATGATACATTGGATACAAGCTCTCACGCAGTGATTCCCAATCTGAGTTTCACGCAGCCTCGCGGGGTTTGTAAAAAGTTTTATTTGTTTCCATGAGCGCATTGACATGAGGGTTTGTGCTCTGCGGGCTTGGTGAGTGCTTGAAAGAGGTCTGAAACTACAAGAACGTTGAAAACCACCTTTCTGGGATCTAATTTTGATTTGAGTCTTGGTCTAGCCTGTGCAAATGCATTAGCGTATATTTATGCGAGTTGCAAGCACCCTGTCTTCCTTGGCGGCCGCTTACTTTTCCCCTTTTGTACACTGCTCATGATTGGATCTTTAGACGTAGCCCACCTTTTTACTGCTGTAGCCTACCCACAACGCTCCATATTCGTTGTCTTTTATAAATATCTGGTGTTACAGAAGTGCAATTCTCACAAAAGCTGCTCGACCACATCGATCTTGTTGGATGCAATGCTGATGATGTGTGATGACAATGGAACTGTCGCGCTCTGAAAAGGGCCGTTCCCGTGACGTTTGCTGAACGTTCCTGGTCGAGGTTCGGTTCCGAGAGTCTTCGCTTCGCATTTTCATGAGGGGAACCGCGTGAAGGCGAATGTTTCCCATTCTCTATAGCGTGACCAGCCAAAGATTCGAATCTTGGCCTACTAGAAACGACAGAGAGAATCGTGGTGTACTTCTGCATGATAATGGTATGGTTTATTCGTTATCGCTCAGACGCGCAACCACTGCTAATGACTGCTGAGCTTTTTAAATTTTAAATTTTGAATCAAATTGGATGTTAATGTCACCACATTATTATCCCACTTTGCTCTCAAAAGAAAAACACAATTGGTACTGTTTTTAAAAGTTTTGTCTTTGCCGACATGGAATTGAACCCTCCCTGCCAGCACGAGGGCCAATAAAATTCCCACTTGACAAATGAGTTGATTGTATATTCCTATTCGTATGATAAGGCGCTTTTTTTCAAAAGACCTGGAGCAGTCAGTCGACGGCATCCTCAAACACTTCTCAGCCACCAAGATTGGACATACCTCGGGAGGATTGTGTGATGCTTTATCACTTTTGTGATGGACTTGGACATTTTAACAGCAAAATGTTTCAATGGGATCTTGCCCAGCCGCCATCTTGGGAAGACCGAATAGTGTCCTACCGAAGACCAGACTGTACAACAAGTCAATCAGCACCACCTTGTTTATCGACCTCGAGATGGAAATGCTTCTTTTGCAGAGCTTGATGGAAACACAGTCCTTTGGCTGCAGAATCTGTATGGACTGCTTTCACCTCAGAAGGAAGAAGAAGAAGGTTGGATATACTTGAAGTCTGCGGTTTTACCAAGTAATCTCATCAAGGCCGATCAAATTACAAATGAAGCCTTGATTACAAAACGAGTTGATTTAGAGTCATCAAAACATTAAGTATCTTGTCAGGAGGGAACACCGAAAAGAATTTGACAAACGTTGCAAAATCAATTGTCAAGGTACAAAATTATGTACGCAGCAGGTTGAAATATTGACGTATTTTTTCTCTTCAGCGAAGTTAAGTAATTCATTTCAAAACAATGTGGTGAGGTTGAATTAGTTCCGCGTCATTGTCTTAAATTAATTAGTTTTGATTTATTTGTGAAGGTTGGCATTCAGACTTGACCTGAACTGAGCTTTTCAATCATTCTCGCTTGAATGAACGTCTGAAGAGTTTTGGTAAACAAACAAATCATTTTAAGGGTAAATCATGATCTGTTTGCATTTGAGTTTGTGTTGTTGAATTTTTGCATTCTTTAATACAAACGCATATTCATTACATTCACAAAGCGAATAGCGACCATCATCATTATCCAGACGACAAAATCCGTCATTTTAACATTGATTCAACGTCTGCGGACGTTGAATCAATGTTAAAATGTCGGATTTTGCTGTCTGGGCACCGTTTTCAAGCAGAAGGTTAACAACTTTGAATCCTAAATCAGAATTTTATACTGAACTTAAATGTTTTCTGTCGGTTTGATCGGTCTGATGCAGATTCTTCAAAATCCAGGTTTGAGTAGCTTTGTCCAGTGTTGATGTCATGCACTCGTTTATTGCTTTACCAATGGGACAGTACCATTGGCAGGGAGTCCAGGGGGTACTTTTGGACCAGAGCCCGACATGATGTAAGGTCCTTGACCCTTTCAATGGGCCCGAAGGTTTGAAGAAGCTACCGCGTATTCTTTGGGTATAGTGAGTAGGCCCTATATCTTAGTAGTGTCTTGATTTGGGGGCCGAGGGTCTCATTGATACCGGGCCCAAATTATTCTCTCACCGGCCCTGCTCACGGGTGACATGGTCAGAAGTTTACTTCTTCCCACTTTTTCACAGACTAATAAGGGAGCCAAACTTCACGAGTGCACAGGGCTGTGAAGTCGAAGGAAATGCGTCCGAAGTCGGCCGGTTATATACCAAAGAGTCGGAGTCGTATATTTTTCGCCTGACTCCACAGCCTTGCTAGTGCATGCAGGGGTTGATGTCACTGTAGAGGTGACCAACGTCTCTTTAGTAGTTCACTAAATTGTCTTGGTGTCGCTTCAGAGGTTATTTTGCACGAGCCAACTTTTTCTGTGCACCGTCTAGGCGTCTACCTCTCGTTGCCCTGTTATAAATAGCGTTTGGTTACATCCTGATGAAAGACCTTTTTGTAACTTTTCGTCCTAAAAAACATCGAGTCGCTGAAGCAGGTTAAGATACATCAGCATCTACTTGGTTTGGTGTTAAATCCTCGGACTGACAAAGCCTTGATTGGTTATTCCTGGTAGTTGCGCATACTTGTAGAAGCTTTTGACGCAAGGCAGGTTACCGAGATTAACAGAGTGAAGTTTCCGATTGTTGAAATGTTGTTGCCGGGCCAGCCGGGGAATTATTCCATCCATAGGTGCCGCTGAATGGAGAGCAGTCCTTAACGTGCGTTGCTCAAACACACACCCCGAGAGTCGAACCAGCTCCGCTTGATCTTGAAGCTTGTTCGTTCACGAGGTCACTCACTAACCAACTGAGCTATCGGGGCGGATATTCACCACTGCCACTTCACCATTGTTACGTTTCCCAACCTGACTACTGCGAATGGGAAGGTTTCGCTTAAATTAGAACCATTTTGATTTTGATCGCTAGTTTGGCATATTGGATCATCCTGACGTTAGCCACGTCGAACTGCTTTATGTTGTCTATCAATTTCACTTTGTTATGCCCCATAAACCTACAATTTAAAATGTTGTATGTTTTGCTTCTAGAGTCGAGAATGGGTGGATTGTTAATTGATGCTGTCACAATAGAAAGTGGCATTCGCTCCAAACCGACTAATAACCGCCTTCGCTGGGGTCACTTCAATTACTTCTGTTTGGGGACGCCTTCGCCTCACTGACAAAGAGTCTGATATTCGGGGATTTATTTGCGCCCATAAATTATCGCGGTAATTCGTTTGGAGCTTTGATGTTGTACAAAATAATTTCAGTCTGCTTCTACATTTTTAAGCTGCCTGAGGAACAACATAAGATTTTAAACTACAAATGACGTTCTGGAGTGAATTGAATCGTTTAGCTAAATGCCATTTTGAATGTTTGAATCAAATAGTTCAGTGAAGCTCAAAAAGTAGACCATTTAACATCATTTCTAACGTGAATCCAACGTTGTGTGACGTTTATTTATGTAAAAACATCAATTTATTACTTTGGTGACTGCCACCCAGAAAAGTTTACCCAACAATTGAAGTCAATTTGCTTCAAACACTGACGTCATTTCTGGCTACAGCGACTTTGAAAACCTAACCAGTGTATAGCACAGTAAGGGAAAGGTAGTCATTCTAACTTTAAACAACAAAAACACATGCATGGTTATGTTGAAAAGAAAGTGTTTGCTGCTTTGTTTTTTTTTCTTTGCAAGATTTTGCTCATTGTGTTGTGCTAATCTTGATGTTACGCGGTTGAGTAAATTTTTGTTACAATTATTACCAGCTCAGTGGCCGTGTGATTCTTCCCTTCGACTTTATTGCTGGTAGTTCTGAGGTCGATCCCAGATCGATTCATACTGAAGACTTCAAAAACGGTACCGATTGTATTCTTTCTTGTATAGCGCTGTGAAGATAAATCGATTAATAATGTGATGACATCGTAAACCTGACATAAAATTAAAAAAACGAGCACTGTCGCTAAAAGATTTTTGCTGTTGTAGAGCGACAATAAATGAAATGATGACATTATTATTATTACAAATATTGCTCCATATTATCGACGCCTGCATCTTCCGTCCACCAAATGAAGCTGAAGGTCTGGGTGTCTTAGATAGAGTCTTTCCAAGGGGGTTAGGAAACAACATTCCGTAATTTTGGAGCCTTATTGTTTTCTTTGGAAGTGTCTTGTATGAAGTGGTGCATTGGTGCCGGCCTAAATTAACTCCTTAACTTTTTTTTGAAGATTTCAGAGGACTGGTTTTCTAAAAACTGTTTTTTTGAATATGTTACAAAATAATCCGTTGCGAAGATTATGTTTTAAATCAACATTTGATTTTCAACTCATGATGAATTATTCAACGTCTGCAGACGTTAAATCAATGTAAAATTGACTGATTTTTCTGCCTGGATTAGAACCATTCACGTTGAAACGGCTTCCAAGGCTACGTCGTGATGGCTGCAATTGAAGATGCTTGGAGTGATGTTTACAATAAGCTGTATGACAGAATAAAATTTGTTTTATGAATGCTGGAAAAACATATTGCTTTATTTATTCATTTACAGGTAGCCTACTACTTCATCTGGTTGCTTCAAAATATTTTAAAAATCAAGACTCTTCTAAATTTGGTAATCTTTTATAATCTTTGGTATCATGCACCTTATAACGTCAGCGTTTTGTCGCTTCCACCTTTTTCTAGACCTCTGCTATGGTTGGCATATATTGTTTTATTTTTCGTTGTGATGGTTAGAAATAAAAACAAACTGAAACTTTTATTAAAATCAAAAATAATCGCTTGACCACTTGGGTCAATTAATCATCGCCTTGTTCGGATTTAAGTGATTGTAGCGCAGAAGGTAACGTCAAAACAGCAGTGGAAAGATGGTTGCAGAAAGCTGATACTAGGATGAGGTGCGAGGTTTGTCATCTAACGATGTGAGGAAGGTAGGAATTCTATGGGTGGAAATTGTGGGAATACTGTGTAGCGCGATAATCTGTGAATCAGTTGTGCACAAATCTGGCAAAAGTTTTGCCTAACAAGCAAAATGTTCTTTTTTTACCCTTCTGAAGACGTTGCATCAATGAAAAAAGGTCTGGTTTGCTCGTTTGGTACTTGCCTTGTGCAATCTGAAAACCACCAGTTTTCTGATAACAAAGCTCAAACCAACCTGTTCTGAAGTCATGTTTTGAATTGAAAACTAATATGCCTTTTGGTGCATAAATTCAACATTTTCGGACGTTGAATCATTGCAAAAAACGATCAACAGTTGCTTGAATTCTGAGATTTGGTTATTTTCACATGGCGAAATGCAGGAAATCGATGAAGAAATTTGAAAAATTCCAACCTGTGCTTCTACTTAAAAATGAATCTGTGGATTTGAGAATTGAAAACGGCTTTTCACAGATGTTGCGCTAAAGGCAGCAAGAAGCAAAACAAACGTATTTCGACATTGATTCAACGTCTTAAAATCAACTAGTAAGGCAAGATTTTGTAGCTGGCATATGTCTTGTTCTTGTGCCACGATTGGTAAATGACGTAGTAGCAGGAAAGCAGCACAGCTGCGCCATTTCTTGTTAACAAAAAATGTAGATTTCATGTTTCAAAATGAAGATTTCAGAAATTGATAAAAGATTAAGCATAGAATAGGTTCATTTTTTGATCGGACTTTGAACCCGAATGCAGTAAATTGACAGAACAGTAACAGCTTTCAACACTGGTAGGCTACATCAGCTTTCTATTTATACTTTCTAAAATTTCTTTATAGCTTTTTAAAGCAACTACGTTAACCTTCTTTAAGAATGAGTGCTAATCATGCAAAGTAAAACCTATATTTATCAGCAGAGTTGCTAAAATTACCACGATATTACTCGCATGTTGCCACCTTAGATTCAAGAGGGCTTTTAAAGTGCTGCATTTGTTTGCCTTTGCAAGAACGTTTAAAGAAATACATCAAAGTGAATTAAACAGTCCATGAGAAAAAGCATTCAACCCAGGTGAGCGTAAAAATAAGTCACGAAACTCTTTCCTTGGTACAAATCTTCATTTACTTAAAGTATCAGTTTAACTGATTTAAAATTCGAATGGGATATTATGTGCCCATGTATTTTGAAATTGATGTCTGGTGTGTGCAAGGAGAAGTAAACGTGTGTTTTTTCATGATTGCATAGTTCACATACAACACGAAATAGCTGCATTCCCAATGAAGTTGAGGTTCCACAAGGAATCACTTTTTGTTGTGTTAGGACAGACTTATGTTGCCCTACATAGGTCACAAAGGAGGTGAAATACAAAGTTAATAATTCGACGTAATTGTCTAAGTTGAAACTAAAATCGATCAGTTTAATTTGCAAAGTTGCACTTTGCATCTTTCACTCAAAGTTAAGTGACAACTTTCCTAACAGCAAGTGAGTCCCTTTTTACATTGCTTTGCTGTCTGGGTAGCTTCAGAAATAACCTTCTTTGAAAAACATAAAAAAACTCACAATTTGCAATTTGCGAGTCAAATAGCAAAAAGACAAAAATGGTTGTTATCTTGGAAACTTTGGGGCCAAGGATTTGTTTCTTTTCTAACCCAGATTGACGGGATTTCCCCATCCACACTAAAAGGCTACTAAAAAGGATGCTCCCCGAATATTTAACTTATAGGTTGCACAGTAAGTCGCGATGCCGCTGTGGATGTCATATGTATTTGAATCACAGTAAAAACCTTTCATAAACGACAAATCCCAGAGACTTTTCTGGCCACAAAATTGCATACGTTTTTGGGGAGTACACCATTGATCATTGCTACAAGAGCACAATGCCTAAAATGAAGTTAAAGAAAGTATTGCAATTCGTTGATGGTTTGACGTGAAGCTCAAGATGTATTAACAAGCATAGTTCACAGAACATATGGTATCTAAACGTTTTATGACCTTTAAAATAATGTGGCAAGGCAGCTGCATATACTGCTTTAAGACGTCGCATATAAAAAATAGCAATTTGACCTTTTGGCGTTGGAAAGTTGACTAGAAAAATTTGCCTTCTATCACTTTCAGGAAGTTGTGTAGTGTACCAAAAAGGTTCAAACTATCAGTTTACGTATCTGCATATTACATGGTTGACACAGTCTATTTGTGTTTATTCAAAACTGGTAGTTTTTGTTTTACTACGTAATGCTGGCTGTGAGCAACTACACGTTTGCGAAAGTCTCCAGTGGCGGAAGTAAGACAACACTATGAAGAGTTTCTTCGCGAAACTTTTATGTTGACTTTCACAATAAACAAAAAATCCCAATCTGCAAAACTTGCAGCTTTGCTCAATTATGCCAGACAGCTCAGAGATTGTGACTGGATGAATTTGGCAAGAAATGTGTACTGAACTAAACACAGTGCTATTATTCAGTGACTTCATAAGAGCTTGTGCTTTTATTATGCGACAAACTTGTGAGAATTGAGAACATAACAAGTTGCATCTCATGCAATCATGTTTTTTCTTCTGCTTATGTTTAGTAGATATTTTTGTAGATCACCCTTGAGCTACTTGCAGCTGCATAAACTCCAGTCTTGAAGTAGCAAGTGATAATTTGGAGATTTGTTCTTGTGAAGTTGAACTTCAGAGTGTTGGGAGAGTGCAGATAGCTTAGAGAAGCTTTTCAAACCTTACTTTAGTCGGTATCTGAGGGGTGAAAGTTGTGCCCTTGAAATGCATAGAAATATTTTACTGTAGATGCTGTAAGTTGTCTATATAGCAGCTAATACAGATAGTTTGATTTCAATCTGTGTCAATATCTTGTGCTATTTTGAGTTCTTTGTGAATTTGTTACTACAGTAGGCTACCTCACTTTTTATAATGGCTTTATGTGTTTATGTAAAAGTAGGTTAGACCAAACAATCAATGTTATTTTCGAAATAGAGATTACACGTTCCTTTCAGCCATTACTGCACATGCAAAGATTGCGAAAATGTTGGGTTGTGTGGTGTAGTAGGCTAATGCAGCCTTCATTCATACATAACGTTTTTCTATCTAATGAAAATCGCACAAAGCAGTTCCAATTACTCATACCATTCATCAATGACTGATTACCACAATAAGTTTTTAAACGTTCCAGTTAACAAGACCGCTTTGTTGGTTTATAATGAAATTGCATTCAGTGGCAAATCACTTTTTTACGCGTTGTGAACTCTCAGCAGGATCGCGTTGGTTGGTTGTAAAGCATTCTTTAATTTATGCAAATTTGACACAAATTCAGGTTAATGTAACAAACTGGCAATTAATTTACTTTTTTTGTTTTGTTGAAAAATGTTTTCAAACTGAACAATGAAAATGTTGCATCTTTCATTAGGGTTGTCCAAAACGACCAATAACACAAAATTCTTTATGAAGAAGTTAAAAAATGAATAACAAAAATTTAGTATCGTGTAAAGAAAACGAAACATTTTTGTTTAAAACGATCCTTTTTTTGACGCAATTTGTAAGCAGAAAGGTTCCCAGCTTTTACGATTGACATTGCAAGGGGTACCTCTTGTTTCATCTGTTACGCCCCTTAATCCAATCAATGCAAAAATGACTGATTTCGAAGTCGGGATGCAACTCATTGTAAAAAGCACGAAACACGGTGCAGACTTTTGATGATGGAAAAGCTACTTACGAGCATTAGCGCTGCTACAACTTCTGAAGTGGCTGGTTTTCGCACAACAGAAGCTGTGCTCAATCCTTGACACAAACACTTGAGTCGAACCCAGGGGTGAAGTAGGTCGCTGCAACCACAACACCAGCCGCATTGTTACAAATGTTGACATGGGTCAAACATTGTGATAGTTTTTGAAATCGCTAAAGTCTGGAAGCAAATACTCCCAAGCAGTAGCGTAGCCAGGAATTTTGAAAGGGGGGGGGGGGGTTTTGACGACCGGCGGGCGAAGCCTTCAACAAAAATTTGGGTATGAATATTACTGTAAAATGGTGCTGTCCAGTGGCATAGCAAAAGGATAAGATCATGTTTTCTTGGGCAATTTTCGGTAATAAAGGTAAGTTTCTGTTTTTTCTTGTTGCTAATTCTTGGCTGAGATATTTGAATGTTTGGTATTGGCAAAACTCGTTCTTTTAGTGCAGTTTTGTTTAAAATTAGGCAAACTTTGTTTTACAGACATAGAGACTGAAAGCATCATTCTCAATATCGTGACGTCACACGCGTACCAAAGGGGGGGTTGTAACCCCCAAACCCCCCCCCCCCCCCCTTGGCTACGCCACTGCTCCCAAGAGCATAGCACCATACCTGAACTTCAAACTTGGTTTAAGCAAATTAAAAAAACGTTTGCATAGTTAAAAATAACTTGAACTTGTACAAAATTTGGAGTTGTTAATGTTATTAGAGCTTCGGTAGAGAGTTTGTCTTGTTGAACCATAAGCATACGAAGCCGAGCAACGTCTTTAAGTTTAACATATTCAAGTTTATTACATATAGAAACACCAAACTACGCAACAAATTAAATATCGAACGTTTTCAACAATTTGTTCAGATGTTTGTATGTACATGTTATTCCTGAAGAGGACATCTTGTGATGTTTAGTTGTAAAGTGAATTAAGCTTAACCAAAAACGTGGACACCTGGATACTGTTAGCGTTTTTCTAACTTTTTGCTTTTTGAACAACCTTACAAACTCGTCAGGTCTTTCCTAAACCAGAGGACATGGTTCAAATTTGTACTGTCATTGTATATTCTCCGAACCATGGCGTTTTTAACCGGGTCGTAATCTATCTGTAGATGTTAAATCAATGTAAACATGTCGGATTTTGCTGTCTGGGAGTGAGATCTGTCTTCGCCAACTGGTAGGTTTTTTGATGAAAACACATGTCATATTAGCATTAAAACCTTAACCAGTTGGCAAATGGCAAAGTGTTTAGCCCTCCTCCCTCTAAACCTCTAGTATTTAAACCTTTGTCCGAGTTGTTTGGTTATTTTTGCCTTATCAGGCTGAGTGGCTTTGAGACATGAGCGTCTTGCACTTGGTTCGCAAGGACATCGGTTCGACACCTCTCGAAACCACACAGCTGGGTCTTTAGCAAAAAACGCAAACAAACCAAAATGGAAGCAATTTTCTTGATGTCTGTAACTACTTTGTGACGCTACGATGGACAAAAAATAAAACCATAGCTATTATCTTCATAACGCCATCAATTCGACAAAACATTTTTTTTTACATCGTTTCAACATCTGAAAACGTTGCAATGCAGATGAAAAGATATCAACTTGTATCCAAGAATGTCGGTATGTTACTTCACAGACGATCCCAAAGTCGGTGAACCGGTGAAGCTTTGTTATTAATTTGATCGACTGTGTTGAAACAGTCTGGTTTGCAAAACGTTGAAGACATAACATTCTTTTCATGGAAATAGCGCTGTATAAAAGTTTATATTATTCTTTTGGGTTTGCTTTATTTTATGATGAAGGCCAATCTGCAAGCAAAAAATGTGACCGACCTGCTTATAAATGAAAATGTATCCGATCCAATCATTACAACAAAACGAAGAGTTTAGTGTTCTGTGCTATTGAAAGAGAGTGAGGGAGACTTCTTTGACAAAATAGAAATGTAAGAATTAAAAACAGGAGCTCGCTTGAATTGTTTTGTGGTTCTGACCTCATGTCTTGCGGTGTTGTGGGCTTCTTTCAACCCCTTCCTTCTAGTGGTTTGGTGCAAACCTCCCCATTATGCAGCTGCTTGTAACGTGATGCAGCAGTGTTGGTTTTAATAATTTGCACCAGATTTTCATTTGTTTTGTTAGACGGTGGCTATGAGACAACGACTGTTTTTGTGCCCTCTGGTGACAATGTATGAGCCACGCAATGCTGGTTTACAGGAAATGTTAAATTACAAAAGAATGACGCTTTTGCGCCCTGGGATAGATGTCCCAGGGGCCGTTGATAGGGTAATTTAGGCCAATACCAGCGAGATCTTCGGACTCCAAATCAAGACAAGTTTAAAAAAACGCGGTATGTCCAAAACATGGTGGTTTTCATCAAGTTCCTGTGTCTCTTGGAAATGTTAGCGGCCCCTAAAATCATCTCGGGCTCATAAAATGATCCCGGGCCGGGTCCAAAAGTATCCCATACACTCCCCTGCCAAAGTTACTGGATCCCTCCTTCTTCCTAGCTTTAGTGCTTTCAGAATAAAGAAAAAGTGAAGCTATTCCGAAAATTGTAAATTTTTAGACGCTAATACCAACAAACCAAGCTCTTACTAATCTCACTTTTGAATATTTCTTGAAGCAGTTGATATACCAAAGTTCAGCCAACATGGTCGCATACTTTCTAGATATAATTTTCGTTGGCTACACATTGTCTGGCTTTTGTTTGCTTTGTGACGTTTCATTGTTTACGGACCATTTATTGTGCAAGCAGATTTTGATGCTTGCAAAACCAACTCAAAAGTTTTACAGCTCTTATGAAAATACTTGAGTTTACAACATATTAAAGAGGTCGTTTTCGGCCGGCTTTTTTCATTGAAGACTCAAATGGCTAAAAGATCTTAGAGATCTACATTCTACAAGTGTTTCTTTAATCAGACTTGGACAACTTAATACAGTATTTCCAAAAATTTACAAAATTATGTTCATGCGAATTTTAATCACATTTGCAAAACAAAATTGCATCCTCGTGTTGGGTTTAAATATTTGTTTTTTCTTTAACAAATTGATTAGTTCTTCAACATTGCTTAAACATAGTATTGATACAAATCAACGTCTTTGGAAATTACTGTAAACAACAGGCCTACAATAAACCGATGCCTTCCTACTATCTAGCCAATCCTTGACACACAAACATAATGTTCAGTGAGTTTTGCTATTTTATTTGAATAAGAACTTTCTGATGATTCTACAATTGGTGACACAGGCTGTTAAGGTTACTTTGTCTCATAATAGTCATTTCATTTAATTGAATTGACTCTGCATAGTATTGAACAATGAGTACTCTCTTTGGTACTAATACCACTTATAGTACCTGTATACTGTATAAGCCTATTTAAAAATGAATTATTTTTTAGCATTTTTTGTGAGTGAGCCCGGCAACGAATCACCGAAAGAAAGCATCCAGAGGGAGTCTGGGGGGGGTAGAAAAACAGACCTTAAAATTGCGCATTCTGAGTACTTTCAGCTTGAATCATTTGTAAAACTTTGGCAAATGGTGCTGTAACAAGTGAAAAATGTAGTCTATATTTAAAATATTTAAGGGAAGGAGGGAACAATTCCTTACTTACGCTCCTACCTCAGGGGTTTAATTTTCAAATGCAGCGGTGATATTTAAAGTCCACACTCTTGTGTGTGCGTTTTGTTTTGTTGAAACTAGCTAAAACTGTTCTGTTTTGTGAATTAAAACTAAAATTGCAATTTTAAATAAAAACTAATCATGAAACGACCATGTGTGTTGTGAATTGTGGCTGAAACTGTAGGCCTACTTCCAAAACAAGGCCACTTTAAAAGCATCCGAACCAACACCAAGCAGGTGTTGGTTTGGATTCCCCTGATTTCAAACCGTTGACGTAGGCCCGGTCATCGGGATAAATAGCTTTAAGTTTCTATTTCTACCAATAACTTCCGATGTCCAATTATTGCCTGATCCACATTGACTTACCGACATCGCTGGAAGCAGAACACTCAATCGCGAAGGGTACAGGGTATTGGGAGTCAGCAGACAACTAAGTATCAGCGTTGCCAGACTCGTCAACGTCGTTGCAGCTGTTACAGCGATGTCTTCACTCCATTTTATTTTTGTATCATCTTTTCAAAGAAAAAAATCTTTCACCTTTCAAATTCAAGTCATGGCAGGATTTTACAGCAAGACTGATTTTCCTCTCCTTCTTTCCGGAGCCTCGAAATATCCCGGTTCCACCATATTGGCACCAAAACAACGCCCGATGGTTCATTTTAAAATGGCCTTTGTTAGAGGACAAGAAATAATAAATTCGCTAATTAGAGATTTAAACCATAAAAAATGGTTTCATCCAGCGAATAAAATTTGCTTTTTTACATCATTTCGACTTCTTCAGGTCTTCAAAACTAGTAGCCTAACAGTTGCAGTCCTAAAGTTGTTTCAAAACGTCTTACCCACTTTTTTGTTTATACCACTTATAAGAGGAAGGGGGCGCCCGAAAACAAGATGGCTTGACACGATTGTAAATGACAGTGGCATGGGAGTGCATGAATTGAAGGAGGCTGCGTGGGATCGAGAGATGTGGAGAAAGATGACGTATAGACTAGAGTGACCGAGAGTCGTAAACGACTGAACGGATGATGATGATGATGACTTATAAATCGTTTAATGTTTACACATAAACAACTAAGTAAGGATAAGCACATGATTGGCTACTTGGAATCTTATTTATACAAGGATTTTTGTATTTATTTTGTAAGGGATGTTATTATTGTCTCAGCGGCGGAGTTTTATAAAGCAATTCTGTACCGCTCTTTTATACGCTTGCTTCTAAGAGCCTGCTTTGAACAGAAGCTTGTAGAGTAATTTGTAAATTTCTGCATGCTTACGTTACAAGTGCATTTGAGAACTCATTAACAACTGTTGTGATTTCTTGGATAGATGAATAAACACTTGATTAGTTGCTAAGAAAAATTTATCTCATTTGCAAGAAGACTGAACTGACTTGCACCGCAGTTTTATAAACACAGGGTATTTGGATCAAACAGCGTTATGGTCGAACTACCGAAGCGAACACTCCAATTAGGCAATTGTTGTTCTTGTTTTCCTTGGGCAGCAATTTAAACAAATCAGTTTGTACAATCCGTTTCAGCTTTTGATCTATTCTAATGCCACTCATACCAAAAATCACATTTTATGTTTGCTAATAAGCTTATTTTACAATTCACATCACTTGGTGTCAATCGTGCGTTTTTGATCCCTGATTTGGGAAGTCTTGCGAAAACATAGTTGCACACGTCCCCAGTCAAAGGAAATATTTTGTACTGATCACTCGTAAAAAAGCTGAATAATAATAATTAGTATCAAATAGTTTCGAATCCGCAACCAAATGAAATAGCTTTTCTTTCATCCGGAAATGTGATAAAAAATTTAGGATCAAAACAAAATATCTTTTGTCAAACTTACCTAGCGAACTAAGTGACGTAGTGTCAGTTGGCCTATTTTCTGGCAGCCTAAATACATCACCAGAAAATTACGACAATTCGAAACAAAAATATTTCGAAGTGTTTCGTTTTGACAAAGATTTTTTATCGTCACTAAAGTTATGGAAGCTAGTGAGTACATGCATAGCCTAGTTTTCCACAACGTTTTTTTGATGGCATAACCTATTTTTTGCAAAAGTTTTATCACTTTGCACTTGTGGCCTTTTATATGTATTTTAAGCAAAGCGGAAGCTTACATTGAGTTAAAATAATGTGTGTTATATCACAAACACGAGACAAAGAGATTTCGAAAAGTATGCACAATGGTCATTCTTTTTGCTTGTCATTTTTTGTTCGCTGAGGTAAACATTTGCACTGATTCTGGTCGCCAAGTTTAATCATTGCTTTTCTTTTACTCTGCAGTGCACTGTTAGGCTACTTTTTGATGACTGCAACCAGTTAGGCTAAAATTAGCGATAGGGGCTTTAAAAAACTTTGACAGCTCAAGGCAGTTCAGACCCTACAATTGTGGCCGCTTGGTAGGCCTGTAGAAAAATCTTGATTGTATTACGCAGGAGGGAAAGTATTATTACGGTAAGTGATTATTTTAAACTTCTTGCAGTAACATAGGTAGTGAAAGGATGAATTTGCTAACTATTTCTGAAAATTTGCTGGAGATTACGGAAAGAATTGATTTGTTGCAAAATTAATTTTAGGTAGTTGTGTTTGATTGTGGAGGCTACAATGTCCAAGCGTACTAGGGCGTTGAACTTCTAATATCACTTCATGTGATAAACTAAGTAAAATTCTAATCGGATGCTGATTGTAGCTTACTGTTGGTGCTTAAATAGCTCACATCCATGAATAGGTCATGCAATTGATTTTAGACTACGCAAAAACAAGGCTATTAGGCTGTAATTCAAATACTGTACTTAACTTTTAAGCTCCCAAACTTACAAGTAGAAATGCGCTACCAAATCGAAAAAAGTTTTCCAGACGTTGTGTAAAATAACTAGTCTGTAATGACTGAGTGTAGGTAAATACCCCCGCCCCCCAGTAAACATTGGCCCAAGTAAATATCTCCATAAAAAGAACGGATGTAGACTGCGTGGGTACTTTTCAAGCTCTCGGGAGTCTACAGGTAGCCTATCATGAACCACTTGCAATTAAAAAATTGGAGGAAAGATTGGGCGCTGTTTGAAACTAGAAACTTGTCCAATTATGCGATGCAAACGTGGCGAGAAACCTGACAATAATAGAACTAAACAATGCATGACCAACTTGTAATGCACAATACACTTTGTGTTTGTTCCTCTTATGAATGGGGCCGAGTGCCTGTGCTTTTTCGTCTTGGACGGCGATGCTGACAAGGGCTGTTAACATCATTATTCTATGTTCACTTTCACGATAACTCCCCACCACATAGCCTAATAACTGATGCATTATGCAATGTTTGCTTAGTTGATACGTTGGATAGCCTAAAAATATGTGAAAGAAATAACTTGCGGCATTCACTCATTTACCAGCGAACAATTGGACTTAATCATGCATGCCGTACTTTGCTATTTTATACAAATTTTAGTAAATGCGTTCGATTTTGCTGCAATTTATGAATGAAAAGTAAAATGTTCTGCTTGATGGCGAGAAAGAGTTCTTGCAGATAGAACTGCATGGACAAGTGTAGTTAGTCCGCACAGGGCAGCACCGGCATTACGTAATTGAAATTGCGTAACATCACGAAGAGATTACGAAACCTTTTGTATGTTTAGAAACTGCTGGCGAGAAGTTAGTTGTATTGTTGCTGCATTCGTATCTCACTATTAGTAAAAAAATGTTTTGTAGATAAATCTGAGGGGTATTGCAATTCTTTGTTTGATGCAAGCCTTCTAAACTTTGTTAATACAGTATTTTATTCAAATCTGTCGATGGCTAGCTTTGTTGCTTGTTGTTGTGAAAGAGCAATTAAGTGAGTTATGTAAATGGCGGGAGAGCGTTTGCGACGAGAGAACTAAAGAGAAAAAGAATATTCCTTCTTGTGAAAAAGAGTAGTATCTCGCGGGAAATAACAGCTGATTGACTAAGCTGCAATCGGCAGAAAGCGTAGACTTCAGCCAGAGCTTGAATAAGAATTTTTTGCAGCTTCCTGCTCAGTTTGGTATTGCAATGAAACGAGAAAATAGGTTGAACTGTAGCGTTGATGATTGTGCTTTGCAGTGTAGTTTGTCATAGGTAGTATTCTTGGCAGTATTGTAATAGTTCTGCACCACTGTTGTTGTTTTATGGCTTTGAGTGTCGTTTGTGTTCAGCCATTATGGTCATTTTGCGCAGAAAATGTTCGCAGTGTTTTTACAGTATTGCAACGGCAATCTTTCTTTGGAAGTCTTTTGTAAGATTTGTTAAAAAGGGAATGCGGTTAATCATAAAAGAAGGGTTTGTGATTTGATTTTGAAACCGTCAAATATCGCCCAGGGAGGTACCACAATTAACCTAGCATTATCATTGTTTTACAAAAATTAAAACAAAAATTACAAAGCCTGCATCGCTCAGCTGCATTACGAATTTATTCATTTTGTACTTGTTGTTTTTTTTGTCTGTCGGAGAAAGAGAGAATTTTTATCTTGCTGCTGCATTCAGTAGCACAATTGTTATCACCTTGGGTTTTAATTGTATCAGCTGTTAGAAGCAGCGGGAGTTGTTTTGCTTCATTTTGGCATTGTAACTACATTCAACCCAACTAAAAAGTCATCCTAGACATGCGTGTTGAATTGTGTGCTTGTAATTTACATCCCAAAATTTGTAAACTTGTTGCTCTCCAACCTCACAAAGGTTTTTGTTGTAGGAGAAATGGATCAAAAAGCTTGCATTGGCAGAGCGAATGATGATTGAAGCAGCTTACTTTTTGACATGCTATGATTAGATTTTCTTGCGGTTTGTGTCAACATTTAGTGATTTAGCGTTGGATTGGCTGGGAAGCGTGTGAAAAAAGACTTCAAGTGTCTGAGCAAAGCTGATCGCGTTTGGCTTCGAGCAGTTTAATCTTTTCAGGAAAAAAGGTTTTTTTCCAGACCTTCGTCAGCTGATCGCTTAGTTTTAGTTAATTCTTTCGTCTGGACATTGGTTTAGTTTTTTTCTGTTGTTCCACAGTTTTTCGAACTCCATGTTCTTTCCCCAGTTTAAATAGTCGGTTAACTTCCAGAGCCAACTTAATGCGATTGACTTGCATTTCGGCCGCGGAGGTCGAACAGTTAGGAATGCGAGAAGCTCACTAGGATAGCAGAGACGAGTACGCTTGCCAAGTTGAAGATCCAGTTAGGTTTTGAGGAAATCAAAATTTGTGGACAAGTTGCAAATTATATTATTTTTACGAAATGTTTGTTATTGAACTTAACGACATTAGTAAATGAAATTATTATTAAATTATGCCTATTTTTTCAGATACGAGCTGACTGTTTTAGTCATAGTTTCACTATGAATTTGCATAGCACCCTTTCAAAATATGAAGACCCATCGTTATCACTTTTCCACACGCTTCAACCATCCTTCCACCAAGATGTAGATGACGACTGTCATCCTTGCAACAATGGAGCATCGATTAGCGAGGACGTGTTTGAAAAATTTCGGCTGACTTATTTGACGCCGCCGCGTTCGCCGGAGCTCCCAGAACCGTCAGGCGCTGTGCAAGTCCCCGATGTCGATAACTTCGCCAATTCCTTCTTCAACACTCATCCAGTTGCCCCTGCTGAAGAAACCGCAACGACAGACTATTACATTCCCTTACAATTCCAAATTTTGCCCGAATTCCCTGATTTAAAAGACGCCTGCAACGAACTTTTTGAACCTTCAAATTCATCCACTGACCCTATAGAATATCACGAACAAACACATAGCAAAATTAAAGCAGACTGCATGTGGAACGGCGTTGGCCACAAACCTCGCGCGACCTCGCGTCATTTTGAAAGAATTTCACCGGGCGCCGGGTCAGGAAACCCCGTTGCGGGCTGCGTTGATCCCCGAACTGTTTTCAATTGCCGCGTCAATGGTTGTTCGAACCCTGCAAAAAGAAGCTGCAGTCCAAAGAGCACTAACCTTTCGCCTGGAAAAGACTCCCCCAACGAATCAGGTAAGAAAATGTTATGTTTTTAAAACTCTATTGTGGTATTTGATGTAAGCCCAATAGAAGAATAAAAACAACCCATTGATTACATGACGAGACTCCTGAACTTCCAAATCACTTTTTGTTAATATTTTTTTTTGAAGCACTTAATTGCAGCAACAACTTTTTACAATAACGAATTTCGATAAAAATATCTTTATATCAACATCACTGTAAGTGTGGTGAATTGCGAAATAGAAACGAACCATAGGAGTAACACGTTCTTTGTATGACAAGTTTTGACTTGAGCCTGGAGCTATTTAACTTAAGACAGCATAGGTCAGGAGAGTTAAGTCCTTGTCCAAATTTAAACCCGCAAAGCAGACAATTTCCGATCGCCAGCACCACCAGTGTTCTGTGGCCTAGTTGTTGTTGGGATTTAAAACCCTTGTGTTTCAAACCTGTGTCTGCTAAGCAATGCCGCGGTGTTTTTCCTTTGGTCAAGTGATCTCCACAAGTGTGTTGATGCGGGTTTCGTGTTTAAACAAGTCTTTCTAGTTGTATATGATCAGCACATTTTACGATTAGCTCATCGTGATTTTAATGTCGCTGAATAATAAAGCAGTTGTTTGCAGTTCCGTAGTTGTGTGTCTGGAATACTGTTTATAGTCACATTCTACAAAAGCTTAAATTATCTCCCTCCGTATTCAAATATTTTTCAGAAATCTTTTCTCAGTTTCGTAGATTACATTGGTTATTGTGTATTTTTCCAATTGCATTTACTCTTTCTGACCCGAAAAAAAGTTACTAGTTTCAATCATTCCTATTTGTCGAATACCTTCACCGAAAGTTTTCACTTACGTTCCTAATTTGCATTGGAATGCATTTGCAAATTTTGCTGTCATGGTTGAGGCTTTAATTGCCCCAGGTTAATATGCGATGAGATCAAACCGTATTTTGGCTGCTCTTGTTTGTAATGGATTCACGCTGACTTTATAAGGCCATTGTATGAGGAATTTGAATATGTTTGTGTAGAAAAGTAAGACAGTCTTTAGAGTGATCTTTAGTTGAATCGGTGGTGTTAAGGCCAGATAACAAATTTTATGTTTTTTTTCGCAAGAATGCGTAGGGTTTTGTTTGATTTTGCGTTTCTCTAGTGAAGTAAACGCAGTCTTTCTGTTTTACCCCAGAAGTCTTTCTCTTCAACCGCTAAAGCCCAGATTTGTAGTGAGCTTTTGAGTCAACAAAGCAATTCCGCCACCTGTGGCTTCATAGTGTCGGCGTCTATGTGAAGTTAAATGCTCCATATCGAGTTTTTAACTGGTGACTCCGTTGCCGCTTTGTGGGGTGTTGCGTTGGAGTTTTATAAGATTCTTCCAAAAGTTGGTTATAGCATAGATGAACAATGGGTTAAGTTGCGCCAACCGTGAGCGTTCTCACGGCGATATCCATCCGCGAGGTTCTTTCCGAATATTTTTATTTTTAGCGGAGAGTGCACTTAAACTCTCACTAAGGTTAAAATTGTGTGTCGGTTCTGGCGTAACCTGGGGAAAAATCGGCCCATAGTCTGACCTGAATTTCATGATTTCACGAAATGTTTTTTGCAATCTTGGCTTAACCAATTTAATTTGTTCAAACGATGTTAGATTTCGGCTTCAAATACATTTTCCAGCTCAGGTTTCAATTATGGGTCACCACTGTCAACTGTAGTAGTAGTCCAGTTTTAATCCGGTGATGTTACCGAGGGTGGCCGGATACTAGGGTAGCTGTCAATTCTGGGTCAATTATTGTTGTATCCCCTAAACAGCTTTTTTATCTGTGTACGCTTTGCTTGTCATTCGAACGCGATGAACTTTCCAGAAATATGATTTATAAGTTTTCAATTAGTCACTTTCAACCAGGCAACCACATTTAATCTGGTTGTATTGGGACAGCGATTCAATTTTGACGCGTGCTGCTAATTATGTGTTGATCACGCCCAATCATAGGTCTCGCGTGCCCGCAGTGGTCCCGTAACTTGCACTAAGTCTCAAGACGTTTAAATGATGTGAAATAGATGATTTTTATTAATTGGGTCTGTACTTATCGGAAAAGCTAATATTGTGCGGTCGGTGGTCGGTGGTTTGTTTTTTTGCTTGGGAGCTAAGACCCCTAATGAGCACTCGTTGCCCAGTAACCACTCAATGAAGTATAATGTCTTGAGGCATGCGGCAAGCTTTGTTCTTTAGTTGCTACGAAAAGTTCACACATTTTTTTCCATTTTGGAGGAAGTTCGAGAAGCTTCTGTACCAAGACAACCAAAATGATGAAATTAATAAGCTTTTTTCTTGCTAGTGAGTAGGTGTACAAAAAGAAGCCTTCAATTATTCATTAATCATTTTAACTTCACCTTGGTCGGTGTCTTGCCACCGAAGCCTACACGTTATTTGAAGCGCTTTGCAGCTGCTTGTGAAAATACCATACGCTCAAACAGCGAAACATCTCATTGCTAATGCCCGTGAAGCAGTTATCTCGGACTACATTGTCGTGATGCAAGTACAGAACACTTGTGCATACATTGCAATGTAAACGCATTGTGCATTTCAAGGCTCGAAAGCTTCCTGACTGAAGCATAAATATTTCATGATTCTCACTCAGTTATTGATCACCCCCGCTTTTCGATCACTGCTTCTCCTGCTGAGTGTTTAATCAACTGCAGATGCTTTTGATAAAAAAATAAAAGCCCAAAATGTCGAAACTAAACAGTGTGTTTTTTACACTCATACATTTTGGGCTCATTATTTTTTAATCAAATTGACCAAGTGTTTTGTTTATCAATTTCTGAGGAGTTATTTATTTTTTTTACTAATTTTAACGCTTTTACCGGAGCATATTGATTTTTTTTTTTTGGTAAAGTTGAACTATTTGTTGTTCAGTATATCTATAAAACCAAGGCGCTTCCAGTGTCGTCTTCTAGTTCTCTCCCATGGTACAAATATATGCTTAATTTTCATTGTACACTAAATGGAGTGTAATTTCCGTGCCAGTCGTAGAAATACCACTTTTAGGCTTTTATGCGCACACATATAGCTTCTATGACTTTGTAATACGGTTTCAGTCCATCATAGTTATGTGCTCATGAGAAAAGTGCTTTCAACAGAAAGAAATTAACTTAATTTTTGTTACAATTAACCACATGAGTTGGAACCGTTCAACCTTGTGTAGGGATTACGATTACATAAATACAAAAGCGTAAAACGATCATCGGTAATTATCCAATCCTACTAATCCTATCTCAGATTATCGTATCTTTGGAGTTGGATTTTGTGGAATTGTGTGGACTTGATTATGATTTTCTAGCTTAAAAGTGCCGTCATAATTGTCAAAGACAAGCTCCTTACAAAGTTGGTGGTTTTAGGTAAACCGATAGTGTATACCAATTTTGCACTTAAACCTCGTGATATAATTGCCTGAGACAATCGATATTACAGACGTGATATGGATGTTTTAGTTTTGTGCATGACCGGCTCGACTTATATTCCGAACATTAATATTTAGCTTAATCTAGACTGCTCAAGAGTGTTCGTCTTTTGGGTCTCTAAAATTGAAGTGTTTTCTTTACGCAATTCTAGCCATGATATCAAAGACGAAGTTTCGGATTAGAAATTGCACGCTAAATAAACAAACGGTATTAGCAAGTGAAATGAGCGTCTATTACACCTCGGGCTCTAAGTTGCAGTGGTAGAAGTTTTTCACATCTCATTAACGCTCGAAGACATTCAATGTATCAAAAGTATTCGGGGAATGCACACTTCACAACCTTGCAACATTGCAAAGACAGTGCTGGCCACTTTTCTTGATCGGCAGAAACTAGTGGAACCAGACGTTTAAACTCTGCTCTTTGTGTCTCTTTTGCAACCTACATGCACTGTACATAGGTTTGATTGAGGTGCTTGTCCATGTTGTTGCGCTCTTAGCAAAAGCATTAAATTCATCATTTTGTTGCTTACATACACACATCGGAAGAATTCATCTTTTAATTTAAAGGCAACAGGCCATGACTACCTTTTCTTCCTAGAGATTAGTTCCTTTCTTACTTTCTCCTGTCCATTAACTTCAGTATATTTGCATTACGGGCGTTGTACGTTTAAATAGTCGCACCTCGATAGTCTTAGCTCGTAGTATATTAACCTTCATGATTAACCCTTATGGTTGTTGAACTTCACCTTTTCACTTTTGCTCATTTTTAAAAGTTATGTTTTCCGTAGGCCTCAGACGCTTCTAAAGCTTGTTTAGGCTTTTCCGGCGATGAAAATTGAAATGTTTTAATCGCTCCTTCCGATATGCCCCGTCTCATCTCAACACAAGCGATTGCTTTTCCATTTTCTTGAATAACAATTTGCAAACTTCCGCGATCGCTTAACATCACCAAGCTACCCCACATATTCAATCATTTCATGGAACATCAATTCACACCTTGCGACTTCACTTTCAAGTATCATTCATTCAAAGCCTCTTTACAACTTCATTCTTCATTTCATGGCCGTTTGTCCCCAATAGGTTGCCTCACATTCTTTACGCTTGCATTCTCTTCTATCAAGAGAAAAATAATTTGCCTTTCAAACGGTTTATTTTTGAGCCGAACTTTCATCAAGCGTCTCCTTGTTTACGAATAGCGATTGCTTATATAGCATATCCTCCTGGCAACTGTTTGAGTGCATGCTGCACATTGTAGTATTTTGGAGATTACGTAGATGTCAATATAATATCAACGGCTAAGATATATTTTACTCATCACTATCTTAGGCAACTTATGACTTTTCAGTGTTTTGATATGTGGTACATGGCATTTTTCATAAGGCAATGTTTGGTCAGTCATAGTAAACGTAAGCGCTTTGCTTATTTTTTCTCTCTCTACTGAGTTTAATCTTATGAATCAATCCATAAAAGTTTGAGTAATCAATACAGTTTTTGTTAAGGCAGACGTTCTTCACATTTTCGCGAAGACATCTGAAATAATCACATAGTTTTTTTGCTTTATATTTTTATTTTTTTACTTCAGAAAGATCACTGTTTGTTGTAAAATTGTTCGGGTCAAGTATGAAGTGTCGTTTCAGTTCAAGTGCAGTGTTCATGTTTAACTGCACCGGTCACACTTTCATGCCTATACCGAGTTTCTTGTGAGAAAATTTTTGTGAGTGTTTCGTGAAGCACAGTTGCCTTGTGGCTGATGTCCACTGTTCGGTCAATGAACACTTACCATGACGCATTGGGGCTGACCGCTGCATTTAACTTGACCTCATTGGGTAATTTGCATGCAGTCCGACCATGCTAATCTGGTTACTTTTCCACATTCTTGATGATTTAACGCTTACGATCGCCTTGCCTGTCTTACGAAACAACTGCTCTCATTCTGGTTTCAACTGAATATAATCAACGAAATTGTCCAAGATGAGATTACTTAACTTGTCAAAGTAAGGTGGCATCAGCTTACATGTTTCTCCTCATCCTCATCCTTATTCCATCATCAACAAGTCATCAGCATTACATCGGTCTGATGTTAATACTTTCGATGAATGTAAAAATGTCACTTGCTGATATCTGGTTATCCTATGTTTATTTACATCATGGATATCTGTCAAGCCGAACGACTTGATTTTTGTCATCTTAATCTCAAAATTTGGTTTGTGGCGCATTCAGTTTATGTGGAGCTGTCCACATAAACGGACGACTTTAAAAAGTCTTTGGTCAAAAAATATTAAAATTTTAAATAGTTTTACGAACCACAATCTAAGGATCTTAATTTGATTCTTGGGATTGCGACAGAACGATTATCTGAAACTGTATTTTACCACGCTCAATCAATATTTTTGGATGTCAAAAGGATCATTGAAATTGTTATTCGGCAGCCCTCAAGCATTTGTGACGCAATATTGGCTAGGAAACCGTGAAATCTATTTTTGCAACACTTTCGCACCCAACAGATTGCATGGCGACTTCGCGTCTGCACAGTTTTGGTCGGTTGAAATTGGGCAACCAACAATAGTTTGTAAACTTTTTCGCAAGCGAATGCTACGGTTACATTGTTCTTTGCAAAGTCGACCACGAAAAACCTATTTCCCGATAACTGGCAGTGCGTACAGGATGAAAGAGTTGAATTACTGACGTTAAAACAAGTTCCAGTCTTGTTAGCAGAAGCCTGCTGCTTTCAAGCTTTATGTTGCACTGAAAATTTGCACCACCGTATGGAGAGAGTATCAAATTCTAGTTTTGATTAAACTGTTTTACAGTTAGGCCGGCTGGGTTGCATCCTTGTTGGGGTGTGGAGGATTTGGTGTCGATTTCAGGATTGAAAAATTAATCTGAAACTTTTTTACGCGCTTCAAAACTTTTCTAAGAACAGCTGCCAAGAGTTGGATCGATATCTCTTTCTCTCCGGTTTTCAACGACCGTATGTTACGTCATTGATGCCCGAAGTTGCGAAATGTTTTATGTTACTTTCAACGATAGTGAAGTTGCAAACTATGTTTGGTATAGTAATACTATTCAAACTTCATAATGTACTTGGTCTGCAAATATTTGAAGGACTTTTGTATGTACCAACATGCCTGTTCTTGCAATACACGCAAAAAAAACTTGCCAATCTTTTGCTCTGGGATTTTCTTTAACAATTGTCTTGTTTATTGAACATTGGCGAAAACAAATGAGTTGATATTCTCCTTTTTAACTACTTTATATACAACAACACTGTACTTGTGAGTAACCGCTACACGGACAATTACGAATTACAACAGTCCTAACCGGTCTATTGACATCGATCATACTTATGTTGGACCAAATGAAATCAAGGGTCTGTGATTCAGTATGCATATGATCACCTGGCCTGGGACTTTCTGAATTGTCTGGTTAAGTTTTTCTTTCAGTATCGTATTTTTTCATCAGTCCGCTAAGATACCTTTTTCGTTGCGTCACTATCTGAGCTCGGGTAAAGTGTCGGTTCATGCTGTAAATTAATTGCTTTTTCGTTTAACAACTTTGCTTTGTCGGTTTTGAGTGTTAGACAATTTCAAGCACCCCATACCTCACTTTTGCGTCAATTCATTCACTAGTTTGTTTGAATCACTCATTTTCAGCAGTCGAGACCCTAGAAGATTTTTGTTTATGCAAACGTCACGCTAAAACAGCGAAAAACATCCGTGTGTTAAGTTGATTCAGGTGATGCGTCATAGGTCCTCCGAGTCCGTCGATAGCAGCGGTCTTACTGGCGGGAGATCCCCATAGCATCAATCAGTTAATTTTTCTTTTACACAACTTGCTGGACCTTGTTGAGAAGAAAAAGGTTAATTTGAAGGTGAAAGTAAAGGAAGGTAACATTTTCCTCTGGCAAGGAAGTGCACGAAAAAACATTGAAACTTAACCTTTAAACATTCCATAATCTGTCTTTGCAGTAATTTGTGCGTCACGGAGTGCGTTTGAACGGATGTTCTGCGTTTGATGCAGAGACAATGTCAGAGCATCTCAGTCATTTCACTTTTTGCCAGCCTTGCATTCTGTTGCAGGGATTTCCTATTCTAGTCTTTCATTGTTTGAGATCGAAAACGTGCAGCAATACAATTGGATGTGCAATAAGCATTGGGCAATGTGGGTTGCAATAAATATGTGCTGTCGATGCCTTCTGACAATTTTCTTCAGACTATTATGCATTGGCAGAAACTGCAACTTGAAATAATGATGAATATGCTTGAGTATTTTTAATCAAAAGTCAAGCTAGTGGAAATGGTGGTCTGATAAACCAAACAACCGTAATCTGTTGGCCAAGCATGAGGCTAATATAAGGGAGAGAGGGGGGGCGTCAAAGCAATTCATGTCGTTTACCACAACTAGATCTTGTGATTTATGTAACTTAAGTTCAGCTATTTTAGTAGACCGTGAGCTATTTCAATAGTTTTTTTTAAAAGAAAACTTTTTGTAAAAGAGTGGTTGTGATTTTTTTTCGCTGCACGGACGCGCCTGACTTTTTGTCGTTAATGCCAGTGAGTTTCATGTCGTTTTCTGATTTTGGTAACTTGGATCCGTTTCGCATCCATTCGATGTAAGTTCGTGCAGATTTTAACGTTTGATTTGCTTATTATTAAAACAAATGACCGGTCGTTTTGGAGTGTCATTGATTCTCTTTCGTCACGCAGAACATGCTGCAGAACTGCATTGAAAACACGAACAGACGTCGATTTCGCAATCTCAGCCTTGTTATCGATGAGCCTCCATGAGTTTTTAACGATAGTTGAATGTTTGCACTGCACACCATAACACAACATTGCCACTTGAAGGAGTTTTATTCACCTGGCCCTGCCATTAAGTCCCTGAAGCGTGCTTTGTCTTTAGAATTAAACCAACGCTTTAATTGATCACAAACAGTTACTTCCCACATGTTGAAAAATTCGTCATTTAAAGTAACAATATGTGTTTCCGTGAGTGTGTTGTGATGGTTGCCGCTTTTCATCATTTGTAGTGTCTCATCTCACATCGTCCTCTTGATGGTCTTGGAGTGCTGTCTTCATTTCGAAAACTGACCGATAACAACATTTTTCGTTGTTTCAATGTATGTTTGTAACACACCAATTGAAAAAGTGGCGTATTTTTCCAGCTGATTTGCCGTCTTTTAGAGCAGCCGTCCCAACATCACTTGACGTGCTTTGCATACCACTATCACGACGCTCGACATCTTTGGTCAACAAGGGTTTCACTGATGCTTATCACTACCCACAAGTGACATGTAGTGTTATTTGGGGATATGACAGCCTCCATGACAACAATCTACTTCACACAAACAGGACCTGTTGCATTGCTTATCAGCATATGGTTACACGCGATAGAATTGTCATAACTTCGTGACGAATTTCTTGTTTGCCAACTCAAGGGTGGAGGGGCTCTGCCTTTTAACACCCTTGTGGCAGTATAGGTGACTCGTTATTCATAACTAACGATTAAACTACAAACGCATTGCTCGCCGCAACTAGTATTTTGATCTATAGTTGGGCATCAACTTTATTTTCAGGCATTCTTGTCCGCTTATATTTTCCAAGTTCTAAAATTCTGATTAGATTGCTAACTAAAATATCGTGTGGCTGGAAAAGTGCACTTCCTAACCAACACAAATATTCTGTGGTGCCTGTGTGAACCAGGCTGACCCTTCCAGATCACTTGCTGTGTGTGAGTAATGGCGTTTGATGGTTTATCACAGCTATCTGCATTTGTGCGTCACAGGTGGTCACTTGATTCATGATTCTATCTCACGTTTTCGGCAATGATTGCTCTACTTTTGTTACCAAACTTGGCTTACGGTTTGAAGCCGAAGCTATAATATTCTGCAAAATAGTCTTTCGCCTTCTTGCGTGTGTGGGTACTACGCGTCACACACGATCGGGAGATATTGGTGTAAATTCCTTAAAAACCTTGCACAAAAAGAGACATTGTTAGGATTTCCTCAAGTCTTCTGCCAGCCTACGGTAAGCTTTGAATCAGCGTTAATTTACTCCTTGTGTTCAGTGTTATAGTTTATGAAATGGGGGGGAACTTTTGCCAATGGTTCTACTCTCTCTGCCTCAATATTTGCGGTTAACCTAGAAATGCTCTGTTTAAAAGCACAGCTTTTCGCGAAAAGTGCATTGTTTTTTTATCAGAAATTAGTTTTTTGGTTCTGGTTTGTTACCTCTGGGCTTGCGGAATTTGTGTTGACCTTTAAAATGTGCATGCCGCGTACAGTTTCTGGCTAAATGACCGCTTTTGGTTAGTGGAGCAAATTTTGTTTGGTGTGTGGTGACTTTCTGAGGCAAAATCCCACGGTGAAAAAACGACGAGCCGTGAGATCGGTCGGACTCTGGGTTCTGCTAACTGATACGCCTTTTGCATTTCTTGCTTTTTCCTTTTAAAACTTAAGCTGAAGAATTTGGGTTTTAATTCTTGTACCTGTTTTCATAACGTCATTTTGTCAAATTGGCGGAAAAGCAGGTTTATGCAGCTGAAAGATACACGATATTTCTTGTGCAAAACTCTTGATAATTTCATGAAAAAAAAATGCAAATTCATAGGTGCTAAGATGCCATTCAAAAGCAAGTGTTTAAAGGTTTTGTTGCAACTTAACTAGCAAAAGTTGCCGCTTCAACATCGTTTCAACGTCGCCGGACGAAAAGATAACTACTGCTCACTAGGAAAACGCGATCGTTGGTTGAAGTCTTTTTCAGAATTCAAGCAATTGAGATGGCGAGGTATCAGACGGCTTAAGTTTCTAGTTTTAGTCTCAGCTTCCATTGTTGTTGGCGTGTTGGAAAGATACTGGACAAGTCACTATCTAAAACGTGTCATTATTTTATCAACTTCTTTAAGTGTTTTCTTTACCACAAACGTTGGACCGCCCCATAAACATGCTGCAATTACAGACGTACTCATGTTGAGCACAACTGACTAGCCCTAGGGAAGCTAAAAGTTCGTACCAAAAGCGTTTCTGGTTGTAGTTGCTTTTACTGCGGTGGCCTGTGTTGGGGTTTTGTTAGGTCAACACATTTTAACTTTTAAGCAAATTGTCCCGCCGCCTGCCATCTGCCACTACGTAAATTCTATTTCTGCACCTATCGTAAACTATTGCGGTTTTTAAAGTCTTAAAAAGAATTTAAAAGATTCTGCATATTTTGCAGCTGGCCAATAACGATGGATATATCATGCCTATAGCGTTTCGGTTGTTACCTATTGTCGGAAACATGAACTCAGCATTTGTTAAACTGGAAAATCACTTCCTAGGAACATGCGACATTGAACGCTTTTCTGGTTCTTTGCGGAATGATTGAACAGAGTTTAAATACAGATGCTTGTTTTTTTCGGTTGATTAGGTCACTCGATGTCGAATAACGGATATATTCCATTTGTATTTTGAGATTTTGTCCGTGGGAACCCTCAATGTAACACACCATCAGTCGAATTTTTCCAATTGTCTAACACTAATTTGCCAAATTATGATAATCCGTTTGTCTGTCAGTGCCTGCTCTGTTCGAATGTTGAGAAATGGCGAGCGAAAACTCAAGAGACTGGCGTTATCTACGGGTGTTTGCTTTTGTCGTCATTATTGCAACTTACCTAAAGGTCATCGAGATAAGCATAGACCGCCCTCGCGTATTGGCAAAAGATGCAACTTCCTTCCACCGCTCTCCACCCCCGACAAACCGCTTAGAAATGTATTGCATTTTAATGGGGTATATTTTTGTGACATCATGCTTTTTTGTTCTTGTACTAGAAAGTTAACCCAAACTTTTGTCCATTTCATTCCGAATTATAGATGCATTAACATTTCCCTCCCCTTGTAGCATATCCTGTAGGTGCCCAGTTAGAAGTAGGTCGATCAATTTAGTTGGAGCTGCACATTGCACAATGTAACTGCCGCTTTGAAGCAGATTTGCAGGAAATTCTTTGTCGGCCACCAGGGTCTGCCATCACGTCCATTAAAGTGTCGGCAGTGGTTTTAATTCCCGTGAGTTTCTTTTGAAAAGCTTAGCTTAGTTTCTCATGTCCACTTACAAAACCAGTTATTTATTGCGCAACTCACGCACCGCTGGTACATTTCTATTGATATACTGCCAAGGCGTAGTTCTTATTCCAAGGAGGCTGGTACTACGATGTATATGCGATTTGTGGTAGACAATTTTGATCGAAATCTTCAGTCAGCAGACAACCTGTGAAAGATATAATGACTTTTTTGCGAAAGTCACAAGATCGGCTGTAATGAGGTATGCAAAGTAAAAAAAATTCTCAACATGAAACGATCGTATCTCACCGCAGCCGAAGTGTTTCGTGCTTTCAGCATAACTTCCTAATTGGCCTTTCCGTGTTATATTTCAAAGCCGTTTGCAATGAAATTCATTCTTTTGGGACTTACGTCATGAGAAATCCACTGATCTTTTCTTATCGCTGCCCAACCGATAACCCTCCCAAGGATTGGCCGCTTGTTAAACAAGTGTTGCCGATCGATTTTTTGAATATTATCGACTCTTTTTTCCACTTGCATTTAATCTTCATTTATACTGGACGCCTGGCAACCTTTACAATGACTTGCGTTGCGCACTAGATGACCTCTGATCTCTGGGATTTTGGAGCAGGTGCCAAATCTTTCATATCTCAGCGGCTTACTGCGTAGTGTAGTTTTGTTTAAGGATTTAGTTTTGCGGTTTAACACGCAAACATGGACGAGACAGTGTTTTACCGGTCATTATCCCGACCAACACATCAAAACCTTTTTGCATCTGTTTACTGTAAAACTTTTTGTTGGCGTACTCTGGCCAGCCAGCTAAAGTACGTAAAGTTGCTTGGCCAAAAAGCAGTCAAGATGATGTTGCTTGAGTGAAAGATGAGTTGACTCGCATGCTTCAATGAACAAATAGTACGCAATGTGGTACAATCGTCTTGACACCAACCTAGCCTTTTGAAAGTAGTTCTTGTATGGTAATCAACACGGGTCAAAATGTTATGCACTGTTAATTCGTATGTGGGTTCCATATCTTGGTTTGCAGGAAGGGTACTTTAAATTGATTACCAGCTTTATTTGGAATGTAAAAAATGTTGCCAGATATCGTCGTATAGTTGATCACCGTCTCAGATTTCCTTTTAACAAAACACAAGAGAATTTGACTTCTGCCGAAAGAAATCATTAGAAATTTTGCAGTTTTGCATGGAAATGGCGGCGTCCTTTCATTATGTTCTGTTTTTTCATCGCAAAATCTCGTATCGCCCGAGGCTGGTTAGATCTTCCCGCTCACCATACGGCTTTTTCAATAGCGACGTTTCAAAGCTGTCTGATGAGATGCAAAATAAAACATAATATGGAGGAAAGCTGTTATTTATAGGTAGCCCACGAAGCTAATGCACAAGTCGATGTCAACCGTAATTGTGGGTTCCTCTGATCGAAAGTGATGTAAAATTGTAGGTGATAAACAACTCTATGTGGGGCCAGCAGTAAATGCGGTGCTATTAAATTATAGTTTGCACTGTCAATTTACTTTTTGGTCTGCACCACTTACTTACATTTGTTTTTGTTTTGCAGACGAGGAAATCGATGTCGTGACAGTTGAGAAAAAGAGTTCGCCTCAAAAACCCACTTTGCTCACGAGTTCAAAGATCATAGGAAAGCTTGTGCAGAAACGAAATGGGGTTCACCAACAGCTGTCCCTGCGCATGCCCAGTATACAACCAACCAAGGAAGGGGAGACACGTGGAAACAATCAGACCAAGACACACCCGACCAACATGGCGCTAATTATCAACGAAACAAAAGAAAAGCCGCAAACAAAAAGAGTTAGTTACCAGTTGAAACGTGTTGTAACCGGTACCGCCACCAAGAGGAAGTTGAACGGTCAGGATGGGTCATCCAGCACTGTAGTTCAGTTGGTGCGTCTTCCCCCGCAGTCTGTTATCAAAGTGGAGCCAAAAGAAGACACCCAATCGCTCAATGATCCTCTTCCCGTAGGAGGAAAGCGACAGATTCTTTCCCTGGATGGGGTCTCCATGGTCACCGACACTGGCATTAACAGATTTCGTAGTGACAAGCGTGGTTGGGTGAAGACTGAACCTGTGGAAACGAACACACTCATCCACGTGCAACCGGTCAAGACTGACAAGGGCAAGAAGAAGACAACCCGCCGGTACATCAGGAAAACTTGTCCAAGCGTGCCTTATGAAACTCCGACCAATAGCCCTGGCAGCTCGAACGGGGATTCCCCAACTTCGCCATTGTCGAAAAAAGATTCCACGAGCAGTTCAGAGGAAGATTGCAGCATCCGGGCTGCACACAACGTCCTGGAAAGGCAACGGAGGGAGGGCTTGCGGACGCTCTTTAACTCCTTAAGGCTTTCTGTGCCGGATATCCTGGACAACGAGCGAGCTCCTAAGGTCGTTATCTTGCGGAAGGCAAAGGAGCACATATTGCAGTTGCAAGAAGAATCCTCTCGGATGGCAATAGAGAAAGAAGCCATCGAACAGAAACAGTACAGATTACGAAAATACTTGCAAGAATTGGCATCGGGCATTACGACAGCTCGTAGTCAAGCCACGCAGCCGTCTGTGGAACCAATCGAATTAGACCATTACTCGTTTTATACTGACTAAGAACAGCTTTGAAGATATTCTCTTGGGCACTTTTATACAACGTTTATTTTTTTCTGTAGCTGTGGTTGCATTGCGCGCCTACATTGCTTTTAGGTTTTTGCTTTTCAATTATGTTTATTTCTGTCCTCCTTGGTGTATCGTGATAGTGTTTCTATTTTAGCCTTGTAGAATTGTTTTTGATGGACTTGCTGTCATTCCATAGACGAGTAATCGACGATAAGTTGAAATGGGACATGTACAACTTTTGCCAACTTAATTATTGTTAATTTAAAAGAAAATCATAAAAAGACAAAATAAAAAATTTCTTTTTATTTCGTTCATTCCTACTTTTCTCGTGTTTTGTTTTCTACCTGTACATTTTTGTATCAAACTGTCTGCGCTGCTACTCAGCGCAGGACCAGGTCAGCCCGAACACTGCCCCTGTCCTCGATCACGAAATCATGCCTTGTGGTATTCCCATGGGTTTGCCTTTTGTTTGCCATCATAACCCTAGCCGTAGAATTGCAGGATGCTCCCAATCACTGCCACGTCATTGATGACGTCATGCCGCCGTTGCTGCTTATTCGGTCATACTCACTTCAGCGTGGCATCGCTTTGCCGCGATCTGAAATGATGATCTATATGTAAAAACACTTTGCAAGTTGGTAGTTGTTGTCGCTTTGTAAAAAAAAACATGAAAACATCAAAAACAAACGTCCTTCCCTGTTGCAACTGCATTGTTCTGTCACCTCATTCTCAGTTGCCTTCACCCAGACAGCAAATCAGTCCTTTTTAAACATAGATTCATTGCCGTCCGCAGGCGTTGAATTAATATAAATAACGACAAATTCGCTGTCTTGGTAAGGCAATACAGAACAACGCGGTTGCTTGGGAGTATGTCCACGTGCCACTTCCCCGTATGCTCTTATTGACAGTATTTCCTTGCTCACTGTATATGCCTTTTAGTATTTCGCCCTGTGCCTTTCAAGACTCCTTTACCCTCAGCTAATATTATGCAGAAGTGTGTCTAACTTTGTTGGCTCATTGCGTTGCAAGGATTAGCGCGCTGTCTCGTAGTTTTGTCTGGGTATAAAAGAGTCCTTTACGTGTAAAGACGAGATAAGGTTACTTCAGTTCATGATCGAGAGGTTACTCGAGTTCATGGACAAAAGGTTATTTGAATTCGTGTATTGGTTAGTGCTCGTAGTAAATCGTAAAACCGAATGGTGCGTTGGATCACCGACTCATTGATAAATAAAGAGCAATACGAGGGAAAGCCCCTGCGATTGTAAGATACATTTTCCATGCAGCTCATCACGAGTTGCGTTTTTTGTATAATTAAAGCATGTTGATAGTATCGCGCTTGCGTATTGCGTACTTGCAAAAGTGCATTTTGTCGGCGACTGAAGTCCAATGTTTTTGCCTGGTTGGTTGTTTACATAACACTTCTAAAGTTACCCCTCCTATGAAATAACGTCATTTTGGGCAACTTTTATAAAAAAATTACTCTGGCCGTTTCTTAAAAATAAATAAAAATTGAACTTCTTGCATGTAGCACATGACAATTGTATGTGTACAATTTTCTTCAGTGTGAATACTTAGCTTATTTTTTGAATTCCACAGATCCAATTAACAACACCTCATGGGTCATAGGCCTCGCCAGATCAAACATAATATGACTCTGCATTTTTCAATTGTACACTTTTTATTCCATTTCGTTACGATTTTTGTTACTCTTTTGTTTCGTTAGAACAATTTGTTTTAAGCCCAATACTACTGCTGCTATTTCGTGGGGTTCCATGTTCTTCGGCCTCTACGAACAAGGCCTCCCAAGTTCAGGAGGAGACATGAACCTACTTTTGTGAATAGGTATATACTTGTTTAGAATAAGTGTGTGTGCGCTGTGTATATTTTTATTTATTTAGTAACTTTGTGTGTGCGAATCCACTCACGTGTTTACTGAAACACTTGGGTGGATTCGACGGAATTATTGACGAGTCTATGACGCATAATCTTCGTCGGGTTTTTCGTTGCTATGTTTTGTGTTCAATAAGAATCTGCCTCAAGTTGAAGGCCCCGCTTGGGTCAAGGCTAGTCGCGTCCTTGGGCGCCTTAGATTTGACCAAGCGCGGCTGATTCGTTTCTTTTGTGTTTCAATCTCAATTGTGACGTCACACTGTCGGCTTGAGATCGCTATGACGTCATGCTCGTTGCGTCATCAACCATTTTAAAAATGTCGATTTATGAGATGAGGTATGTACAAATCTCGTCACCACTGCAGATGCATTACAACAGAGCGAACCTCTTCGAAATCGGTTGCAATCTTAATCTTTCGGTGATAACCCAGACAGCAAATCAGTCCTTTTTGCATTGATTCAACGTCAGATTAATGTAAAAGGCTGATTGATGGTTGGATAGTTGAATCATTTGTGTTCGCACCCCAGTTCAATGGCAAAGAAATAGATGGTCGATTGCACCTTCGTCTAAGAATTTGCTTCGACAATTTATTTGATCAGTTAAAACAAACTTAATGTTCAAAGCAAAAACAGCCATCACAATGAACAATGAACATCTACCGAAGTATACTAATTTGCAGTTACTTAGATAAGCAATGAAAATTAATAGACGGTATTGTTATTAATATCAATTCAATATGATTTCAGTGATTATAATACAATGTAATACAGTAGCGTATCCAATTAATTAGCGACGACCTTCTAAAGTACACGTTAATTCGAACAGAAATAAGAATTTAGCAAAAGTCTCAGTCATTTTAGAAGATTTCACCACCGGTTACAGGACCATCTATGATTATATGAAACAAACTATCCAGACAGCAAAGCAATCGATTGTTGCATTGATTTAACGTTTACAGACGTTGAACGATGTAACAATCAATTGCTTTGCTTTCTGGAAAGGTGATTGTGTCAAAGTGTTGCCATATGTCGTTAAGTAGCGCCAAAATGGCGCTTTTTTAGTACTGGAATTTGTTCTTCACAATGTCAGTTATTATTTGGGTTGTGGTTGTTCTCGCCTCAATTTCTCACGTAAAACCTTGTATTGAGTTTACAATAAACACAAAAGAAATGAACCAAGTATTCCTGTGGTGACGTTACAGAATAAGCCAAGACGCCGTTAAGATCAAGTCGTCTCCTACAGAGTAGATTCAACTGTGTTCTTGAGCAGGAACCAGCACGATAAGGTCAGTTGCAGTGAATATACAGGGCAAGTTTTTCGGCAAAAATCGTGCGAGAATTAACTGAAGAGTTGTCTGTAAATACAAATTCTGCAGGGATGCATTTCAAGTGTCCCAACACCGATAACGATCCACAAATGAAGCGGTCAGTAGAAACGGCAGTGTGCACAAGTTGAGGATAACACACGTGTCCAATGGATCTGTGTGCACACACAACTCAACTTTATGTTAATCTTTGACATTGCGTGCATCTTGGTCTTTGAGAGTGTTGTGTTCTTTTCCCCTTTCTGAACACAGCTTTCGATTGTGCGTCATATTTTCGTTGCAACAACGTAATTAGCACAGATGTTTATACACATCCAAGGTAGAACACAATGGCTGTCGTAATTAAATATTTTGATACCACCCGACCTGGAATCGAACCTAGGTCTATCGCATGTCTTGCTCACTGTTTTAAAATTTGACTGTTTTGTTTTCGATTTAAAGTTTAAACATTGCCCGGTTTTATCGTCAAAACACTTCAAATGAACCACCTTGTGTTGAATGATTGAACATTGGACTAACGTCCAGCAGCAAATAACTAACGTGCGTATTGACAGCTGATAGGACACTGGAGTTGCCGTCCAGAGAGACGTGTTGTTTTGAAGGGCACAGACAGGGCAGATCTTCTTCTTTTATTGATCGCAAAAGCTCTGTCTGCGTAGTTAAGAACAAGACAAACCAGAACATTTAATCAATATTCAAAAACGTTCACTAAACGTCCAGCGGATAACCCGCCTACAAAGTTCGCTATTTGTCGGCTGAGTCAGCGGTGAAAAATATTTAGTCACGTTGTTTACGTTGTCGAGACCATTTGATGTGGTTGATATTTTTTAGTGCAAAACTCGGGGATCTAAACCTAGGCGAGGTCTCGATCTGGCAAAAAATAATGCGCGTGCCAGCTTTTCATCAAAGCGACATTTGACGCAATTTATGGCGGATATGAAAATCAAAGAACAGGACCAATAGAACCAGTGATGGAATAGTGGCGCACTTGAATATTATCGTCTGTTCTTGCTTCCTGTTTTGGGGCCATCGGCTGTAGTAGATGTTTCTGCGACGAATATATCTCGCTTCAACTTCGCACTTGGGCAGGAGGTTGATCCTTCATACAAGTGGCTGTTAAACTGGGGCCTGTAAGTAGCCTACCTTATTAGGGATTGGTTGTACATTCTTTAGGTTTTCAGTCACAGCAACCTAAAATCTAAGTTAACTGTTTTTTACTATTTGGGCTTTTGCTGTCGCTTTGCCACGACTGTTAAAGTTTACAACGCGCCAGTATAAACACCAAACGGCAACCCGCCAATTTGCTTTTCAAAGGGTACGCTTTTTAGTTTTTTCAATCGTGTTTATGCATTCATTTGCTTTGTTTTAAAAATTAATGGAGGTCTGCCTTTACTTCCAGAAAGGTGTTGTAACTCTGCCAATATTTTGCTTTCCTTTTCTCGCTCCAGCTGGACGTGTTTGTTGTCTTGTGTCTTTCTCGACACTTCTGTTCTGTTTAGCATGTAGTGTTGTTATTTTTATGCTTTTGTGTTTTTTTTTTCTGTCATGATCAAAAATGTACGAAACAAACTAAAGCAGAAAAAGTTTACTTCCTAAAGAAATGAGAGCTACAAGTTCAAACGCTACAATACTCACAAGTAAATTGAAAATTTAATCTTCACTTGATGACGCAACAAAAATGGCAACTCAAACGCCCGTTGATTATTATCGTTGCTGTTGGCTACACCCGTATGGGGAGCGAAACACAATGCTCGCTGTTGAAAAGTGAGTAGTCAGGTAGTGCTGACGCTAGGAAGATCGCTCCTTCTCAGCATCATTCTAGTTGCTGAGTTGCATTGTTTCCTTTGCATTAGCAACCACGTTTCAAAGCTAGTAACCACTACAAGATAGCAGTGATACAGAAAAAAAATTGTGATTACATTGTGCAGTAAATATCAGTGCTGAGAAGGTTTTTTATTGTAAGGCTTTGCTGCCGTTTGAAAACTTTTCTTTGTCTCTGCGTTCTCCTTCTTCGTGTAGTGACAATGTAGCAGAGGTATCGGCCTCGATCTTCTGTGATGTTTTTCTAAAATGACTAGACTACAATAAATACGACTTGTGTGCTTTTGAAAATTTGCTTTCAATGTAAAAGACTTTGATGTTTAGAATATTTTAATCACCGACATTATTTTTTGGGCTTAGTTGAAGTAGTCCAAGTTGCCATTAAAAAATTCCGCTGGTAGAGAACGGGATGAAATATGTAGAGGTGGTCTTGCCTGAGTTCTTACCGATCTCAAGGTACCGTCCTAGACAGCAAATCAACCATTTTTAATGTAAAAATGGTTGATTTGCTGTCTAGGATATGATCGTGTGCTTCAAAATGGTCTCGCTTGCGGTGTCAGAAAATCAGTCCCTTTTTACATTGAATCAACGTTTACACATATAACTAATTTGAATATTGGAAAGTTGTTCTCCGGGGCTTTACATCACCGACATCAAATGAATGGAAAATCCTGTTAGTTTGCGCTCGTTGCTTTGTTAACTTGAGTCGAGTTATTATTTGAATATTTTAATATCTATTCGTAATATTCATTATTTACATCAGCATAATCAAAGCATGGTATAATGAACACAGCAGGTGCCTCTTAATATAAACATATAAAACCCTGTCTATGATCTTATGAAGCTTAATGAAACCAAAGAGCAATTTGATAAAGATTGACTTCCCCGCCTTCCAGTCCACTTAATCTAAATCTTCAGCCAACGGGCATTATCATTGGTATGGTACAAAAAGCATATATATCAATATTGGAACTGGCAAGTTTAATCCACAACACTTTTCATTGGGCTGTCAAGAGTGTCACTTATTACTACATGAATGCTCTTCTTTGTTTTTGTATCATTTTTTGCTGTTTGTTTTTTGGACAAACATACGACAAACATACATATAGCCATAATAGCCTACTACATCATAATCTGCAGGCCGCTGCACCAGATGGAGTGTTTTGATCGGTAGACACCTTTGAAGATACGACAATTTTTCTATGAACCAGCTGACTGCAGTCCTTGTGACTCTTGTAGCACTCGGACAGAGAATTGATTCTTGCTTTGAACTTTGTTTAGTAATTTAAAAAAAAGTTATGGCAGCGGTAAGAATCGAACCCACGTCATCAAGACTATTACTTCCCAAACTTTGAGAGACGAAACCACCAAATTTACTTCATATCAGAAAGTTTCGAGAAAGACGCTCACAATATCACGAAGAAACCGGGCAGATTATAAACACGCTTCCCGTTCGTTCATTGACGTGCTGGTATATCGACTATTGGTAGTTAGTGGTATTTTTTTCGTCCCGGACGCGTTAATGACAAAAAATAAAATGGGTGAATGAATGAATGATATCGCTTGACCATGGCTCTATATCGGGGTTACTCAACTAATTTTAACAAAGGTTCAGTTTGACAAGTTGAATATTTTTAGCGGTCCAGTGAATACGTTATTTCACACGCAACCACGAATGTTAAACTATCTGCACCAAACCAGTTTTTTAGGTAAAATGTAACTCGAATTGGATTTCTGAAAAAGTGTTGGGGAGTTATGGAGTCGAAGCCCCCCAGCAACTAGGATAATCCTAATAAAAATTGCTTCCTCCCAGTAGAAATCTGTAAGTACTGAAACGTGGCAATGAGGTTATTTTTTCAAAAGCTCAAGGTCCACCATCAGCACCCAGAAGGTCCGGATTCGAACCGCGATCCGCCAGTTGAGTAGCCCTGCTCTATATTCTCGACTCCCGTATCAAGCAAGCTCAGTTTTCTTCCCTCAGTCAGTGGTGCCATTACTAGTGTTTTTCCACTAGATCTAGTATTTTTGGATCGCATCTAGTGTTCTATGTAAATGATCGTGTATTTATCATACTAGTGTTTTTTTGTGAATCTAGTGTTTTTTTCGGTCAAATCTAGTACTTTTCCATAACAAGAGAGTGGCAACATTGCCCTCAGTTCAACAGTTTTCAGCGAATGTGAAGTGCAGATGCCATAGAAAGAGTGGCTAACCTACTGCAATATGTCTTGATTTTGTCACTTCTCTGACAAACAGAGAAGTCCCCATAAATTTGGATAATTTAGACAACACACTTGTTTGCCTAACTTTTTCATCTCTGTTCATCAAGACCTTTAGCTGTTTGCAAGGTTCTTCGACAGTTTGGTTGCATCAAAAAGTTAGAAATAAGCATTTTCATTCAATTTTCGTAACCATTAATTTGTCAGACACCTAATCCAAAGTACCAGCTACAATATTCAATGCAACAGCACAAAAGTAACCCAAAATAAAAGAAAACCTCGAAAAAGCTAAGCGTACATACAATGGCTGTTTGAATAAAAACGTTCATGTCTAGCTTGCACGGCCCAACCAAGTGAACTGTGGTCAACTAGCAGAATTCATAGAAAATTTTAATCCAAACTTTTGCAATGAGTAATAGTCTATACATCTCGTAATAAGCTATCGATGCATAAGAACTCAACGCCTTTAGCGAAGTATTTTTGATCAAGCACCAATTTTTTATCATCTACCTAACCTTTTCTGTTCATCCAACTGATACTGCAACCAATCTTGACATAGCGACCAAAGCAGTAGCGCAGCTAGAAAGAAAATTTTGGTGGGGACAAAAGTAACTGTTAGAGGCAAACATCATTCAACCTGAATTACAATGGTATTAAAACATTGTAATAGAATTAAAACATATTTTTTTGTGGAAGATGATAAAATTTTGTGTGGGCAAGCCCCCCTAGTCCCTGGATCAAAACCGTGACATCCTAGACATTGAATCAATGTAAAAATAGCGGATTTTGCTGTCTGGGATCATGACACCTATAGCCAGTGTACCAAAATGAGGGGCGGACACATGATACATGTCTGTTCCCTTTGACACATTTTTTGTTACTGTCCCTATAGCGTTAAAACAGAACCACTAACAATGGTTGTATATGAAAGACAAAGTTAGTCTCATGGGTCTTGCGTCATTGAAATGCATAACATAGTCTCATTCTGTGATTTGTGATGTCATGTCAACCGATTTAAACACAACCGTTTGATCTTCAGACCTTGTTGCTCAATATAGACTCGACTGCTTTATGTCCAACAAACAACATCGATCCTTTTACATGGATTCAATGTCGCATTTACAAAAAACGGATTTTGCTCGCTCAAAATCAATATCATCTGTGTTTTGTAAATCACAATCGACCGTAGCATGTTAGCCAGCAGCAAAACCTCGCCGACCGAATTCGTCTTTGCACAAGTATACACTTCTCTATTTTCCAGTCTTGGAGGAAGTTTTGCATAAAAGATGCTTTATTTATCTACTCACCCAAGACACAACGCGGCACCCGTGCCCCAGTGGTCCGGAAGACCATTTATTTGACGTATTTTTTGTACTAGTCGGTTGGTCTGAGTATCAGCCTTACTGTCGCCAACACACATTCGCACAAGAGGATTTTAATTTCACGCGCACTATGGCATCTTTTGGTGATGGAAGCAAATTATATTGAGATTGCAAACCTTCTAGCTGGATGACAACTTTCGAAAGCAGCTGGCTTCGAAAAAGGGATATTGCCTTTCATCGGTCTCAACTTTGACAAATCTTCTTAGCCTCAAGACGTCACTATGACGAAATGCAACATTATTTCGTCGTATGACAATCTACTGCTCATGGCAGCAGCTGCAGCTCACGATCTTCGGATGCAGCTCCGTGATTTGGGTTTTTGCTTCCGCTAAGCTGAAATGACGTCACTTCTTGTGCCGGTTGATGCTTGGAGGAATCGCGCCAAAACAAACGTCACGTGACATTTGGCGCGAGTCGCAAGCAAATATCAACATTACGCGGCAAGCCAAGCAATTGGTTCAGATTAAATTTACTTCATAGAATTGTAAGCGTCATGTCTTGTGGCTTGATTTATTAGAAGGACAGAAAAAATCTTACATTAGTTTTACATCAAATGGCGTTAAACCACACCCGGACAAAAGAATTTGTTGTCCAGGATTAAAGTGCTTTTTGTGAGCCACCGTCGGTCAAGAGCAAAGTCAATGATCTCAGCGGTTGGACATCTATTGATTTCAAGAGTGTTCAAGTGGTCCAAGTGAGAATTAGGTCGGATCCTTATCCACTCTGGAATTTTTGGAAACAAGTGAATGGAGGCTGTTTTTGCACCTCTGAAATTTAAGTATTTTTCCAAACAAAAAATAATAATCAAGCTTGTTTACTTTCTAACTTCCAACCCAGTATTGGCAACGAACGCCTTAGCAGGAATCTAATCTAACTTTAAAGAAGCAGCTTCTTCTTCTTCTTGCTTATATTGATTATCATTTGACAGCTTTGAAGTTGGTCAGAGCCGTTGTGTTGGTTTGCATGGGATAACGGCAATGGTCGTGTTTGGCGTTACACGAATGAAGGACGATACCCAAGAAAATGGCGATACTTGGTTGGTTTGGTTTTGATTCTTCATCCTCGGACTGACAAAGTCTCTGAAAGTTTTTTCTTGGCAGTATCGCATAATTGCAGAGGCTTTGAACTACTGACGTTGGGCCGGTTACCAAGATTGGCAGAGTGAAGTTTTCGATTGTCCGAGTGTTGTTGTCGTGTGCATTGTTCCATCACGTAAATGCCGCTGAACGAAGAGCAGTCCTCAAAATGCGTTGGTCAAGCGCACACCCAGAGAGTCGAACCAGCGCCGCTTGATCTTCTGCGGTTGCTAGCACAACTTCTTGTTATCTTATCAAGCCTCTATTGCCATTGCGGTAACCAAATGTTTGGGGTAGTGGAGAAATAGGTCTGGTCACAGTTTTATTCAAACGCCATGTTTTGCTTTCTGGTTGCTGCAAAGCATCAATAAAGAAGGGTAGATATGTTTGTCGTATTATGCTTGCAAGAGACATTTTTTTTCTTTGCCCGTATGTTGGCCAATTCTTGTTGGCTAAGATAAAACTTTTCTACATCAATAAACAAAATCCAGAGAAATAAAACAACTTTCTAATGTCTTCGTCCATTGATGACTATTAGAGGGTGGGGGTGGATGCAAAGAATACCCAGTGACGTGGGGAGAGGTTTGTATTAGAAGCTGGTAGAGAAACTAAACTAGTCGCTTTTATTCTTAAAAACAATTGGTAAAATAAGATTTATCTATGACCCACACAAACTAGACGAAAAGTAAAGAAGATTTAACAAGGTTTAAAAAATGTAAAAGCAACTTCACATTGGAACGGCAACCGTGACTTTGGAAAGACGTCTGCTGATGTATAGAGTATCTGAGTATAATATTTTCATCCATTGACAGTCAGCTTGCGAGCAAACTTTTTTCAGCTCCTGTTTCTAATCTTTGCGTATGTCATGAAAAAGCGGTCCGTTGTTTACTTTAATTCGATCGGATCAGTGAATGCCAAATCAAAGCATTTGTCTTTTTATCAAATTGATGAAAAAATAGAATGAAGGGAAGCCTTTCGTTTTAACTCGCCGACACCATTTTTTAACAAGCAAAAACGAACTTTTTCTTTCGTTCATTGCCCCTTCTTATTTTCACATTGCTTTGAGCACCGAAAAAAATTCCAGGTTCTTAAACAAATGCACTTCTTGACTAGATTTTAAATCATGTTTAAAAAATACAATTTGGTCTGTGACAACTAAATTGTTTTCACAAATTTCAAAATTTATGACACGTATCTCAAGAAATAGGAAAATCGTAAACTTGGGCTACAACGGGTTTCAAGGCATGGTTTATAGAAAAGATTTAGAACATTAATTATTCTGTGTCTAAAAGTCGTTTTAACCTATGCTTGAAACGCATTCTTTTGAGGTATCAGGAATTTGCTTTACTGGGAAATGTAGTTTGCTTTTGAATATACAAATAAAGCATGTTAGTTGAGGAAGTGTTTGGCTTCCGTGCAAATATTGACGCTGCTTCACCTTTGATCTAACGTGATTTCCCGTTTTGATGTTCCTACGCATTTTCTTCTTGTGCAAATTATTTCTCTTCAAAATTGATGTTCGGTATACAGTGAAATTCACAAGCTGATGGAATTAACACAAACCTACTGCGTTGAACACAACCTCTTAGTGTTGGAGTCAAAGCTATGCTTTTAACCCTATTTTGAATATCGATGTCAAGTGAATAATGAACTATTGAAATGTCCATTGTCCAAACCAGAAACGTGTCGGAACAAAAACATGTTGTGATACAAAATTCTATTCCTTCAATTTTGTTTTGAACTTTGCTTTTCAGTAAGAAATTCCATGTGAATCTACCCAAATAACATTTGCTTTAAATTTTGGAAATTGAATGAGAAAATTTTGAAAATTGAATTTGCTTAAAATTGTATTGCAAGGTATACGGTACGTGCATTGGTTTGGGTCATGGTATTACTGTGGAAATGTTACCATGACACTGTTAAATTACTATATTGGGATGCTCTGAAGGAAAATATTATTAGTATCTGAACGCAAACCCTTGCAATGTTAGGCGCAATGTTTGTGGACCTCACCCTGATTTCACCAACAGGAAGTATTCATAAAGAGAGTCTTTAGACATGAATTCAATTTCTCTTATCATGCATTTTTTTGCTGCAGTTATGAAGTCAAATATATCCTCTAACTCTGTAATTTTTGACCCCGCTGTGTGGACATTTTCCAAGCTTCAATTCACAGCTTTGCTTTTTAATTGAGAAATAATTGATGCAAGAAAACTCAGCATTTTGAATGACTCTTCTCAGAAGCAAATGAAAAGAATTAATTAAATTCCAGAATTTAATTTTCATCAAATCAGAGCATATCCATTCACATCATTTCACTCTAGTGGATACAAGACAATGCGGAAAAGGATCAACGTAATTTCCGCCTTTGATTATTATTCAAGCGGAATATATTCTGACGGATAAGCTGCAATTTCATTGATTGATTCAAATAAATCTCGATAGGGCAAAAGCTTCTTACATCCACCTCGGTGAGCGGCAGTACTGTATTCTTGCCAATAAGATCCCAGTCAGAACATTTGCATATTACATCGTTTTAACGTCGCCAGAAGAAATGTTTCGAAGGTTTGAGCTATGTTTAAATGATTATATCCTGCTCACTTGCAATGCTGATATTGTTGGCTAAGAGTTTTCGTGAACGAAATTTCGCGAAAGTTGACGAAACGAAATTGTGTTTTCTGGGGAAAATCAAGACAAATCATTTTGTGTCAGGACGGATGTGTCAATCTTTTTTACATTCATTCAACGTCTACTGACGTTAAATTAATGCAAAATAGACTAACTAATTTGCTGGCTGGATGGTATAAAAACAGGCACATAATTCCTCATCCCATCGTCGAAGCAACTGCAATATTTCTGTCGAAATTTTTTGCTAGATAAAAGCTTGAAGGCAAATGAAACCTTTGTACCTTATTTAGCAATAACAATGCAGCCTAGATAGCAAAAGTTTTATATTTTTGCATTACTTCAACGTCCAGCAATGTTAACATAGAATGTTTATTCATCGGGAGATGCCTTGTCCATTCCTTGGGGTGTTTTTTGAAGATAAAGTTTATCGGTTTGTCTAATGTACAAAGAGTCAATCGAACGTTGCACATGTACGGTTGGACAGTGCAAGGCAGCAATTCAATCGTTTTTGCATTGATATAACTTCAGCAGACGTTAAATCAATGTAAAAATGGCAGATTTGCTGTCTAGGATGTTAAAGCTATTGTTAGATGCAGCTTCGAATTCTCTGCTATCACATCAGTCCTTTTTGCGTTAGTGTACCATCTGTAGAGGTGAATTTAACGTGAAGAGAATGACTTTATTGGCTGGGTAACATCTTGATTGATCTTACACGTCGCCGGTTATCGAGTGAATTTCAGATTCCAGCCACAAGATAAGAACTCATTGACAGACATTGTACCACACACATGATCACATGACGCGAATTTCGGTGCCACTCAAATGGGTCAGTTCTTCCAACAATTTAACGTTAAAATACAAAACAAAAGCAAAACCTGGTAGGCCTACTGCTATTTTGCATTCATCAAATGCTGGCATTTGCACAACAATCTAACCTCTTAGTGTAATTTATTAAGAATCGATTTCGCTACAGTAATAGCATCTTCAGCTTATTCAAATTAAGCGAAACTTGAAAAGTATTGTAGAGATTCACCATGCTTGTCAAAATTAAACAATTCCTGTGACACGATAATTGTATATATGTTTATATACAGTAGATATACAGTAGACCTGTGTTTGTGGTGAATGTCAAACAGCACAGCGGTCAGTGATTTTCAACCGGGGTTCCGCGGAGCACTGGTGTTCCGTGAAAGCTCATCAGGTGTTCCGCAAGAAATTCATTAGTTTGACTAGTGTTCTATGGAACACAGGTCGAAAATCAAAATCACAAGAGCTTAGGATTTGTCTTTCTGCAATTTCTGCCCGAATATTAATTAGTGAACATCCAAACAGGCCCAGTTGTCACACTGACAAAAACTAAAAGTAAATGAATTGACGTTGTGTTGTTTATTTTATTGCATCATTACAAAATTTGGTTTGTTGTTCCGTAAGATTATTTTATTGCAGAGTGTTCCGTGACTCAAATAAGGTTGAGAAACAATGTCATAAATCACTGTCCAGTGTTTCGACCTGCAGAACATGTGGATCTCATAGACCCTGATATGAAGACATTGCACTGGTTGCAACAATTGGGAGATGTTGCCTGAATTACTGCCTCATAAACAAGAAGAAGACGACACAGCAGACATAACAAACAAATTTTCTTTTCCAGCATCATTGAACTTCTTTGCCCAGCTAGCAATATGTTACTATTTTAGATTGATACAACGTTAGCAAACGTTGTAAATTGCAGAAACATCAAATCATTGCTAAAAGAATCCATTTTGAAAGTTGCTTGAGAACTGATCTGTAAGACTAAAGTACAAAAACGTAATCACTGGACGCAAATGATTCCAGCTTCTCTCTAGCAGCCACTTCGGCTGGGATTGTTGATTTGAACGTTTTATTTTTGCGCGTAAAACAGATTTTCAAAGTTTGCAACAGGTGATGGATTGCAAAGTTAGATCTTCATTTGCTTTTATTGCTATTCTACAATGACGTGATTAAATTGACTTGAATTGACACCATTTTTTGCAAGACATACAACTGAGTCGTTTGTATCCAGCATTCCCGTAAGGTTGGCCTCTCTCTGAAGATATCGATTTTTTTATTTATAGATTTGCAGCAGTCACAAACGAAGACGATACCATAAGTTAAAATCACCACGAAAGAAATTAAACTTTTAAGTTCAAGGCGTTGCAACTACAACCCGGTGCCTGCGGAAGTTGTCTTACCACCATGAAAGTTGCGCTATGCGATCGTTTTAACAACATGTCAAATAAATATCTTGCGGCTTTGCCAATCATTTTTTCCCACAAGCTCTGAGACGTGACGTCATATGGCTTCTTGGCAGCATTCTTTCGCGTATTGAGCGATTTCTTGGTTCCGTCTGCAATAAAATGGCTTTTAAGCTCGCAAAAGTTGATATTTTTGCATCGTTTTTACGTCAAGTGACATTTAAATGTTGTAACGCGGCAATTCTGTAACCTGGGAGTGAGATTTCTTCTTAGCGGGGAGCCCGAAGTATTTTGTTTTCCAGAACTGTTCTATAGTTGGTAAGTAAGGCAATTTTTCAATAAACTTATATCAGACTACATAAAAGTGATGATAGATTTCTGATATTGTTGGCTGTTTTTAGATTTCGTTCACATTAAACAAAAGTTTAGATTTTAAACTTGAAAAGTGCCTGTCAACAAACTTCGAGCTAACATAAGTTTTAGTAAATTAAAAGTCACTAAACTTTTCAGAAAAGTCTGGTTGCTTTTCTCTGAAATCCGATCTTAAGTAAGGCGGCTATTATTTTGGAAGGAATTCTTCAACTTTTGTATGTTTATGTCTTGCTACGTATTAAGTTGTACAAGCTGCGGGATTAAACCTATCACAGACAATCACTTTCAAGTGCAATTTCAAGTAGTTTAATCCAAAAAAAACCCAATAAAGTCTAAACGATATTTGTAAAAGCAAGCCTTGACTAGCCCATAAAATCTTAATGATATTTTCATACATAGATATTAATATTTTGTCTTATAAAACAGCAGAGAATTTGTTTTGTTTCAGCGTTTATAAGACAATTTTCGCTTGACTGAATTTTTAAGTAGTGAGATACAGGGCACAGGCCTAGACTTGCCATACATTGAGCTTTGCTCTTAAGGAGATGCCAGCTTCTTTTGCAATCCAATTTTGACTTTGTTTATGATTAAATTTTGCTGTGGACATTTTAATGATAATGTAAGGGTTTATTCTCGGCCACATAGCAGCGTACACCAGGGAAGGTCGTTGGGAGGATAATTTGGGCTCCGTACTAACGAGACCTTAGAACCCCAAATTAAAACACTTCCAAGAAAAACCCACTATATCCAAAAAAAATCGCGACGGCTTCTTCAAGTACCCGCCCCTTGGAAAGGTTACAAACCTTAAAATCGTCCCAGGTAGGAACCAAAAGCACCCCCTGGACCTCTTTGTCAACGCTATTCTTTACGCACGGTCTTGCATTCAGAAGGTTAGAGAAGATATGACCCAATCAAGTTTCAGACAAGTACGTTGCTGCCATTGTCAAGTAATCCTACCGGTTCTTGAATTTTAAAGCCCCATACAAGCACACGCATATAACCCAAAGTTTGCCTCCTCCAATGTTGTTTTGCCGCTAGGACTTCGTATGGGTAAAGAAGAAAACACACGATCGATTGCATTGGCAGGGAAGGCTTTCTTTCTGCAATGGCCTGCAATTGGCGATAAATGATGATGGTGCTGGGGAAATAAATGATCCGCCCCTCTACTGCAGCCAATCAAGCTATGTTTAATTGAAGAATAGGACAACGCCCACTTTTGTTTCATGACTTACGATCGTTGCGAGTCTTGTATTTGACTTGGGTTGGGGTAAAATGTAGGTGATTTAAAATGCAACAGAATTAGTCATGGATTACTTTTAAGAAGTTGATTATTTCTGCCTTTTTGTTAAATAGGTTAGGAAAGTGCCACTTTTTTAACCTGCCCACTCAAATGACAAAGTCCTTTACTTCTACATCGTCACCATGTCGTATGACCGATGCTTATCCAACAACTTCTAAGTTGTATCCCAATTAAAAAAAATATGCAAAACCGGAAAACTGGTGTTTTACTCATCGTTGGTAAACTCAGTTAATGAAAACCACCACTTCAACGTTAAAACAATACGAAAAGGCAATTTTGTCAACCATAAAGAATGAAAGAAACCGAGGAGATTATTTAAAGTCCACAGCAGCTTTGCTCACTTCTGACAGCAAAGTGGCGAACCGGTTACCAGCTAATGTTTTTCGACCTCTTTTGCTCAAGGCTGTGGCCGATCTTTTTGCGTCTTTTTAACGTAAAAATTATAGTTTATGATGTCAGTGGCATAGCAAAGTGATGACATAACCCTCTTGTGGTTAGTTTCATTGAACTTGATGGCTCCTATGCTTCGAAAACAAACAATGATATCACGTTATCTGATGTTAGATCAATGTGTGCGGCCCACTGGCAAATGCTTTATATCTCTTGTGTTTTTTGTCATCGATGAAATTGCGAAAACTTTCCCAAATCATTGTTTGAATGTCATGGGAGGAAATTCTCTTTGCCGGTTTGTGACGTCATAAGTCATCTCTGGAGACCGTCATGTTGTATTTGCTTCTTCAAGTCATTTGAGAAGAATTTTGTTTTCAGTTTAAGTCGTTGATTTGAATTAACGAGGTTGCACTAACCGGCGAGGTCATTTGTGAGCTGGAAGCCCCTTATGAGATTCTAATGAATTCAACTGCACCTAAAAATTAATTTTGATAAACTTTCTTCTGAGGCAACTTGACGACGGCAGTGACGTTCGCTTGACGCCAGTTCGAAGCCCACCAAGAGCACACAGCGGTGTTTTGTCAACTTTTTCAACCAGAAAATCAGATTTTGTTTCAGTGATTCAATGTCTGCAGACGTCATTTCAATGCGAGAAAAGATTGATTTGCAGTCTGAGTTGTGCTGACATACTTGAAAGTTGCATTTGAAACCAAAATGATGGCCTCGAACTACTTCACTGCAGACGTTGAATCAATGTAAAAACGACTGATATGCCGTATAGATAGGTTAACGTGAACTTCGTGAACGAAGAAGCTTCAAGATCAAGCGGCGCTGGTTCGACTCTCGGGGTGTGCGCTTGAGCAACGCATTTCAGGACTGCTCTCCATTCAGCGGCACCTAATAGATAGAATAAATCCCCGGCAATAACACTTCAACAATCGGAAACTTCACTCTGTCAATCTCAGTAACTGGGTCTGTGTCAAGAGCCTTTACGAGTATGTGAAACTACCAGGAATAACCTATCAAGGTTTGTCAGTCCGAGGATAAAGATTCAAAACCAACCAAACCAAAGTGTCGTCTAGCTCGGCGTCATTGTCTTCATTGTCACTCGATCTAATTTTTTGATTAACAGTCATGCTCTTGGATACGACTCACACACACACACACACACAAACACACACACACACACACACACAAACAAATCTTGGTGAATTACAAACAACAAACCAAACTTTCTGTTATTTCAATCAATATATTCACAGTGTTTTTTCAAATCTGACGTTTTGTGATCTTCGCACTTTTACACTACATTCTTTAATTTTGCCTGACACATAAGTTTGACATTTATTACTCTACTTTCCCTTGGCTTAAAGTGCTTAAACTCAGCTCAAGATAATTTGTTATTCTGGTTTTAGTAACAAGATGTTTATTTTGTTGTATTTGCTTGTAGCTTAACTTGGTCATTAAATGGGATGTGTTGATGTGGCTTCACTGGTGTGACACAGACCGTAAATAATTGTTACAGTTTTCTGGCTTCTTCAAGTAACGCTGACTTTCTTTGTCACACAGTTATTATGTCTGACGTGTTTGAAACATAAGTTGAAACTGTTTTCTAGCTGCTAAGAGAAATCAGTCTTTTCGTTGACTTAACGCCTGAACAATTTGCATCAGAGGAACCAACTTCTTCTTTATCTACACTTGAGCTGCATCCAAAGTGATGCAAAGTTTTGTACATTTTTGGGAATTAGTAATTTTAGAAAGTTTAATTAATATTTCTTGTATTCCGTTGATAACTACGGGCCGTGCTGCCACAAAATGTTGGTAAAAATGATGATAATAATAACATTACTGGGGCGATCGCCCCCACCCCCTAAAGCACTGAAAAGTAACTTTATTTACGGTGTATTTGCAAGGTCGGATTAATGTAAACCTAGACATTAATCTGTTTTGTTGAAATGGCCCCCTCCGGCTACTAGATGAATCCGCTCCTGGTGTGTTTTCATATAAAGCTGCATCCACCGCAGATATGCGTTGCCCTCATTGCTTTCCAGGGCATGTACTTTAAGAACTTTTACAACAGACAAAACGGTATATATGGTACAATAATGAAATAGAAACTTCCGTCATAAAGCTGGTAGTAATCGACCTGACACCTTGAGGTGGCCTCAGGACTGTTGAGAGATAATTTGGGCCGGGTACTAATGAGACTCTCAGACTCTAGATCAAGGCACTTCTAGAAAATAATACGTGATGCTTTTTAAAGCTCCTGGAGCCTTTGGAAAGTTTACTGGTCCAAAAAATAATCCAGGCCTCGGGTCCCAAAGTATCTCCTTGACCTCTGTCAACGTCACTGGGTAGCCTCGTCTACTTTTATCAACAGTACGCAAGAAATTGAAAGGTTGCCCGACAAACAATCGCATTCTGCATTTTGAAACTTTATGAAATATTTTGAGCGGAAGAAGTCTTACTCTTGATGACGCAGTTGTAGATGTTGCCGGTCATTTTCTTTGGTGGTAAACACATGTTCAGGTTCATGTTCTGTTACTGCACAAAAATATTCAAAATCAGCTGTATTAGGACAACACAAAATACTTCGCTATTTCACCGGGAATGAAAGAAAACACGACTGAAGACTATTGAGTTAAAATAAAGAAAATTGTGATAATACTTTTGTTTTAAACACTTGTAATGTTGCACTTAAAGTTTTGTTTCTTGATCATTTTTTAATGTGTTACTTGTAAACTTATTTACCTATATTGCTCTGGTTTGGCATCTAAATCGGCTTCGTACCTGTTTTTGAAAATGAAATATTAAAACGTTTGCTACTACGTAAATCAACATAAAAATTACATCAACATGAAAAAATTTAGTTGGCAATGGTCCGTGAAGGTGTTGAAGGCAAGTGTTGTGCTAATTTCCCTTAATGGGTCATGTAGTTGAAGTCACCCAAGAGGCTCTGTTTGTTCGTACTGCGTGTGGCCTCAAAAAAAGGAAGACAATTTCTCCGTTTTTGTGGTAGTTGAATGAATAACAAACGAGTTTTCGTTTTTGTGCTATGAATCAACAATGCAAAAAGCCATTTTCGCTTCGGCAACGAATAGCAACTTTAGCCATGACAGGAGAACAAATATGATAAACTTTAAAATAGACGACAGGAGAATTTGAGTTTCGCTAAATATTTTGTAAATTTTTCTGGAAACTCTATCTTGGCCAGCAATATTGCGTGCAAGGTAAACTGGTTTGCAAGTAAGTAAACCTAAAGAAATGGGAGTCATTTCATTTAATGATAAAATTTGTACAAAACTGTATGATCAACTAACTTTTAAAAACCACTTCTTTTAAAACATGTTAAGATTCGGCTTGTATTTCCGCATATTGTAGCCTATGAATTTATTTGAAGAAAACCTTAAACTCAAGAATCTTTGGGAGATTTTCCTTCAGTTCTCACCAAAAGTTACAAAACAAACACCTTTTGTTTCTCGGCAGCCGATTTGTAGCAAGAATAAACAGCGATAGACACCGTGTTTCGCCCATGAGACTGGGCTCGTCAGTATCGCACCGTATTCTTGCTACAAGGGTATTCGACCGCCGCTTTACCAGTTCGTTTAACTCTTTTATTTAACTCGTTTAACTCTACTGGTGAGTGTTCAGCCTTGTGCTGATAGCCGGGAAGAACGCCCCTCTCTTCACAAAGACCTTTTATTAAAATAACAAAATATTGTTTCTTTGCCTGATCCGCAGTCTTTTGCTGATGTCCTACACTGGATTTTGGTCTGTCTAGTCAAGAGGTTTACTCTGGGTCCGAATACCAAGTCTCATTTCCACAACTTCTAAGAGCAGGAGTTGATGTCCAAAGATGACGAAAGGAAGATGTTCCCTGGAAGATATGCTGCGGCCACAAGAGCATGCAGACAAGTTTATAGCAATGTTGTCAGGTAGTAGGATAAAATTCTAATCAAAAAAAGGACTATTCCTAAACAAAAGATTTTTTAGCTTATTGAAAAGTATTTACGAAAGTAGGGGTGCCCAGATTTTGTAGGCAAGGGTTCCATTTCGCTACTTAGGCTACTGGTCTTAGCGGGTTGCATTACATTTTCAATTTTTTTTTCTTAAAATTTGACTTTTAAGACTCTATTGGAGATCTCAAACAGAGCTGCATAAATTTTTTCCCAGTTGCATATGATGTGAGGGCCTCACTTTGACTGAAGTATTTCTACCATTGGGAGTATTTACCGTGAAGAATTTGGATCGTGTGAAATTTGTACACGGAGAATTTTCGCTTGGAAAATGTTTGCCTACAATCCTTATTACCGATACACTACTCAACACCTGGCCAAACATCTCTAGGCGGAGTCGCTGTCACTACTCAAGGGTGGTAGAATGCAGAGCCTCGCGATCCTCGAATGGGCGCAGAAAAAGATAAAGGTTAATGTCATTTTTTGCAAGTATTTTTGGGGGCCTATTTTTCCTTGTAAGAAAAATAAATTTATTGGCTTATTTGCCCTCTGTAGTTCAATTGTGCTACACAGTGCTATACTGAAAGCCATCGGTGTGAAGAGAAATTGCTTCCTTTTTCGTGAGGGACTTCTTCAAAGTTCAGCACAGAAGATGGAAAGCCAGGCAGAGGTATTTTTGTTTGGCGCTGCAATGATGTTGCATTTGTAAAAAAAGCTTTCAAGTACAAGACAAATTTACAATGTTAGATGACAAAAATTTAACGTACTAATGGCAGTCTGGGTGGCTGTTTCAGACCAGTCTGGTGGTTTAAAGTCCAAATTGCAGCAGCTGCAGTGTTTGCAACACTCCTTCTACGTCGTGTTTTTCAATCGTCAATGAATTAATGGCTTCATCCGTTGTCGTTTGAGAAGATTTTTATGTTATAAAGTTAAATACATTTCATTGCTTTTTTTGCATGCAAAAAATGACATTTAGGAAACAGGAAATTTGTTTCTTAGCCAAGGTCGTTGGTTATCTTTTAAACCATCCATTAAACAAGCAATAAAAAGACTAAAACTCGTTTCACCTCCAATACAATATAAATAAACGTTTCCCCAGGAGTGCGCGTGTCGCGGTCACAGGAGTCCACGGACATTCTGAGAGCAATGGCACATTTGCGTCCACAACCCAAACATCTGATTTAACAATTGTAAGATCGAGACGCGATCTTTGTGATTGAGAAGCGAGAAAGTCTGATCAAGTTGCGCTGACTGGTGATATCCTGTTGAACTTGAATTCTTGGCTTTATCGCTTTGATATTTATTGCATTGTGTTAGACGCTAGCCGCATTTGCTTCATTGCGGTTTTTTTTATGGGCATAAAAAAATTGCTGGATTTACGTTGTTAAAATGTTGCATGCAGAAAATATGCGCAGAATACGTGATCGCTTTTCCAATTTGTGTAAATTTATAAGGAGTTGTCGGCTCTTTGAACCACTTTGATCTTTGAATATTTTTAGGAAGCCCCAATTGTTCAAGTACACTTTGAATCACTTGTTCAATATTTGACGAATGTGCTCAACAATTACAATTATATCTCGCTGTACAAAGCAATACACCGACCCCAGCCTGCCAAATAAGTGATGTTAGCATTCATTCAGCACAAACTACACATATTCCAATGCAAATATGCTTTTTGCATGCCGAGCAATCTAACTTGTTTATGGAGAACGATAAGGTTTCCCAATTTAAGGAATTCAATGTATCCTAACGTTGTTTCAAAGATCTTGTCGACCATGTCCGTTTACAAAGGTCATTTAATTCCAGAACAAGTTGAAAGGTTAAATATCTATTCTTTGTACAAAATTGACAGGAAATTGTTGGCTAAATGTAGTACGCAGCCTACTTTCTTCATGTATGTCCTCACCAATCAGTTTAATCTATTTTCAATTAATTTGACATGTGACAGCATCACATTGAACGTCAATGCAACCAAAGCCAGACAGAAAACATTGATTTCAAGTCTGCAGATGTTGAATAAACATTAAAAAGACGAAACTTGTTCCCAAACGTTGTCCAGAACACAAAACAAGAGAAAATATCACAAACCCAAAAGTATCTCACAAATTGCAAAATCACAAATTGCAAAAAGCAGGGACATATTTAATCTACCGAGATGTCCATTTGATGCCATATCTTATCTGGTCAGTGCTTCTTCCTCTTTGTTTGAGGTTCTGGGGCCGAGGGTCTATTGTTTTACCACCCCAGCTTTACGATGTTCTCGGACTGCACTGGAAGGCTACTAGAGAGCAGCCAGTCTTTGGTTTCAACATCCGAGACACGCAGACCTGTGCTGGATTTGTGGAGTGAGTCGTCGAAAAAAACTTCGAGCAATGCGACCAAACTTCGAAACTCAGTAAAGCCGATCAAGTCATATTAAACTAAAGATGGTCTTTTCTAACCTCTTCTTTCATTGCTATTTGATTACAAACATTGAATGCCTCTTGTAAGAAAAGTTTTCAGTTTTTTTTTCCTTTTTTTGCTATTTGTAACAATTTGTGCTGATATTGTTCTCTTGCATGGTTTCTAAAATTGGAAAAAGCAAATCTGTTTTCCATGGGAGTGTTCTTCTAAACGGGCAAATATTTTTTGTTTATAGGAGAAGTTTCAGATGGGAAAGAATGGAAGAAGTCGTTTTCAGTAGAGAACTAATTCTTGGTGGAGGAGTTATTTTTGATAAAAGAGCTATTTGGAATAGGAGATAATTTAAGGAGAAGGGTTTGTATTAAATGGAGGATTACATCGAGATAAAGATGGAAAAGGTCTTTTTAAATGGAAAGGTTGTTTTTGATAGAGGAATGGTTTCGAATCAGAAATCATTCCAAATGGAAGAGGGGTCGTTTTGCAAAGTTGTGTGTTGAAAAAGCCAAGATGAAGTTTTGTGAAGAGTGAAATGTGAAAGATCACAACTAAGATGGGTCACTCTTAGGGATGTTGTAGTGGAATAATTTAAAACATTTGCAATTCACAGTGTTCTCGTTCATGGACACTCTTTCAAAACCACTTGTTTAATTTCTTATACAAACTGTGCTTTTGGTTCCAACTACCGCAATAAATTTTCCCTACGATGTTGAAATTTTTACAAATGGGTTACTTTACGTATTTCTATTTTTTGTGGTATTTTGGCTTTTGTAACAATAGAAGATATTTTTGTAGTTTACTTCAAAAATCTGACAATTAAGAATAGTTTTGAGAATTATTTACAAAATCTACAAAACATATGGTCACAACTAGACAGGAAATGACTGCAGGAATTGCATTTGCGTGTAAGAAAATTTTCCTCTCACGTTTCAGCTTTAGCTTGGAGAGACACAACAGAAACTGCATCGGTAGAACACGTTGGCTGAATCATTTACACACATCCCGCACACATCATTTCTTTTTTGTTATAGGCTACTTTTTATTTGGGAAACATAAACTTACGAAATTTTTAAATTTAAGAAAACGTAAGAGGCAATGTTAGCGTACATGGTTTTACCATCTAAACAAAAACGATTGAAAGGAAATTTATTATACCTGAATTTAACAAGTGGTAAACGTAAATGAGAAAGCTTAAAATACTTGAAGTTAAATAAATTAAAATACGTTTTTACAAAATTTTCCTGATTGTCTCGTGGCATAATGAAGTCGCAGTAATGTCACGCTACAATCGCTGCATTTTGCATCACCATGAAATATTAATGAGATTGGCCATTGTTCTACACTTCAACTGTAAGTATATGACAAGGAATTGCATTACTTCTATGGTTTTCGCAGAAATTGCATTCGCAGTTAGGTCACGAAGAGAAAATCACTAATTTCATAAAATTTAAACGAATATATTTTTTATTCAGCATTAACCATTTGAGGTTGATGAAAAGAAAGGCCACGGCTTTCTCATTGGAAATATAGCTGACTAAGACACACAGAAGGGTTTGTGCTACCTCTCAGCCACATAAAGCTTCCTTACTTTATATTGAATGAATGTGAAACCTCAAATCCTTGAAATGTGATGTCACAATTTGCGGTAACCTGACACTATTCCGGCTTTGCAATTATGAATTGGTCCATGGAATGGTTCCCAACCCACGCAGCATAATTTGATCATTGCCTTTCCACGAATTGTTCCACCGTTTTGTTTCATACACACAACAAAGTCTCTCTGTGGCTGTCATATTCTTAATGCAGTACAATTAATTTTTCATGCATTGATGTTACATTTTGTATGCTTCAGATTTACATAGGTTTGGTTTGAATCCATCGCTTCTTTTAACTTCCTACTTGTCAGAAGCCCATATGATCACCGTTGTCGATTGCATCTCGATTTGTCATGGAGATCTACTGCAATGGCATTTTCATCGTTGCGCGACTGACTTAGCGGAGTTTATCACGTTTGTGGTGGCGTGATTGGAGCATTTGTTTACAGTTCAACTTTTTTTAACTTGCCATCAGGTTGTTGTTCAGTCGTCCCATATGCTCAGATCGAAAAATAATTATGAGGACTGGAATTGCTATGAGGACCAACACGTATGTGCTTTTGTATGATTGCAAAATATTAAACGGCTCTTGTTTGATAAGCTATACCAGTAGCGTTGACAGGGGAGTTCAGGGGTACTTTTGGACTCGGACCAGAATAATGTTAGGGGTTCGTCATATGTCCAAGGGGCCCAAAAATTGAAAAAATTACCGCGTATTCTTTAGCTGTAGTGCGCTTTCCTTAAAAGAGTGTGATTTTGGGGCAGAGGATCACATTGGTACCGGGCCCAAATAATTAGCTCTTCAACTGCCCTGTGCTGTACACATACATTTTTCAACAATAGTTGCAACTTTCATCTGATGAATGCAAAAGTGAAAGCAGAAACATACAAGTTGTTTTATTGCTTCACTGACGTTTCGCGCACCATGACAATGCGCATCCTCAGAGCGAATAACATACAAAAGATGAGGTGAAGTGAAGAAATAAAACAACAACAACTTGTATGTTTCTGTTTTTACTTTCGCATTCATCAGATGAAAATTGCAACTACTTACTGCTAAAAAAGATTAATCCCGATGACCACCCAAACTTTTCAGTATTCATAGACACACACACCAACACACACACACACACTCACATACACTTTAACGGACTCCTGTAAATCACTGGACTAAAGTGATTGCATGAAATGTTTTTGTGAAAGAAACGATTGATTTGTTTTTCTTTCTGCCTGTCAATCATCGGAGATCTCATCAATGAATCCGATTTTGAAACTGGTTTCAGTTCCTTTGGTTTACAAAGGCGAATATGAGAAGCATCATGCAACAGGAAATAGGCTACTTCGCTATGTGATCCTTAATTAAAGTCTATCTCTATAGTTTGGATTGGAATATTTCTAAATATAGCCGACAATATTTTTAATGCAGCTTTTGAAACAAATGTTAACTAAACAACCATGTTTGAATTTCGGCGTCGTAGTTGTACTGTAGTTGTGGTAATGATAGTCTGCTATGGTTTTTGTCACTCTGCAGCAGTTGGATCTATTTAGAAAGTAAATCTTTCTTCTATTGTTGTGTTATTTTCATCAGGTTATTACTTCTATTCTTCCTTATTATTATGCATGAAAAGGCACAACTCGTACACGCACTACCATGTAGCCCATTACAACTTCTGATAGGGCATGTCCCGACTAGGGAATGGAACCAACAACCAACGCTTATCAGAAGCAAAGTTACAAACCACCGTTAGCTGTTCAGGCGGAGTTGTAGCATTTGTAAAGCACGGCGAGTCATTTTTGATGGCAATAATAGAGAGAACATAGTATTTCCAGACAGCAAAATTCGTCCTTTTTACATTGATTCAACGTCTGCACACTTTGAATCAATGTAGGCCTAAAAATGACGGATTTTGATGTCTGGTATCAGCGTAGCGTTGCTCGGTCAATGAAGCTGGCCAACTTGACCATTAAGTTTCATTGATGAACCCTGACAGAGAGTTTGAATCGTCACTTTTACGTGCCCAAATTAGAGTAAAGCGTAGACTGCTGGGTTTGTGTCCTCAATATGAGTTTCTTCTTCACCAAGAACATGGTTTACATTACATCAAATATGGTTACTATTCACTAAAAACCTCTACAGCTTGTTTCACCCTAAAAGAGGGATCATCAGGAGGTCCTTATTCAAACAAGGACCTCCTGATGATCCCCTTTTAGAGTGAAACAGGCTGTAGAGGTTTAAAAGGTCTGAATTTAAGGGGGGCAGAGGGTGCCCCGCGCCCCCCTGTTGAACGGCCCTCCGACGTGGAAAAAATGTGATTTTGTGTTATTATTATTTATTTTTTTTCTTTCAGCCTTTAAAGTTTCTGCAAAATGCTGGGCAGTGCTGGATTAATGCTACTGTAGACGTAGAGGTGGTTTTTCGCACCATCGACACGAAAAATTTTTTTACACGGGCGTCTCCCGATCTAAAAGTGCTCCGGGCCCCCCATCAGCTAAATTCGGCCTAAAATTTTTAGTGAATAGTAACTGTATTTGATAAAATTCACTCTGCTTGGAATTTTGCTTGGCATTGAGCACTTTTTGTAGTATTAATAGTATTTATTGCTTTACATTATAAATGCAACGATGTCACTTTTAACCTAATTATTGAGGTAGAACGTAGCTGACAAAATAAAGCAAAATAATTTGATTTGGTTGAAACAAGTTTACAAAAAGACTTAATTTGAAATAACCAAGAAGCGAATTTGAGTTTGTTTCAAAATACTGTCCCCGATACTGCCGAACACTTTGAACTGCAATAAGCTTTCTAGTGAATTTCCAGAAATGTATTTAGATTTATTGTGCATATGCCACTACTTTTTGCACTTACATGAAAGCACTATTACACAAAAAAAAGTAAAACAAATACACGGTTCTATTTCTAAATGAAGATGATAAATTACATGAGACAAAAGTGGGCACGTTTTCTAAGAACAGAAACAAAAGTAAGCCTATGCTTTTTAGATGTTGGCCTATAAAAATAAAATAGAAATACATCTCAAACAATAAAGCTGTTAAGCATTAGAAACTGGCAACCCTGAAAGCAAATAAATATCGCCGTCTGCGTTGAGAATGGTGCATCTTTTCTGTTTCACAAACCACCACAGACGGTAGAAAAACATTTTCACTGAGTAGGTGTGAACATACAAGCGTCTTATTCCCACGTTCCTACAGCCAAGATTCTCATTCCTAACCTCAATGCTGCAGCCAAAGCTATGGTCACGCGTGAATGGCTTGTTTATTCGGCAACAATAAAGTGTTTTGTTAAACAACAATGCTGTGATTGAATGATGCTACTGAGTTTTTTAAAAAGGGATATTTTAGTCGCCACACGCCCACACCTTTGACAAGTGTCACCGATGGACATTGATGAAATTAGGTTATGTACAACAATATGCACTTGGCCTACGGTGCAAGTATTTTGCAATATGATTCAATAAAACTATGTAACAAAAAGGATTGTTTGAATAATGTAAGTTTTTAAACTTTACTACTGTTTTTCAGTTTTGAAACTTTTTACAATTGCTTGTGAATTGCTATATCACTTTTCTCAACGCTGTCAGTTCAGTTTAGCCGTTTATTTCACTCAGACAAGTGTTAGGTTAACAAGATTTTGCCAGTTCAAAGGGTTAAGAACACATCTTACTAGCCTGGTTAGGTATATTTTTACTATTTACAGTCTTACCTTACATAACAATGTGTTTGCGCGGGATCTCTGCATTGTTTTCACTACTACGGATTTAACAAGACACGAAATGCGATATCTGCTCAGATTTAATGTTTTATGATGAAACAATTAAAAAGAAAAGCGAGGTTCTTATTTGTCCATTTAAAAACTTCAACGAGTTTTGCACAAAAGCAGCATCTCGCTTTCCCATTATGAGAAAGTGTCTTCCCGAATGGCACTTGTCACTCCATTGTTATGACTTCAATTCAAACCAAACACTGAGTATAAAACCGTTGATTTCATCAAAAACAACAACAGATACGGCGGGAACAGACCGACTAATAAATTTTGAGACTTTTTGCATAAAATTTACGTTTTGCAACGGTAAATTAAAAGCAAACATTCTCACAGTTTTTTTAAAATGGTCTGACCCCTTATTGAAACTTGAGACCGTAACCCAAGGCTCAGAGCTTTTCCGTCTGAACTCTTCAGTATAAAATACTCACTGCATTCAATGTCCCTTTACACTTGCCAATGTCTTTGCATTTCAAACTGCGATGATGTTAGATTAGTGACTGATTACTGATTACAGTTGCACAGTGTTGCCATACTGACACGTCAAACTATAGTAAAAATAACAACATCTATGAATACTAGCTTTGACAGGGGTCCAGGGGTTAGTTTGGTCTCAGGCCTTGGATCTTACTGGACTTCGAGAACTTTTGAAAGGCCAGAGATTAAACAATAACCCCAGAAAACATTTCGACCATCTCCTCCCGAGTGGAAGTATCCTGAATGCATTACATTTTTTCAATGTGGTCTTATTTTTACCAAAGAGGCCCAGATTTTCACCTGAATTATGAAGACTTTCTATTGACGCTATTTTACACCCAAGTGGCGTGAAATAAATTATTATTATTATCATTACCAGGACGAGCCAATAATCGTATATTTCAGAAAGAAATTCGTAGAAAAGCAAGCTTCTAGAAACATAGAATTGGTTCAATTAGGTGCTACGGTTCTCATCCTGGGCGGAAGCCAAAATACGATACTTCCTAATTCTTATATCCAAAATATTTAACACATATTTTAAAGCATGCGGTAGGCTACGCTCAAGTTGAAGAAAGCCTGAAGAATTTAAATTTATTTTTGCAAATTTAAATTCCACTCATGACTACGAAAGAAGCGATGACAAACTTCAAAAGTTGATGTACCTGCGTAATTGCCATGCGATTTTAAAATAATTAATATGACTTTATTAGTTTTATTTTCTTTATCTTTCTATCAAACTTCTCCAGCAAAGTAATTACAAATCGTCCTGGTTACTTTCATTTATTTCGTCCCTGAGTAAGCAATGGTTGAAAGAACGATTCGGCATTGAGCAGTACTTCGTTTGTTTTATATGAAATGTAAATACCATTGAAAATCAAACTTAGCTGTAATTAATAACCTCCTGAGCGAGTTCGCAGTCAGAAATCTGTCTTTCTTACGTTGATTCGAAATTTATAGACGTTGAAGAAATGAAATCGATTTAAAAAAACGGTTTTTCTACCAAAGACAGGTCAATGTCACAACCAGGCGATACCGGGTTCTCACCTGACTGGTTCTTTTGGCGCCAATTTCGCAGTGCTTTGGCGCCGCAAACGGATAAACATAACAAATAGCATTGGCTCCAATGACAAACCGTTTTTATAAAAATAAATCAAATCGCAGACTGTGTTTTGTGGTGCGCATATTTTCAATGCTAACTAAGGCTGTAAGGCAATCTGTTGTGGAATTGTTATTAACTTCTTTGGCAAAAGCAGCTAACTTTCTCCAAATACATTAACATTCTTCTTTCCATGCCCGGAGTGACAATACTGATGTCAGAATGACGTAATGGTTTAAACCATCATCCAGACAATGCATTCCGATTGTTTTGCGTTGGATCTACGTCTGTTGACGCTCAATTTACTCTAAGTTCAATAAACTGGTTTGTTGACGGGTAAAGTCTTTGCTCTTGACATTTGATAGCGAAAAGAAAAGTCAATTTGCAAGGCGATAAAATCACTGTTTTACGTGCGTCAGATGTTTGCTTCTATTGATTACTGTCCGAATCGTTATGAAGATAAGAAGGTTCTAGGTTGAATTGTTTGCCTTGATATTGATATTGAATGCTGACTTTACAGAAGAAATAACAGAAATTCTTGCCTTGAAAGCATTGATTCAATTAAAGTTCTCAATCAATCTTCTTGTGCGAAAAACATTCTTTATATGAATGAAGCAACCGAATAGTAGTCAAGGACTGCGATGCAGTGCACGGTGCGTATGGGTTCGATTCCAGACCAAATCATATCAAAGAATTTAAAAATAAAACTGACGACGTTCTTGTTTGCTCAAAGCAGCAAAGATAAGTTGAAAGCAGTGCTATTGACAGGGGGTTTAGGGGGTTCAGGGGGTACATTTCGACGGCCTGGGAACTTGAAACAACTACTGCGTATTCATTGGATATAGTGCGTTTTTCTTAGAAATGTCTTGATTTGGGACCCAAAGATCCCATCGGTACCGGGCCCAAACTATCCTCGCAACTGCCCTGGGTGGAAAGTAATGTACCTACGTCATTGGTACCTACGTCATCGGTATGGCAATAACGTAAGAAATGTGGTGATAGACAATCATTATAGCGTTCTGTTACAAAGCTATGGAACACCCCTCCTAAGGCAACAAATCACTTTTCTTTTGTATGCAAACGTTGAATCGATGCAATAAAAGGCTGGTTTGATTGTTGTGGTTACATTTGTTTGACAGACATAAGAATCCATCTATTTTTAGAAACGGGCCAAAATCTAATACATTTTTTGAACAATTTAATGTTAGACTTAGAGTAAACTAACACATACAGTCAACTTTTTTTTTGTTGCTTGTCCTTGCTTTTCGCAGTGCACATTAGCTACCAGAAATATAAACACATTCTTGCATTATTACAGCAAATTCAGATTTCTCGGATTTTACTTCATATTGCTTTGATGTACCTGTTTGGTGTTAGTTGAACTTGGCAGACGCAGTGAGTGGGTACTTTCCAGTACCGCAATTGAAACCACAAATGCGCCACTAGACGTCATAGATCAGGTCCAATTATTTCATGCTTTGCCATGAAATGACGTCATCATCTTTGCTCTTTCTTGGCAGAAAACCTTTTTGATGATAATTCAATTTTTATTTTTTGAAAACGCACGCTACAGGTAGACTTTTTTTCCCAGTACAGTATCCGTATTGCTTTATGTCGCGAGACAAACCAAAACTGTTTTCCTCTTTTGCTGCAGGCTTACTAATGACTGTCTGCAGACGTTGAATCAATGCAAATGTGAAGGATTTTGTTGTCTGGGAAGTTCAAAACTTGATGAGATTGCAAAGTGACAGTTATGATCACGCGTGCAGGGTTACGACAATGTTCCGATGATTCTATTTGAATAAGCTGAAGATGCTATTACTGTAGCGAAATCGATTCTTATCAAATTACACTGAGAGGTTAGATTGTTGTGCAAATGCCAGCATTTGATGAATGCAAAATAGCAGTGCCATGTTCCAGAGAGGATTGTTATTTGTTTGTTACAAAAAGAGGAACTCATTTTGTACTTGATGAGGTAAGTGAAGTCCAAAAGCATTACCTCATGCCTCTCATGAAAGCAAAGACACCACTTCACAGATAGACCAAGGTATGAAACAGTAAGAAGAACTTTTATGGATGATAAATATTTATCACATAAATATACGCGATATTCCGCGGTTTGGTCTTCCGCTTTATAGCCGACGAAATTAACTACAGCAAGAATGCCAATAATCCCATGATCAACTTTACCGAGAAATTGCGCTCAAAATATCAACACGAGTCCTTTCATCTCTCATTTTGATCAGGCAATTGTTTTCCCCGGCACGAAAAATTCGCCTTTTTTGCAATTGGGTAAACGTTTACAGACGTTGAATCCATATAAAAAGATGTATTTTGCTGGCTGGGTGATGTGTCATGTCTGCGTGTGGCAGCGATTACGTAGGCGCTTCTATCGATTATATTGACAGACATTTACACACCAAATTTTTTTGCTCTGACTGTTCTGCTGTTTTGCATCAAGTATTAGACCAATGTCGGTGAACTGGTTTAAAATTAAGTAAACGTGATTATAACGGACTTGATTTTTTATTGATGGTATACTATACAGTGATAGTAATGGGTTGAAATTAGGGATTTGTCCGAATTAAGTCAACCCAATTTTACCCTGTCGAACATCGGTAATTTAAAGCAACCCAATTTTACATCTCGTTTGTCACTTGCAGAATATGTTTTCTAGTTTTTAAAGCGATTACATGAATCAAACTGCCAATAAGCCGATATAAGTTTCACCACTAATACCTGCTGATTGACTTTCACTCACTTAGGGAAAATGATGCCTTCAAGCAGCGACTATGCATTTGGAGAGTATGCAGTTAAAAAATCGTAATGCAAGTTTTCTTGTTTAGAGTTTGTGTGAAAAGAGCTTTTTTTTTAAAGGTTATTTAGTTTCTTTTACAAGGAAGTTCAGTATTTCGAAGAAAACAAAACAGTTGTATCTACGACAAAAATACATCTCCAATCTTAAAACGAATCAAGTTGTTTTTAGGACAATTGTGTAATTATATTAGGACAAGGTGATATTTTAATATTACGTAATGTCAATCTTTAACTGTTTCTAATCACAACACATTTCTTACATTTGTACACACGTTGCAAAATTTGTTGATTTGAAACGCTGCAATGCGATGTCATGTTTTTTAAATTGCATTTTTGTGATTTTAATTCTTCTTACGAAATTACTCTTTGACTTGATTTGACCTTAGCTTTCAGGCATTTAAACTTCACCAAAACGATGAGCCGGTTCAAAGCCAGAATGGTTAGCAATCACCTCCGGGTCTGGTAAGCTTCAGTAGTTCAAATCTAAACATGGTACGAGTTCAAAAATATACAGTCGCTAAAGTAATTGAACAGCGACAAAAAATAAACACTCTGGTCAAGTCACATTGTAATTAAAACTTTTTCAGCATATTTTGATTGCGGTCACTGGCACGCCAAGTGCAGCTTGTTCTAAAACACTATTTCATTTCTATTAGTAAGGTATGGAATATAAAGAGATCTTTAAGAGTGTGCAAGTATCCACCGGTTCGACACCGCTCAAGAGCATGTGGCTATGTGTTTGGCAAGATACTTAAACGCACTTTGTCGATTGCGGAGTGGCACCGCTTCGACTATAACCCTGAGTTTCTTTTATGTATAAACAGTATACTGCTCTAGAGAGAAATGCCTTGTCAAATGCCTTCTCAGGGCTACAGCCTGTTGAACTAAACTACGTATCCGAACAATTTGCGAAGAACCGTTTTATTCGATCAAAATAAGTCATATCCAGAGTTTGGATCCTAAGTCAAAATTTGCAGACCATTGTTTATATCAACTTTAGCTTACGATTTTACCAACTTTACCAGAAACTGTGCACAATCAATAGCCGAGTTATTGCTATACAAGCATATCATTGCAATTGGTGGTTGATTTTGAATCTGTATCCTCGGACTGACAAAGCCTTTGATAAGTTATTCCTGGTAACTTCGCATACTTATAGAGGCTCTTGACGCAGGGCCGGTTACCGAGATTGACAGAGTGAAGTTTTTTCGATTGATGTAGTGTTGTTGGCGGGAAATTATTCCATCGACAAGTTGCCGCTGAATGAAGAGTAGTCCTTAGAATGCGTTGCTCAAGCACACACCCCGAGAGTCGAACCAGCGCCGTGTGATCTTGAGCCGGGCGCGTAACCACTGAGCTAACAGCGCGGACAATTCTTTGCAATATCAATTGAAAATAACTTTGACCGAACTATGTTTGAACTTTTGCTATTATGGTTTTTAATCATAACTTTTCATAAATTTACATCATTTTTTTTTCGATTTTTGGATCAAGATTCTTTCAGCAAACTTTTATATCAATTCTGTACAACCAGGTTTTTTATTCTAGGAGAATCAAATCGCTTTTATACTCAGATACTGTAGATTGAAAATGATTAAATTTCCGATTTTCATGGATGACAAAAACAAAACAGCAAGTAACCTAATGTTTTGTTTGTCAGAAGATTTTTGCAAAAATGCAACAAACAGTTGTGACGTCACAGATATTTTTCAAAGAGCAGTGGCAATAAAATTAGGAGTCGTATACAACGACATCAAAAAGCACAAACAGAGGTTCACCAAGCAAGGAGTCGACAAATGGCGCCACCTGTTGGAAATCAATAAACTGAAATAGTCCACCAAGTTATTGCGTTATAGTCGTTCAATTACCTACGACAATTGCTTAAAAATTGTTATCTCTCCATTAGCAAAGTCTAAAAGAAAGAATACGTGTCTACTAAGACCATGGAAGTCTCATCAATGTCATATATTTTGCAATATTTTTCCCTACGAAGCATGTGATAGATTTGCAAACTTACATTGAGTTTTAAAAAGATATCTTGGTAGATCTGCAGTTGACAGATGCGCAGCGCGTTATCAGCAGAACTTTGACCTCTGCAATTACTGGCATTAAAAACGCAACAAAATGTTAATGTGGTTTTATCGTTTTTACAGTGTCATGTTCTTTAAAGCGTAAATAAGAAACCCTAACCCCTGTTTGCTTAGACATAATTTTTTGGCTGTGAGCTTTAAAATATTTTTTTTGTCTGCCTGTCGGTCAGTCAACAAAAGTGTAGTTTTTGCAGAGACTCTCCAGTTCTTTTAGTAACTGACCAAGTAGCGTCTCACAAATAATCTAAATTATTTCACTGATGGTTAGACAGCAGTGATTAAACCCTGTCTCAAACGTAATCCAACACTTTACAATTGGGTAAAGTTACAGTCTTTTTAGTCCCACTGTAGGTTTTGCCGATACAAAAGAGCCATTTTTCTCCATCTTTTCAACAATCCAGCGATAAGAGCTTTATTAAATCAGAGTATTTTCCTTTCTTTAAACTCTGGTCCTAAAACTTTTATCTATTGGAACAATCACACAAAAACCGATGAAAGGAACGTGCTGCCCTGCTCTAACTGTAAAGAACTAGTTTTCGTGTTTCTAACGTGTTTTTGTTTAGACGTTACTGATGATTTCTTGGCTTCTTGTGATAGCTTCTGTTGATGAGACAAAGCGATCGATTAAATTACCTGAGCTCAGTTTTATAGACAATTCTTCACTTTCAACCCAGTTGTTTTGTAAATTTTGAACTACAAGCATTACGAAACAAACCCAACGCTAATTCAGTCGTTCAATGATCCTGTTCATACCCCACCTTTGATAAGCAAATATGTCGGACTGCTTGATACAAAAATCTTTCGAAAACATATTAAATTGCTGAATTATTTAGTTTTTTCGTTTCATGCAAAAAAACGAAATTAAAATAAAAAAACATGTCTTCGTTTTGTTTTATTTTTTTTTAAATAAACGAAATTTCTTTTAGTCGTTGACTCGAAACTAAAGTAGGCCTAAAGTACACTAAAATCTCCGAAGAGAGCGCATTGCAATTTAAACGAGATGGTCTTGAGCAATGTTTTTAGAAGAGTTACCGTAGCTTGCCCACTATTCAGGCTTCAGAGTGCGGGCAATAAAAAATATGTTTAATTTTGTCTTGAACGAAAAGCCAAAACTTCCAAGAAATTAAATTGGCAACATTGTCATCAGCGCGGTCAGTTTAAGCAAACCTGCAACGTGTGAGCTAATCTAATTTTGGCACACAATTTCGAAAAGGTTTTATGATAAATTTTGCCTTTATGTTAAAAAATTGTTCTTTTGATCACTTTCATTTGAAGTTAGATAGTTCATAACTTGTCTTACTTGTTAGTTTTTCTATTTTACACTTTTTGTTTTATTGGGCATCTGAGGCACTAAATCATACGAAATGCACAATTGGTTTTATTTGTTATTTCAAGTTTGTAATACAACTTTGGTAGAGAGGTCTTCTTGCGTTTGAGGCCGCCACAGATCACGTTGTTACATCCAAACGCAGCAGCCAATGGATTGTGTGTTCATCGAGCGTTGTGAGGTCCACATATCTGTCCTGGGGTCGATATACAGGACCTTCATAATTTGAAATTACCTCAGACCAAAGCTCCATCAGACCAGTTTGATAAAATTCCGATGTGTAGCCTGTAAGTGGGGTCAAGAAAACAACTTAGTCCGTTGCTGCTTTGACAGTGCAGAACCAGAAACCAACTTAAAATCAATACCAGTTACCTTATATTGCAAGTAAAATTCCAGGATCTATATCAGAAATTACAGTATTGCACAAAATCATAAGCTTGCAATTAAGCTCTTTTAAAGTTGGTTATATTTAAAATAAATGCTATATTTATTAATGAATAATTGTAGTCACAAAAGAATTAAATGTCTCTTGTTCTTGTGAGAGTTCTACTTCTCGGGTTGCTTGATACATTGTTTGTCAAGCCTGCGTAACAATAGGGATCCTGTTACAAAAAGATCACAACTGTCTTGAGGCTAAATCATTTTTCTGTCTGTGAAATGTGAGTTGCTCAAAATTATTTTGCTTTTACTTACTATTTGAAAATGTTAAAGGGAAGACATACATCTTCGCATAGCTTTAAGTGGTCAACATATCATATGTTAAAAGGGCATTGTTTGGAAATAAGTTATTCTCAAGAACACTGGTAGTGAGTTACTTCTGTTGCTTTTTTATACCCTAGCCCGTGGAAGACTTAAGGTTTTCATTGAAAAGCTAAATGGTAAAATGAATCATATGTTTTTGTCTCCCTTGCTTACTCTTTCAAATCGTATATGACTGCGATTAATTCTCATCAGTCGAAAAGTTACTAATTGCCCATCAAAGATATTTACCGTGTCAGCTAGATGAATCACAACTGCAAAGACTAGAGAATGAACCATTTGTTATGGTTCTCATTGCTATTGTTTTGCTTTGATGGCCTAGTAATTGAGCAAACATTTTTAACACTGATTTCAATGGGCATTTGGTTGATTTATCTTGATATTGACGGAAGTCAGACGGCTAATAGATAACTTGTTATCTGGTTCACTAGCCCACGACTAACCTCGGATAAAGACCAGATTTTCCTGGGGAATTTTCAGTTGATATCAACATTTTTCTCTGTGTCGGTCGAGATGTGATATTCAAAGACTCGAACATTCTTGTCTGCATTAAAGGATCAAAATTTCATAATTCACAGCTTCAAAACGTAATACAGTGTACTTACATGGATGACACTAAAAGTCTAAATCTAAAACAAGACCCACCTATTGGGAGCCGCCACTCAGTTGTATGTGGCCGCGGAAAGCATCAGCAAACAAGTAGGAATATTCAAAACTACTTTTTTGCGAACTTAAAAAGCATGAAGGCACTTACGCTTCGTTTTGATTAGTTTAAACAATTTGAAGATTTTTCGGTGCATGAGCTAGAGCGTGAAGGCAAATTGCAATAAATGCTTGAATTTTTAGAAGAATCTGCTTTGAGTGACAGTTGTGACAAAGCATCTGACCAAACCTCTGCAAATTGTTAGTTTGACGGCCATGGCCATGGAAAGGATAATTTGGGTTCGGTACCAAAGATATCCTCGAGATTAAAATCAAGACACTTCTAAGAAAAACGCACTATAGCCTATCCAACCATGTCTGATCCAAAGAGTACAGAGCGGTTACTTTGGGTTCCTGGACCCCTAAAATCATTTCGAGTCTTGATTTAAAAGTACCTCCTGGACTCTCCCATCAACGCTGCTCCCAACAGCCACGCAGAGCACACTTCTGTATCTTCGCAAGACAATTATAAAAAGTTTAGTCATCTCAATATCAGCTGATGATGACCATTCATATCTGCTGCAGCAGCATCACATTGTAGGCTGCTTATATACAATTCTAGGCTATGGTAGGATAACACAATGAAATAAAAATTATTTAAACTATTAAAATTATTCATATTATTGGTACACTGACAGAATTTGCAATACATTCTTTAATTGTGAAAGTGCATTGCGGAAAAAGAAAACAGTAGGGGATTTAAATCAATGAACAACAAATGATGTTGGTCATGATATGCATGTGAGCCTTGGCTTCAATGATCTCCAGCTCTAATGGCAGATGAAGCTTTGTATTCAAGTGTTTCCTCGCAGAAATGAAACAAAAGGATAAAGGGGAGTAACTGATATGCTTCAACAATGCATGAAGAAGAGTGTGAAACATCAATTTATGCGATTTAAGTTTGCCGCTTGGGAATAATTGCTTTGTCTCGCACAGTTCAGACACCGCCGTTTCTCAAGAGTAGAATCGCTGACGTAAGCAAGCGGCCAAATTGGCTAATCTGGCAACATCAGCACTTCCTTGCCGCATTGAAGAATGCCAAGATGCATTAAAGTTACTTTTTCTCTTCAAATCTTTGCCAACAGATCTTCATTAATGATTTATCCGACTTAAACTTTTCTCATCGGAATAAACACATGTCAAGACCAAAGGCGGCACGTAAGCTGTTCAAACTGGCTTGACGCGGCACTGAGGTGGGTTTGCACGTCTGCTTTATGGAACTTTACGGTGAATTAATGTAAGGTTTATTTCTAAAGGAAATGTATATTCAAGCAGCACTGGTTTGTTATTGACAGGCGATGTTGAAAACGAATAGAAAAAAAATTAGCGTTATTTGCAGACGACACCAGGGACTTGCAGAAAACCTATTCCCGGCGCCACCTTGGATGGCAAAGATGCTTCCCACAAACTTAATCGACCTTACACTAAGGGTTTACAATGCCTGTAATGTTTAGTTTAGCTGATAGACTTTAATAGGCCGTAAGGTCAGACCCCTACGTCATGCTACGGAAACTTATTTCTCGTCACGCCTTGCTTATCTGGATTTTTAAACATTGCAGTTCGCTGACCACCTATAGCCAAATATACGTGATTCTTTTTTGTTTTTTAAACGTCAAGCGAAGTTGCATTTGTCTGTGCGCTATCTTAAAACAAAAAGACCGTCGAACTTTTGTTGAAGTAAACTACATTAAGCACTGCGTTTGCGCTTCATTAGATAACGCTGTAATGGCACAAAAAGAAATTATTAAGTGTCTTATCATGCACTTACTAATTTGTCATCAATTCACTGGCATGACACCAGAAGCCAGATCTTTAAAAAAGAGATTTTATCTTGACAAACAAATTGATCCTTCTGGGTCGTAACTATGAGTGCGCTGCTAACCTGCTGACCGAGTCACCACATGATCAGCTGATTTCACTGTAGAGAGAAGGATGACCAACAAACTCAATTGTACCAAAAAGAGAAGGTTTTATCTAAACACATCTATCGGATTGGCCTATAAAGCAACCGAAGAATCCACAAAGGATACGAACTGATTTATATTGGTTCAACAAGTAAAAACAAAAACATCAGCAACCTCTCAGCAGGCACATGTACAATTGTACATGTAGTTCTGCACAAGTGAAAGCTGAAAACTTTATTCCAACTCATAAAGCGGAGTTTCAAAGTCATGTAATTTTTACTTTACATCAAATATAGTTACTATTCACTAAAAATCTCTACAGCCTGTTTCACCCTAAAAGGGGGATCATCAGAACGTCCTTATTCAAACAGAATTAATCATCATTATCATTCTAATGTGTCTATTAGTGTCTTGCCAAAAATGCAATCACATTAAGATTCTATTTGAATATGGACCTTCTGAAGATCCCCCTTTTAGGGTGAAACAAGCTGTAGAGGTGTTTAATGAATAGTAACTATATTTGATGTAATTCGCCTTGCTTGGCTTTTTGTTTGGCATTGAGCACTTTTTATTGTATCAATAGTATTTATTGTTCAATTTTCACTTTATGTACAGGTACATGCTACATTGCTGATCTTTTTGTTTTCACTTGTTAAAACTAATTAAGTCATGAAAGAACTTTAATGGTTCGGCGCTAATCGAGAGTATGTTATTGTGTCATTGGCAAGACACTAATAGACACATGAGAATGATTATGATGATTAACTTCTTTGGCTTCATGTCCACTTTATTTGCATGGTCAAGCTACGACAAGACTGGATGGGACAAAAGAACTCATTGACGGGGGAGTCCATCTGAACAATCAAGTCCAGGACTTTTACAATCTACATCTTAAAATATCGGTTTCTGACTACTGCTGACGTTGAATCAATGTAAACATATTACTGATCTACTGATTGGAACTTGTCACCCATACCAAAAATAAACCATTGTTTAGATCAGTTGTTCTTGACCTTTTGCCTTCTCGGCACCACCTTGAAATTACAAACCAGTTCTCGCACCCTCTCCTAGGATTGGCTGAAAAGTAATAGTCGCCTACAGTTCGAAACTTTTGTTGAAACCTGGTAAAACAACTTTGCTTCTTACGTCATATTATAACAAACCTTGATAATTCAGCATGTCCGCACAGCCAGGAACAGGTCTCTCACCCCTTAGTGGAGCGTGCACCCCTGGTTTAGATTGATTTAACGTCTGCAGACTTAAATCAATGTAAAAGTCTGGAACATCAACTTTAACTCAATGGTCTTTTCTTGTTCCTTCTGAAAGTCGTTCAAGTAAAAAAGCACAAGAAACGCTTATGTTCAATTTGAAAATTGACGTATTACACATAAACACACAAAATTGGTCAACAAACTACGAGCAAGGGTCAATACAGGAAAAGATTTTACAAAGTTACATAACACGTACTGCACGCAGTTGCATCATCACTCGCTATGAGGTAAAGAAGTTGCAAAGTTACATAACTCACAGTACACACAGTTGCATCATCACTCGCTATAAGGAAAAGCTTGATCGATAAAGGATCAAGATATAAAAAAAACACAATAAACATCGAAAAGGTTAAAGCGTCTTGTTGTTATAAGATTGAGTGGATAGAACAAACCACATGATCTCATTTGATCAAAAATTTTGAGTTTGAACTTTATAGACGCATATAAAGTTCGCAATTTATGTTGAACAACAACGAAACACTCCAGGAATATTTTACTTCGCAATTTCCCTAAACATTTTAAAATGACGCCAGAGAAGAATCACAGAACCCTAACAAGAGCAATGCATGACAAACATCCAACTCTAAAGCCTTTCCCACCATGCTCGTAAATGTATTAACAGGAAAAATTTATTAATAGAAGGAAATTAGCAATAAGTTTATTATAAGTTGGCTACTAGTGGCAACGCCACCGTTAGCTTGTGGTACGATTTTAGAAGTATACACTTTGTTATGGTTTGAGCATTTCGACGTGAGGCAGTTACGCAGGGCTGCCAAGTTCGAATAGAGCTTCGTCTGTTAAACCATAGACATACGAAGTCGCGTAACATAATCAGTAGTACTACAGTATATCACAGTAACAGTTATGCTATTCAGCATCGTATGCTCATGGTTCAGCATGTCGATAAAGTTTGATAACATATCTTCCCCAGATGGACTGCAAAACAGAAATCCATTCTAAACTTTTAACCGGGCACTTTAAATATTTGAAGAAGCTGAAATGATTGTTGGTAAAGTTTAAGTGAGTTTACCTGCATAATCGGTTTGTGTTTGTGGTTGGCAACAGCTAAAGTAAGCAAGTATCTATTTGTGATTTTTGCGGTTTGTATTATAAACCTTAAATCTTTTTGCACAATATACAAACGCATGTTAAGACAAGTTTAATCTGCAATACCGCAAGTTTACTTCGGTTCATATTAGTTAAATCACCCAGATTATGACCGACTTTGCGGCTACCTTTCATCAAACGTACACGAAAGAGCCGTACGGATAATGCAACCACTTTAAAATTCGATCAATATGACTAAAACGTTTTATAGCAATGTTTTTGTGAGAATGTTAAATGAATTATTTTGTTGGGCATTTTACATCAAACCAGGCAGTAATTGCAAACTTCATGTAACTTCCAAATGATTTTGTAGCTTAAAGGGATCTTCTTCATAAGGTATTTCTATTGTAATTCGAACATCTGCTGAACAATCCCTTTAATTTGACAACCAAGAATTACCAAAATTTCGCTTGATGTGCTTATTTGTACATTATTAGAAGAAATCTAACATCCCAAATGCATTTTGAGGCTATGAATAATACATTTTCGTACTCCGTCGATCCTTGAAAAATAATAATCAAACAAGCTAGCTATTTGGTGCTCGCTTTCTTAGTGTTTATTTTCTACACTAACGAAGAACTCGTAGATGACTTTCCTGGCAGTTACGTCCGACCGAAATATAAATAGTGGCACACTGAGAAGTTGGTTTGAAACTCCATAAATATTTCAAGAAAAGTCGTTTGTCATCAATTAGTATCGATCGTTTAAGAATCACTACTTGAGGAGCCCGGCTGAGCATTTTGATTAGTGAAAGTGAGCATGTGACCAGTCTCTATGACAGGGACGGCTACGGAGGGGCTTGAGAGGGGCAATCGCATCCCAAAATTTTATCTTGCTCACCCCCAAAAAAAGTTTTTACGTTATTACAACGTTTTAATACCAATATAATTCATGTTAAATGACGTTTTCCTTCCCAATAGTTGCTTTGCCTCCTAAAATGTTACTCCTAACAATGTCACTGCTTTATAAATTTGATATATTTTGTTATTGAAGGGGCATTCCTGCATTTGATCGCTTTTAAAAGAAACTCTGTTCTCCATTTCTTATTTTCCTGACTTTGAAATTTCATTGTTTTAAAGGAAGGAAGTCGTTCATCCGATGTGAATTAATTAGGAAATTATTTTTTCCGCAAGTTGACCTTCTGCATTGATGAACTAACGACAACGTTTACACCGACACAGCGTCTATTAATGATGGTTCAACGTCAAAATAGAAACTTTCTGGAAGTTCTTGTAACCTGTTTTACCTTAGATTCTCACAGTTGCTTCTCAAAATTGGTTTTTAAAGCTGTTTCGTTTACAAACAAAATCCTTTCCAACCTGACAATCTCTTCCCAGGCAGCAGCGTTGTAAATGGATGGAAACGTTTAACTGGTGTTCTGAAATCATTCGTCGGACACTCTTCAAGCGCATGTTGCCGTGACTTCACAAGATTCTTGATGATATGTGTGGCTGTGTCTGTGGTAAGGCACTTATTGAAAAGCATGAATGTGGGCACAAAATTGGCTTCCGTGCCTTCTCGACCACTTAATATAATTTTAACCAACTAGGCATCGTTCTAAATATGGCACTAATGGTATTTCAGAAGGTAGACCCTTAGCACAAGTATAAATTAATTTAGTAGTCTGCAATAAACAGAAACATAAAATAAAGAAGAAACAACCCTTGTTTCACCAAGCTTTTGTGCAGCCGATGATTTTCCAGTTTTTGGTTGGCAACATCGTTGATGGTGGACAAAAAAAGAAGCTTTCATTTTTATTTCGTTAAATTTATCGAAATCTTCATTCACCAGGCAAAGCTTGAACACGGCTAGAAAGTAGACGTGTGCGTAGGGTCATTCTGTGCTTACGATTACCAAACATTTTACACCTGATACTTCAACCTTTGACTCTTCAACTAACAGAAGATGAGCCATGAAGCATTACCTGGTACAGTACTTCCTTTGCTTTGTACTTTTAATAAAACATTAAACATCCAGTCAGCAAATCAGTTTTTTTTCCCATTAATTCAAATTGATTTGCGGGCTGGGTAGCTCGTATGATGGCGTCGAACAGGGCATGCAGTGCCATCATTGTTGCGTATTCGTCTTCGTTCGTTGAAAGCGACAAAGCGAATTATGTTTGAATTTCGATGACAAGGTTTAATTTTGAAATCATGGCTCCCACAGATTCAAACTGCTACCAAGCGATTTGTTGAAGTCGCGTGTTGCAGAGAATCAGGCTCATTAATCTGGGAGCTTAATGTCTCGTCGTCCATCTTTGCTTCCACTGCACTGCTCTATGACGCAGTTCAGGTCCCAAGCCAATCAATCAGGCCATATGGAACATTGTTTCACGCAACGGGGTAGTGTTACAGCAGTTTTTCAACCTTGGAAAAGAAAATAATGTGATGCATTTGCATCGTTTTAACATTTAGTAGATTAGAATTAACGTACCCTTGATTTGATTTATGTAGCTCGCAAGCCCTTGGCAGTCGTTTCGACTAGTTCAGGAAATCGGAAGTGTCGGATTTTCGTCATTTATTTCAATCATTTTTCAATGCAACACATCAAGTTACTCAAATTGCAAGTTGTCAACTACGGTGGCAGTTTTGGTTCAAGGCACGGTATCGAAAAATTGGAGCTGAAAATTTGAAGTTCATCTCCTGAATTACAAGATGCCAAATAAAAGCTGGTAAGGTTGAATGTTGGAACAATTTCTCTTATTCTTTTTCCACAAACCAAGCACAAGTTGCGCAATGCCATGCCTACCGTGCTTATGTGCCAATGACCAATGTGCCTACTGAGCTTATGTGCCTTGTGTCTGCCGACTAGTAGCAGTTTCAATGGCACATTGGCATTGTCTTTCATGTTGAGACCGTTCTGAAGGTGTTGCGGTCAGGCTATTCAAATATGTCTTGTTCGCCTTTTGACGGTTCTCTGCCTTCGTCGTCGACCCATGCTGCACCATGATTATGACGTATATTATTGTCACCATGATGATGAGAAATGAGGAAAAGCTCGTATTTTACAAATAGCTGTTGAGTTTAGATTTCATGATCAGAGAATGGGTGTCTGTGCCTACCGACAAGCAGGCGTATACACAGTAGCGTTGACCGGGAGTCTAGGGGGAACTTTTTTACCAGGGCCCAGAATACTTTTAGGGGCCCGTAGCCTTTCCAAGGGGCCTAAGAACTTGAAGATACCACCGTGTATTTATTTGATATATTGCGTTTTTCTTAAAAACTGTCTTAATTTTTGGACCGAGAATCGCATTATCACCAGACCCAAATTTTCCTACCAACAGCCCTGCGTATACATATTTGGATTGATTTTTTTAGACTTGGTCAGGCCTTCCACATTCAACTGCAGCAAGGTGATGCCTTCCCATACGACAACTGAAGTTGCCCGCCCTGAACAGCTATTTGACATGAAGGGAGCATGCTCTGGGTCGGCATCACTCTGTACAGGACGGAGTTGCATAGAGCTCTGTAAGCTACAATTGCTGTCTCGATTTGTTGTCATTCGCTATATTGCAAGAATCAATTACCAGGGCTCGCCACTAGGATGAAACGTTGCAAGGAAAAAAACTTAAAAAAATGAAGCAGGGTGTACAAAGAAAGTATATTTCAACGGTCTGAATAAGTGTGTGACAACATAACAGCCAAAACCAAGGATTTTGTATGGGTATTGAATGACAGAGAAGTTTCGAAGACCATGATCGCCTACATCCGCGTAAGATGAGGCATAACATAATATTGCGTTCTTTTATATGACCTTGAATCCATCGCAACGCCGTATCTATGCATTGCTATTTGCGCTTTACAAAGCAGACCTTGTCAGCGCAGCCATATAAAGGCGCAGACAAATATATAATTTCCCTGAATCAATTCATTTGCTGAGTGCTACTTCAATAAGATTTCACTACTCCTGTACTTTGAAAAGTCTTTAGGATGACCCTACAGTGCATTGAACTTATGGCCACCGATTCAAAGGTAAACTTCACTAAAAGTGGCGTGTTATGCGCAATCCAAAGGGTCCTAGATGTCCTAAATGACGAGATCAAAGTCTGTGGCTGCTATCCATTAGCCTCTCGGCATAGTTCGGAGCACCGCCAACGTGGGATGGTAAAAGGGTAACCCTCTGTTTCAAAGCGTCAAACGCTTTGCAATAAATCTGTAACCGAAGTTTTTCCTTCAAAGTTAGCAAAATTCGGGTTTGGTGATTCATTGCTCATAGAAGACTAGTGCACCCTAGCGGCATGAATCAATCAACAGGAAGACTTTTCACCCCCAGACCTCAAAATCCGTTATTTTTACATTGATTCAACGTCTACAGACGATGAGTCAATGCAAAAATGACTGATTTTGCTGTCTGGGCCAGAACACAGCTTTCAAGCCATCAAACCAGTTATATTTTACATTGAATTAACGTCTGTAGACGTTATTATAAAGACTGTCCTGAATATTTGGTTTGGTTGTTTATATTTAATTGAATTCTATCAGCTGATAACTTTTAGCACAAGCAAGTTGAGGTTCACTTGAAGCAAATTACCAAAATCTGTTTACAATTTTTCAAATGTTATGTCTTGGAAATTTTTTCTCTCCAAAAATTCAAGAAATTTGAAGAAATTCTCTCAAGAAAACAATTCCCTGAAAATTGAAAGAGGCTTGTTCACCAGGCATTTAGTTAATTTAAAACAATTCTCTGTTTCCCACTAGCGTTTGTAAAACTTTAGAATTAGAGAATTATGGGATCGAATAAAATTTGGCTGCATGAAAGTTTTTATATTTGATTTAAGATTGATTTGAGATGAAGACAATGTGATTGTTGGAACCAGTTGAAACAATTGTTGAAACTGGGCTTGTGATTAGTTTCTGCATTTTCACATTATTTTTTGCATTCAGAGAGACTATTGTTTTTAAATTAAAAAAATTGTAAACCACATTTTCCTTGAAACAAAGTTCATATAAGCTTATAACAAAAAAGAGAAAAAAAATCTTCTGGCAAGAATCAAATCCACAACACCATATCAACCAACAGCAAAAGCAAGTCAACGCACAATTTAACAACTACTTGAAAAGATGCAATAACTGTTTCTTAAATTTTCAACAGCCAAAACCAAAAGGACATACCAAAATTTTAAGGTTTTGTTTGTCTTCAAGAAAATTATCAAAATATTTGCAGTTTTTGTTAAACTCGTTGACAAAACTCGAGTTGTGAGAGAAAGCATTTAAAAGACATTGTCTGTGTGCTTTTGCTTTTAAACGCAGCACCACAATAACCCGCAGCTTTGTGGAGGGATGGTTAGGAACTATGACTCTAGTGCTAGTACAGCTGAGTTCGATTCCAGGTCGGGCTTTTTCAAAAATTTTTAAAAACGGTACGAGCAAAGAACGATGTTAGAATAATGTATGGGCATGTGTGCCTGGTTTAAACAAGACAACTAGTTTTATTTGTTATTATTATTTTTCTCTTGAAATATGTCATCGTCCTGGTTTTTGTGTAGAAAGTCGTGTAGCTCATCTCATATAGACATATATCCTTTATAATCTTTAAATTTGTCAGCAGCAAAGCAATTTGCGATATTTTGACGCACAGAGATTTTTTCGATACGCTTTCACACGCTCGTGATGTGTTTACGTCTTCGCTGTCGAAGCCTTTAGCATTGCAGCCGCCTCCGCATCTATGACGTCATAAGGAACTTCATTCTACCCAAGAAGCCAGAAGGTCAAGTTTTCTCAGATCTACCGGCAGAGGCAAAGCTGCACATCTCAGAGAGAAAAATCCGTCATTTTTACATTGATTCAACGTCTACAGATGTTGAATCAATGTAAAAATGACGGATTTTTTTCTCTGGCTTACCCTAGTCACCGATCACATACCTAACCAACATTAGCCATAAAACAAGTTGCTCTTTCGTTTGACCTTGTTTCAGATATTTCTATATTTCATTTCTTTACGTCGTTTTAATGTTGAAAAACACGATAGTTGCATAAAAGTGTGGGAGGAATGTAAAAAAAATTCTGCACTGTCAATTTGTGGCTTTACATTATTCATACCTTCATGCTTTAGTGATTGTGTAACGTTTTGAACTTTTATGTTAAACAACCGTGACTAACGGTATAAATTTTGTTTACGAAGCTTCACTTCACTATCTTTGCAATGGTTTGAACTGAATGGCTATAGAGCCGAACTTCTGAACTATGTTCTCGCGTTTAGCGGCTCTCAATTTACCCAGTTTGGCTTTTGACATTCAACATATCGTTTGTTCCATCTTAGTTAGTGAATTTCCCCTTGGATTAACACAATTTATTCTCAATTGAGAGAAGCCTTGTTTCAAGGTTCGTATTTCATTTTATGGTACAAGACTACTGGGCCAGTTTCAACCATCACTGGTGCGTTTTTTTTTTGGTTTAAAATCGTTTAGTTAGCAGGACTACGACCGCATCTGTTTGCTCTGGATAGCGGTAACGTTGCCAGAAGGAGTGTCAATTCCAACCCACCCCTCTTCGAGACTTGTGCAACGTACGTTTCGATAAGTAAATGGTATAAAAGGTATGTGGACTTTGAATCAACGTTAAAAGATGTTCTTTGGTAAATGTTGCAAACCCTGCTGATTGCACCGATCCAGCAAAAAGACTTGAGCTTTCTGAAAAATATTATTGCAAACCGTACTAAAAGTGCGAAAACTGAAAGCTGTTTGTTTCGCCAGCCAGACATATCTGCTTTTATCAGAATGCCTATCTCGATCATGTAGCGCGTCCAGCAACTCTACGGGTTGATAGATGCTTGCATCGCAGCAATTTATGACTCAAGATAACATTTGCTACAGTCGATTTCAGCCTATCTCACTTTCATCCAGCAACTTTACGTTATGAAACCATAGTTTAACGTAAATAGACGTTGATATGTCACATAATTTGCATACAACTCATGGCGATGATGGAAGGTTGTTGTCTTCGCAAGCAAGTGCAGAGCCTTGAAATGGACACCAGTCAGGTATTTTAATTAGCCGGGAACATGACACTAAAACCCTTTTAACAATTCTGCTAATTAATTTTCTCTCGCCTCGTTACGCGAGCGATAGCGACTTTTATTTATGCTCTTGCGAATTGTAAGCGTTTACAATCAGTTCACAAACAAACCACAGAACGCAGCCACAAGTTCAACAAGTAAAAAGCGAAAAAAACTTTGCACCCGGCATTGAGGAAAACATATCAGATTACTTAAGTTACCCTTTATAACACATTCAAAAATTAATTATCAAGTTTTGTTAGATGTACAACAGAAACAAAAATTTGAAGAACTTCAGTTAGTGATTTTTCATGTTCGGTATAAACGGGAGTTGCTTCTCAGGAAATTGTTGCAAACCAAGATTCGATTTCTTTTATTCCACAAGGCCCATGCATCTTGTTCCGTACCTCATAGATGGGCAGTGAAAGATTACGTTATTTGTAGTTTGTTTCATTACGCCCCATTCGCAGTCTGACGACACTGCCGTTCGTCAGCTCAGTACTAAGTTTTTCTTTTGGTGCCGAAATGAACCTGTACCATCTGAGGCCGGCGATATTGTCCGAACTATAATAAAAGTATGCTCGGCTTGGGAATCTAACCCAAGTCGTCAAAACCAGTGTTGGGGGTAGCAACTGCTCTGCTGCTGCGTTGATAAAATATAAATAGCCTACATCGGTTATTTAGCTTTTGTACTGCAAATGCTGATTGTTTCGGTAGCTCTGCTGTGGATAATGAGCATCACATTCACAACGAGACAACATATTTTCTCTCCTTTACAAAAAAAAAATTAAAAATTTGCGCTGATTGTAAAATCTTCGGAGTGATTTGATCTGAAATCGGCCCAATGCTCAAAGAAATGGGCACTAACTAGTTTGTCATTAAGCTGGTGGCGAAGTTATAAAACTAAAAAAATGAAATCTTGCTAGAAAATCAATCTTTTTTTCATTAAATCAACGTCTGTAGACGCAGAATGAACAATGTAGAAGGTGATTGTTTCGATAGCAGAAACGTCGGTTTGGAATCTTTCCGCCGAATTGCTGGGAGCCTGATATGGAAAACCAGCTGATGAATTGTTTATTGCACTCAGCTCAAAGCAGGTCTTGATTAGATTATTGAACTCACCGAAAAGAACTCACCAGCTCAGTGGCCGAGTAATTGTCGCCTGCGTCTCTGGTGCTGGCAGATCTGAGATCGATTCCATGTCGGGTCAAACCGAAGACTTTACAAACGGTATCGATTGTGTTCTTTCTTGCATAACGCAGTGAGAATAAGCCGGGTAATAATGTGATGACACCGTTAACCTGAAGGATAATAAAAACGAGCCCTGTCGCTAAAAGACCTTAGATGCTGCAGAGCGTCAATAAATGAAACCATAACATTATTATTATCAGATCTTGATTCTGATTATTGGTGAGAAAAACTCAAGTTTAAATTTTCCGAGTTTAAATTTTAGGAAAAGTACTTCAGTTTTAGTCATATCCCACCCAGCGTATCAGTTCTTTTTTTATTGACGTTTGCAGATTTCTTGACTGGAATGACAAGTTCTACTGATGAACAGGTTTTATGCTTGTAGTCACAAAAGATGATATGGGAAAGCATACAGTAGAGCTCCAAATTGCCTTAGCTGCGATAAAGTAGAGGGTGAAATTAGTTTTTATGTAAATCTGGTCTTTAATTGTACTCTATTATAATGGACTTTCACAATTCAAGTCGGCAGAAAGATTTGAAAACGAAATAAAAAGATAAACATCCAAAGAAAACCGAGGTGAGTGATTTGATTTGATGCAGCCTAATTGTGATGATGGTTGACTTTGAGCACAAATCACTTTATTTCAGCAGCAGTGGCCGAGTGGTTAGCGCGTTGGGCTCGCATTCGAGAGCCTGCATGTTCGACTCCAGCCACCCGCACTTGCTGTTGTTTCTCTGGGCAAGAAACTTTACGATAATTGCCTCTACCTAGTGATCGATTTCGAGTAATGGGTAGTACCAAATTTAAGTCATAAGTAAAGTAGACAACCGGAAACAGACATTGCCGTCGGCTGCAGCGTGGGTTAGGTGTACGTCGGAAGGCGTACACCGATGCATAGCGCTCAAGTCCGCTTTCCCGCAATGCAGGATAAAGATAAACAAACAAACAATTTATTTCTTGTTCACCAAAACTTGGCTTTTTGATCATTTCAACGAATATCGAGGTTATTATAAACTTAGCAAAACGTAACGTAACAAAATGAAGTTTTATGACTAGACTAGATAGTTGACGTTTGCAGACGTTGAGGCAATGTAAAAAACAGTTGATTTGCGGTCTGGGTAGTTATGTAAAATGTGATTTTTAAAAGCTTCCATACTTTTGTTTTGTGTGATCTCTGTTTTGCCAACAAGTGATTCTAGCTCTTTTGCGCTACCCACTGATTGCTTTGAGACTGTGCTATCATGAAATAGTTGGGTATTGTCCCTGTTTAATGGGTTGAGCGAGGTCGTTGCAATTGTATTGAAACATTATTGTCACTTGTCAGTAAAGTTGAAAGTTTGTTGATGCTTCGTAGTGAAGTCAAGTAACTTAACATGTCGTTTTTCAGACGTTTGTTGTGGAAATGACTTGAAGTAATGTTGCTAATGTTTTCAAATTTAATGGATCACCTGTGGTTTATCCTTGAAGTGGTAACAATAGACCTACTTTGCGAAAGGGTATTTTAGGTATTCATAGAAATACTTCGGAAACGAACGATTTGTTAGAAAGTAGAACAAGTGTGACTGCGTTCCAGTGTTGGAATGTCACTGAACTTTTTTGTCGTATCCAGGCTTCCCCTTAACGCACCAGTGCTCTCATCACTCGGCCATGCAGCCAATCACTGAACTAGTTCAGCGTTTCTATTACTATTGACCAACAACACGCTTCACATTGAGCAAATTATTCCAAAGTCGAGATTAAGTATTTCCAAACTTTTATAGTCTTCGTAACTGTGATATGAAGGCAACGCAAAGCGCAACTCTAGAAAAAGTATGGAAATGGTAAGGAGTCTTTTGTTGTATTCTGTCTTTTTAAGGCGCTCGCTTTCCAATCATGCAATCCTGGTTCGACTCCCGGCTTAAGCTGGTTGTTGAAAATCACCGCTCACCTCTACCCAGGGTATAATGAATTGGGTGGGCGTAGTTGCTGAAGTAAAGGCGGTCGAGAGAAAGGAACTGGCCACCCTACCCTCCTTAGTATTGACGGTTTAGTATAATCAGAATCTTCTCTTCTCATCCCCGATGTTTGGATCAAGCATGGGACTCACCTTTACCTTTTTTTTAATGCAATGGCGTGCTTGTTGCACTTTTGACTGTCAAGTAGGTTGAACCAACGTGAGCTTGTGGAGCTAGAAGCGCTTAACTAAATTTTGATTGCTCGAGGAAAATGAGTTTTGGGTACGTCGTTAAAAGACTTCAATTAGTCTCTGCTCTTGTATTTGGAAGTGCGCGGGTATAGGCTACGAGACAAGTTAAGATTTACGATCTTTTATTGGTAAAAATTATAAAAAAATACCATCTATCAAGCACAGTACAAAAGGATATAAATTATAAAAAAATAAAAACAGGCACCCAGTCCATGGCGTTACCACGCAGGACATTGCTGCATTTGGCAACTGTGACGGAAAAGCGTAATGTAGTTGTAGCTACAGGTGAGGTACGGTGCACCTTTTGAAGTAACAATTCAGTGTATCAGTGGTTGGCAACATTTGTACAGTCATCAATCTTTTTTACAGAGCGGCCTTGAGTGAAAATTTTGCAAAATTGCTGTTCATGAAATGAATGCATTCAAAAAGTCCCATGAAACTTTTTTCAGATCGCTATGGGGTCCATGGAAGCCCCACGTGACCCCAGCCGGCTGAGACCACTGCAATGAACTGGGATGGGAACTTACTACGTAGGTGACATAACACTGCACTCCAATAGTCGCTACACTACAGCACTAACACTCCCAAAGGCCATAGCAATATCCAATCCCACAATTATAGTTTAGCTTTTGGGTGAAAGAGTTGCAGGCAACTAAATTAAGCAGCAGATGACACAACTTGGCAATTAGGAATCTCCACAGTCTAAAGATGGCCTAGTCCATCACGTCAGCTTCCTGGAATTGCTGTGTCAGTTAACGAAGCAATTCTTCATAAAGCAATCTCTCATCTTGCTTGAAACGTTTTGTAAACTTGTTTCAACGGTCCCCCCATTAGTTTACTCAAATAGAAAATACTGTAAAATGTTAGAAAAATATACAAGCGCGCGACAATGTGTAGCAAATATAATCACAGGAGTTGCTTATCTCACTGGAACGGAAGAGCTGTTGCAAAGTGTGCTGTGACGTGTGATTACGAATTGAGGAATCATGTTGGACTTTCTACATGCAAGCATTATAATGTAGGGATTGGAATCCATGGTCTCTTTCCATGTTTGTAAATCTAATCAAGGTTAGTTACAGCTCACTCTCGTCATCATAGGCGGGATTAGCCAAGCCAGCATCCCGGATACCGCTGTCAAGCTCAATCATTGGTATGACGTCATCTTGGCTGGGCGCTGTGACTTGGAGTTTCGGGTTGCGCCCTCTAGAGGAGCTCCTGTTGGCCCTGGCCCTCGACTTCTTCGGCTTGGACGCTGTTGAAGTCATGGAGGGGCCGAGAGCGGCCAAACGAGCTGGTCTGGGCCCCTCCGAAAAGCCAGGCCCCACTACCACGGAATCGCTGAAGGATGGTTGTTCCGCCATCTTGGCCTGCACAGCCTTCAACACCCCGAAGTGCTGTCGTGATGAAGCCGCTTCTGGAAGATGGCTTCCGCTTGTACTTTCCTTGACCGGATGTGACGTATCGTTGTCGCGTTCTTGGCGTGATGTCGCCACCTCACGCTCTGGGGCACCTTGAGATTTCAGTTGTCGTTTCCTTGGTTTTGGCGTGGACTCCACAACAGCGGCGGTGGTTTCTGCAATATCAAAGGATTACTTGAGTCAGCAATGGATGTTTGTGATAAATGGGTAAACGCAAACGGCTGAAATGTTGCCACCGTCCGGAGATGATACAGATGGCTTAAGGAAAAACATAAACAAAAGGAAACAATTTGTTGCTCATGCCTACAGACGGCTTCGCAGTGGAGGCGTTACGATGAGGTTTGTATCGCAACACGGACGTGAACAGTGCGCCCCATACCTGTAATGGTTTCATCCAGTTTCTCGTTGCTTGGCAACAGTGTGGGCAGCTTTCGGGCGGGCGAAGACTGATCCCGCTTCGAGGCTTGTGGTCGGGTGGGTCTCTTGACAACTGGGCTGGTGAATGACACGTTTCTGGTCTTCACAACGGGAATAGGGGGCTCGGGGCTTTTCTCATCCCTTTTCTCTCTTCTTCGTTGCCTAGAGCTGCCCAAGAATAAAATGACGTTGTTTCAATATAACGCGTAGCGGGAAAGAGCAAAAATCCAATAGCGTGCTCACTGGTGCGTTTATCACGAAAGTTAAACGGAAATACAACTCTATCGCACCCGCGTAAAATCAATAAATTGATAGATATTTTGTTCCAGCACAAAGATTTGTGTCATTGACGGCCACCGTTTCAAAACGATGGTTGGCAAGAAAGTTGAAGGCGGTGAAGCCGATTTGTCACATCGTTTCCACCGTTGCTTGCAGTTTTACCGAAACTTGTCATGAATATTTCACTTCCCCTCGAGGTGAAATAACGGATCATCCCAACGACGTTTACCGTGGAAACTTGTTTTGTGAAAAATTTCAATCAGGTTGTTAGAAACAGCCAAATGTGACAAACCAGACCGTATTAAGGCACTCATGCGTGACGTTATTATGAATGCAATTTCCTTTTTTACAACGAGTAAGGTTGACCCTGTTTTAGCAATGATTTCCATTTTTGTTTATATTTTCATTCATTTGTCCCAAACAGATCTTTGAAGATGTGAAGCAACTGACAAGTTACGACGAAAGGAAATTGTGTTTAGCTAAAAACTAGTACTAACCTGTTCGTACGGCCAACCCTCCTTCCCAAGTCGTCGTCCTCTGATTCGCTTTGTGAGTAAAAGTGGACTTTGCTTCCCATCTTCAAAGCGTGGACCTAATAACGTGATATAAGAGTTATCCTACTAGGTCCAGTCCTATTGTGTATAGTGGTTTGGTTTTGAATCTGTATCCTCGGTCTGAAAAAGCCTTGATTGGTTATTCCTGGTAGTTTCGCATAAGCTACTTGTAGAAGCTTTTGACGCAGGGCCGGTTACCGAGATTGGCAGAGTGAAGTTTTCCAATTGTTGAAGTGTTGTTGCTGGGGTATATTCCATTCACTAGGTGCCGCTGAATAGATAGCAGTCCTTAGAATGCGTTGCTCAAGCGTACACCCCGAGAGTCGAACCAGCGCCGCGTGATCTTGAGCCGGGCGCGTAACCACTGAGCTAACGGGGTGGACTAATGTCTCAATAGTGTATAACAGCGGACTAATAATGTACTGCAGATATCCCGTGGAATGTATGCTATTGGTTGGATCTTGCAAGCAGGGTCCGGAGGAAGATCTAGGCTCGGTACCAATGACATCTTCGGGATCTAAACGAAGAAACTTTTAAGAAAAAACGCAATGCATCCAGGGGCGAGTTTAACTGATGGGGAGCCCAGGGCACTTTTAGATTTGGGGGCCCCCGTGCTAAAAAGTTTTTCGCGCCGAGGGAGGGAAAAACTTTACATGGTAACTTGAAAGTCACCCACACCGTTGCGAATGCCTTTACGCCAAGCTCAGTCGCCACCTTGTGACTAAAAATTAACCTTGAAAGAAACAGGAGGCATTGTGCAGAAACTTCAAAGGCTGAGAGAAAATAATAATAACACTAAATCACATTTTTTTTACGTCGGGGGGCCTTTTGAAAGGGGGGCCCGGGGCAACTGCACCCTCTGCCCTCCTAAATCCGGACCTGAAGGCATCCAAAGAATACGAGGTGGTTTCTTCGTTCTTGGGCTCCTAAAATAATTCCGGACCCCCAAAAATACTCCCTGGACCCGCTATTAACACTCCTGCTGGTTACATAGGCGTAGCCAGGGGGGGGGGCAAAAGGGGCCATGGCCCCCCCAAATTTTCAAAGTTTGGATTCCGAAGTTGTGCCCTTTGTTGAAAATATAATAAAATTTGTAGAAATTTATATCGTTTTACAAGACATCTGGCTATTAACACCTCCTAGGACTTGTTTTAGACACACAGACAGACACCAATAACTTTTGCAAATCTTAAATCGCGCAAAGTTTACGCGATTTACGCTTTTACTAATCTATGGAAGCAAGTTCAGAATCGCTTACTCTCTTGGGTTTTTGTGTAGTTTTTGAGTAGGCTAGCTGAGTTTTTAGTGTTCTCTAATTTTCGCCGCAGTTTTTGCCCGTTTGTGTGTAATAGCTACCTTTAATAAGTTAATGGCTGTTTATCTGCTAATAAAATTCATACAAATATTACCCTAAAAGTGTTTCCAGAAAGCGCTATAATCCAATATTTGAGTGTAATTTTGCAAAATTTTTTCAGGGGGAACATGCCCCCGGACCCCCCTAGAATACGCGTGCCTTCGGCACGCTCTAACCCCCCACCAGTTTTATTGCTTCCCTTGCTCAACCCACCAGGATACGCCACTGCACATCAGATGACGATGTCAAACACTTTCTCGTTCTCTTCAATTCATCAAATATTTGGCCCTCCTCAAAAATTTTTTCTGGCTACGCCACTGGCTGGTTATTAACACTCCTTTTCCACTTTTACACGGAACCAAACAAATTAAAATCAGTTTCTAAAATTCGCTTTGTAAAGTTGGAAAACTTGATTTCTTGGAGTTGGTTGGGTATCAACAGTATCATAGCCGATGCGGCCTTTGATGAACTAGATGCTCAGTTCGTAAATTTTTCCAGTGTTCCCTTTGTCGCGCAGTGTCCCAAAGTGTTCTTGGTTGGCTGATTGATGTATTGAAATTAGATATAAATGTTGTTCTTTGTCTGCCACGAGCACGTTTCCCGAGAAGGCGGCGGCTTAGACAGAGATTTTCGAAATCTTCTTTTCTGATAATGTGACCGAGAAATTTGAGTTGCCTTTGAGTTATGTTGTTCAATAGTTCCTTATCTTGATGTACCTGGTTTAAAACTTCTGCATTTGTGATGTGATCAGTATATGAAATCCTGAGCATTCTTCTGTAAAACCACATTTCAGCTGCTTCAATGTTACGCCTAGTTTCTGTGTTGAAGGTCCATGTTTCACAACCGTACTGGAGAACAGACCACACTAACACTTTGAGAAGTATAAAAGGTTGGGTAATATAAGGTTGGTTGGGTATAAAAGGTTGGGTATAAAAGGTTGGGTAAAAGGTTAAAAGGTTAATATAAAAGGTTAATAAAAGGTTGGGTATAAAAAAGTTTAAAACGAAGGCTCTCGACATGCATGCATGCATGCTGCCAGAAATTATGAAATCATTTCAATTTCTTTGTAACGTATATTTGACGTTGAGTAATACTTTTTTGTTGTCTTACGTTCATTAAATTAAACATGGGGTGTTTGTATCAGTGTATGCTGTTTAGCAAAACTAACAATACAAAAAATATTTGTCGTGAAAAAAAAGAAGTTCAGATAGTTTTAGCTTGGCAAGATGCAGTTGAGCGTATTTCCAGCTTTGCTTCCTTTTGATACTAAGGAAAAGCTTTCTCATTAAGATGCTAGTGTCAGTTGATAGCGTTTGGTTTTAACAATGCTGCGGGTGAAGCCACAAGACCTAGGTATGCAAAGTAGAAAAACACAAATATTCCATGTTATTGGTTGGCGGTTTACTTTCAACACCTAATTAATGTAATGTCGATTCTTTCCCGATGAGAGGGAATGCCTGTTGTTAATTCGCGACCAATAGTATCTTGAAAGTATGTATGTGCTTACGTCGAATAGACGTTCGTAGATATCAATCTACTTACACCGCCATTATTTCAAGAAAGGGTTTCGGTTTCACTGCATCGACGCGTCAGTTTTAAAAGCGAGTGATTTGCCGTTGGTCTTCCGTAGTCCTCGTTAGTATAGTGGTGAGTATCCCCGCCTGTCACGCGGGAGACCGGGGTTCGATTCCCCGACGGGGAGGTTTTTTTTTAAACGGGAAACCGATTTCTTAGTTTTTATTTTTTTATTGGGTTAGGGGAGCTTTTTGGGTCAGGGTCAGTTTTTAGCTCCAAATTGAGCCAATTTCAAATACAGTGGCAAATTACTTCAATTTTAAAAATCAAAACTTGCACAAAATATGTAACCAACTCTTTCATTTTCACACGGATACTGTGGACAGTTGTTTTGATAGTGACAGAGTTTAACAAGTATATACAACTGTAACATGTTGATTTGAGCCAGTGGCGGATTCAGAACGTAATTTATGGGTGGGCCTAGGAAATATCTTGGTTGGCCTTCACCAATAATGCCACGGCGGGCCAGCATACAAAAACTTAGTGTTACCGAAGCTTCTACACAAAGCCGGAGTCTCCTAGGTTTCCAGTTAAGAAGTTGATTATGTCATCATAATCCGAACTGTCAATGAGTTGTCTTTGAAAAGACAAAAGTGTCAAGCTGTTAAGGTCTCCGGTCAGCATGGATGATCTCAAGCGCGTTTGGATCCTGTTTGTTGCGGAAAAAAGTCTCTCAATGCTGCAGGACGTAGAAGGCAGTGTTATGATGGTCCTTAAAACACTGTTCATGTGCGGAAAAATGTCAGCTGCGCAGCTGTCTAGTACCGTACTTGCATCAATGTAAGAAAGTTTTCCCGATCCATTCTCCGTCTGATGTGTTGAATGAATACAGCATGTTCAGCATCTGCGATCTCATTGCCATACAGTGCACACGGACCATTTAGAATGATTTTTTCGCCAAAAGTGGAAGATCCAGGTGCTCTCATTAATCCATAGGGCAGGGGTTCCCAACCTGGGGGCCATGGCCCACTAGTGGGCCATGAACCTTTTTCAAGAAGGCCATGGAAAAATTTAAAAGATAATAATTTTTTTTATTTATCATCTCTAAGTCCACTCCAACACTACATAACAAAAGAAATCAATTAAAATTTAATAAAAATACTACTGTAGTACATTTTGCCCAAATCTTCATGAAATAGTCTTTACCGGTTACTGTATAAACAAGTTTTTTAATTAAAATGACGTTTCTTAATTTTTTCAAAAGGTTGAAAAAAATAGGGGGGCATTGATTTTTCAAATTTTTAAAGGGGGGCCACGGTGTGAAAAAGGTTGGGAACCCCAGCCATAGAGGAAGGTGACCATAGCTGCGCAATTTTTAAGATTTTAATCAAAAACTGAAGCATGAGTAAAGTTAGCAAACAAACGTTATGATGTGGTTATAGTACAAGCATTTACCAACAAAAAACACTACAAAAAATCAAGTATTGCAGATAAACTGATAGGTGCTTTTGACGTTTTAAAACGGTGACTAAAATTGCACAACTATGGTCATGGGTGTCCAACTGTCTATAGTTGTGCACTCTGATTCCTTAATTGTGCAACGGTTTTGTGTATTAACTTTAATATTGCAGTAGAACGGAGTGCAGGCAATGCAAGCAATATGAAGCCCAAGCTCCACAAATAAGCTCACTTTCTTAGAGAACCAACATCTATTCAAAACGACAACTTATCTGATATCTCAAAAACCAGGGGAAAATGCAACAAACTAACATTTACAGCAACAGCTCGCAAACAATACGCACGAGAAATCTGTTACCTATTAGAAATTAGCACATTGCTTAGAGGCATCACATGAGGGATGTCATGCTTGATCAACCATGCATGAAATGGCACATGCACAACTATGGAACCTGCACAACTATGGTCACCTTCCCCTACGTGTCGTCCATAAAGCCGCAGTTTAACCAACGTTTAACTCCGTTATCTGCCTGTCAAGAATACAGTTCCACAGCGCCCTTAAATCCTCATTGCTCTTGACAGCCGACGTTTTTCCCAACGTTGTGGTGACAACAGACTTGTGAAACTTCGAAAGCAGCTTGCGTTCACGAGAAGCAACCACGCACGTCCCAGTTAGTTATCTCATGTTTTACCATCAGTTCTTCTGTAAGTTAGAGCACGTCACCAAAGTCACCCTTCGAATCCTCGCGGAAAGTTGCATATTATGTAGCTTTCATTGTTTCAATCAGTGATATACAACAGTCTGTCACTCAAAGTGTTGAGCTCTGCAGGCCCTTGGTGGCAAAATCGCTGTTTTCAAACAGTTTACAAGAAGTCACAAGCATGAAAACGAACTTTTGGGTTTGCATCTGCTGCAGGAGCTGTTCTGCTTCTATTTTCGTTTGTCTACTGGTTTCGGAAAAGCCAGCCAGAGCCTCCAGTAATACATCAAGCAACAGCAATATCTTATGCACTGACCCTGATTTTGAACTCCACCTGGTGTCACATGACCGCTCCAGCTCCATAGTCTGACAGTTGAGATGCATTTCCTTTTGTATCTCCATCAAGCGAGAGTGCCGGTGGGCCCGGTAAAAAAGCTATGTGTTTGATTTAGCACGATGCGAGTTGCAGTGTACATAGATGGCTTTTGGAAATGTTTCTTTCAAAATAACCTGAATTCCTCCCGTGTGCCCTGACAGGCTGACATGACCGATGCTCCATCGAAACAGAACCCGATACAGAGAGCAGGATCCAAGTCTAGTGGTTGAAGCACCTCCAGAATTTTCTCTGATAGGCTATTCCTTTAGCGGACAATTAAGTCTGCGGTCGCAACAAAGCCCACTGCCCGCTCTTTGATGACACCTCCGTGAAGGAATCGCACACACACGGCAACCAGCTCACGCATAGCTAAGTCTTTATACTCATTAATATGTTTTTTTTTTTCATGAAACTGATTTTGGGTGGGCCCACTGTCAATCTGGGTGGGCCTGTACCAATCAGGCCCACCTGGTAGATCCGCCCCTGATTTGAGCAGCCAGAAAATTTAAATTATTCCAATCTGATTAATCCTTTTATGAAACTGCTCTGATCAACACCATGAAGTTGCTCAAAATATATTATTTGTATCTAATTTGATCTTCTATGGAACTGTCCAAATCTAACTAATTTAGTTTCATACAACTGTAACTCGTTGATTGGGACGCCAGAAACATGACTTGTTATGTTGAAAAAGCATTCATCACTGACCATTTTTGGAGGTTCGCTTTGTGCACTTTCCGGCCGATCAGGTAAGGCCCCGAACAAGATATCTGGAGAGTCGTCAGCTTCTATCGTCTCTCCTTCTGAAAAATATATTTTAACGTCTGCACAAGTTCAATCAATGAAGTTGCCCAACCGCGAGACAGCAGAAGTGGCAGAAGAAATTAGTTGGCTATCACAAAACTGCTGGTTTGCTGATTTTGCAGCTTCAGAACAGGTCTATTCCTAGTTACTGCTGTGGATCTACTGGTCACATTTTTACGCCAAAAGTAAGCAGTAAGTTTTGCAAACCACCGAGAAGTCTACTCTTCTCTGGAACGCCGATCCACCAATGATAGTGAACTTCGTTTTGACTTGAGGATGCGACCTAGTAACGTTGCCTGAAAGCAGTCTGGGTCAACAACGCGATGCCCACCTTGCACAGCGACGTAATTGGTAGGGAAGTAGCCTTGCTGTCCATCAGACACTCGCTCCCCGAACCACCACGTCGGCCCGTCCATGTACAGCACCTTTATGACGTCATTGCGCATTAGGTTCAGCTCGTCAGACCGGTTGGCATGGTAACCGTACAAAGCGACCACCTGCAAACCAAAAGAGGTTTTCTGCTGTTTAAGACATTTCAGGGGAACATTCCAACTTCACTTTGCTGCAAGCGACGCCTTGCTGTTGCTGAAAACCTTCGACGTCAAATTGTGTAAAAATTTATAATCCCGTTGGCCTTTGGCGAATGAAACATCCCTCAGTGAGGTAACAATTACTATATGGCTGATGCGACACATTATCCGAATTCAGTTTTTCACGCTACCGAGGGAGGTATATTCTGTTGACTCTTCAAACTGACGATACAATTGAACCAGCAGATACAAACCCACGCAGTCAGAAAAGCGTGGTGGGGATAAGGCTCAGAGAGCGACGTGGCGCTATCTAACACTTGCACATCGATGCACACATTAACGCTACACTTAAAAATACTGGGCTTAGCTCAACTCATTGATTATTGAGTTTGCACAGGTTCCTGAAGACTCAACCACTCACCTTGCGATGAACCTTTGCTCCAGGGACTGACGACACTCGGAGTGATCTGTTGCCTGCATCATCGACTGAAAGCGTCACATCCGGACCGGCGCTGACGTCACTGCGATAGGGACTTCCCCCGACTGGAAATAAGGCTTTCAGTGATATACGTTCATGTTGTGGCTTCAGTGAACGAATTGTGTCTTTTTACGTTGAATAAATGTGTATAAAGACGTAACTTGGTCTCCTGAGTTGTAAAACTGTCAGAAAGTTCGGAAAGTATCGTTATTTTCAAGTGCAAAATCGTATATACCTGCAGTGAAAGTTGGTCTCCAATCTGTCTGCGCGTCAGGCTTAGGTTGGCCGGCAGCGAAATGTTGAGCGAGGACACGGGCTTCTGGGCTGGCGTGGGGGGACATAAAGGAAGGTTGCACCATGGACTGTAAAGGCAATGAAGTAATTATTACTACAAGGACGAATTGCGTTGTTGAAGTAATTATGTGTTTTAAAAACAAAAGACCGACAAAAAAATCCGATTCCATATTTCTTTTCAAGACCCACTCTGACTGCTCGTCGAACAGAGCGTTGGGGTTATTAGGGATCATTTTAGATGGGAATCAACCCACTGTCCTTCGATCAACATCGGGTTAAAGCTCCGAGCAGGCCTCAATCCTTGGTAGCTTGCCATAAGTGTGGAATGAAGGGTAGACTGACCTGAGTAGTGGAATCGAAGGTTGAACCCCACGTGGATAGGGTGTTGCTCGCCCCATAGGGTTCGGGTCTTCGGGGTGAGATGTACTCTCCGCCAGGTGGCGACATGGGGCGCCGTGGTGACGACATCGGTGATCCCTGAACGCGGAAATGAATTATTACAAACAAAGTCATCGCTACCACCATGCTTTGAGCAAATCGCAGTCACCGTCACGGGGTAAAATATGATATAACCGGAAAGAGGCATTCTTGTTGTTACTGCACAGTGCACATCACTTAACACGATGCTGGAAGTGATAATAATAGCATTTATTTAGCGCCACATCCGCAGTGCAAACTATGCTCCTGGGCGCTGTACATGACGATGGTGATAAAATAATACGGTATAATCAATCATAAATGTTCAGAAAAATGACCAAAATTGAACTTCTATATATGTTTTTCAATCCGTTCAAAACATATGGTGCTCGTTTATCAACACCACATCGCATTATCGACTTGGGAGGTCAGTTGAAAGGATGCAAAAAGGCCATTTTTGTAGGCTGGGTAGGCAGACAATGATGACGGGGGTGCGAGGTGGTTTCAGCTTTCACCGACAACCAGCCAACACCCAGCTTCAACTGACATACCAGGCCCATCTTCAAAAATATTTCGAATCTAACACCAGCCGTCAGCCGAACAAGATTGAAGCAATTGAGCAAGTTAAAATTGAGCAAGATCTAACACCAGCCGAACAAGATTGAAGCAATTGAGCAAGTTGAAATTGAGCAAGTTGCAATTGAGCAAGTTGAAATATCAACCCAGTAGCTGCGCATAGCATCAAAACATACATAATATAAACCTTAGCATAATAACGTTAAATGATGGCCAAATTTATTATATCTATCAAAATTAAACGTAGAAAGAGCTAACTCAAATAGGCGATTTGGTCCTAAGACACTCCCTTGAATGTGCGACCGACCCAACAACGAGTAGTAATCGATAAGAAAACAAATCAATAGTTTTTTTAATTTAAAGTTTAAACCTTAAAGTCATTTGGCTACCGAATTGATCGAAGACCTAAGACTTCAGTCTATGATTAAAGAAAGTCACCTTTCCACCAAAATTGTAGAATTGAAAACATTTGATTTGTTTTCTTATTGGAATTAGTATTAATTTTTATTATTTTATGTGATTGGAAAGCTTCAGCCGCATTCTTGCAAGACACAACGTTAGATGGTTATATAATTATACGTTGTGAGATCGTCAAGTCACAAATTACTAACAGTTGCAAGGTATGGTTCAGTATTGGCAACTCAATCCACCAACAAGACTGGAGCTCATAACTGGTGGCACCCAAAGCAAATAAGGTTCAACTTACAACCAATATTTGTGTGGAAAATGAGTTGCAGCAATTAAACAATTACAAATGAATGAATGAATTCGAATGCAAAATACTTTCAAGTTTGCACAAAAAACTACAATTTTAAATAGCTTTGCCGCATACTATTGTGAGATTGTATCAAAAAGGTAAGCACTCTTTTGTGCAAATTATTCGAGAACAAAACAGTCCAGAAAACGCATTCAGTTAATGAATTAACGTCATACTTTTATTGCCCGAGCACAACCACTTATGCTGTTGGTTATTTCATATCCAAGCGAGCCAGAAACATGAATAAATAAAAGAAAAAGAGTTTGCAGCCAAGGTAAGGTAAGTTGTGCTGAAAATACAATCAACCTCGCTCAAGCGGACCGCGTCAAACAAAGCTAATTTGGTCCGATTAAGCTGGGATGACGGAGCATATGTCTTTTCTCAGATAAATGACATGTAATCAACTAAGAATATCTTTCCCCAGACAGCAAACCAAGCGTTTTTTGACATTGATTCAACGTCTGCAGACGTTGAATCAATGTAAAAAAACGTTTGGTTTGCTGGGTCGTTGCCACTGTGAGACATCGCTGGCAATACAGGAACTATAAGGAAAATCAGGTTGCGCCACCACGTGGTGGAATATTCATTCCATTCCCATCCATGCATTGGTCATGCGATTTGTTGTGTAATTATTTTCTATATTTTACGTAGTTCTAACGTTATCATGCGTAAGATTGGTGCCAGAAACTGATTATTTCGTGCAAAGAAGACATGCCGCCATTTACTCTGGACTTGTTCCCATCAGTGAAGGCACCAGCGGCCATAGCGATCGTGACCATCTTCCGAGCAGCGAACCAGTTGTCGATCCTGTCCGGTTGTGCGTCAGGCTGTGCATTATTGCGTCATGAGATATCATAGAACAACGTCGTTTCATGTTGAAACTTATTCACAAAACATTATAATTAACGTCAAATCAACGTAAACTAACGTACCAAGACGGCATCCAACTGACGTTTGACCCTGTCGACTTTTGAACCCGTGTATGGAGCTCCCACTGCAGGCTGAGTCTCTGTTCTCGCCGAAGCAAATGAAACAAACAACATTCATTAACGTTTTTCTAACATTACTTAATGCAACAAAAACCGTTCTACATTTTTTTTCCGAGGTGTTAACCCCGGTATTAAAAACTAGCCTCTGAAAACTTGTGTAGATTGTCTTACTAACTACTTCTTCATACTGAGTGCTGGAACTAGAAACGCATCCTATGGAAATAGCAATAGACTACCAAATGTTATCAAACTTTCGTTATATTTGAACATTACGGTAATCGTATCGAAGATTTCAAACTTAAATTTCCCACCAAGAGTTTGCTCTGTAATCACGTTCACTCAAGTAATCAAATTCCAGACAGCAAATCAACTGTTTTTACATTGATTCAAAGTCATAAGACGTTGAATCAATGTAAAAAGCGGTTGATTTGCTGTCTGGGATACATCTAAACGATTGTCGCACAAATCTAACTTACCGAGGCCAGCGTCATCCTTGGCTGCCTTCTGTGAAGAACTACCAACAAACGAGATGACACCTCCAGACAGAGAAGTTGCTGCCACATGCAAACACAACAACAGTAACCGACTGAAAGAATGCCTGCTCTTCGGTAGAATGCCAGTGTGAAAAATGTTAGCTCCAGAAATGCACTAACACAACTACTGTGCACTGTAAGTGCAGCGTGTAGGACTGAATTAGCTCCACAAAAAAAGGAAAAATCTAATGCAACGTTATATCATGAAATTAAACTATCAATGTATTACTGTAGTTGCTTATCAACTACAACAAATCTCAACCTACTTCTGATGAGTGTAAGCTGTCAAACAAGAATTCACAAACTTGCTTTAACCGAAGTAAGCTACTAGACAAGGTAAAAAGACAAAAGATTGTTTGAATGTTGTAACCCCTTATTTCCAACACAGCTCAAAACTGAAATGCAACATTTCCATACCATCTTTGTCATATTTGAACAGTAACACAGGCATGTTGGGGGAAAAGCAACAAAACGCCACCAAGTGGTCATGGGGGTGGTAGGCGACATCTCGGACTGGATGGGCAAACCCAAGTTCATTGTAAATTGCAACCTGGTCGCCTGTAGGAGAGTAACAAACGTGTGATTAGAAAGAGCTTTCATATGTTTATTTGATCAACGCATAGTGACGTCATGCACAATTAATAAGGCCTTACATTAAGATGGCATTGGCTTATTCTCAAGAGATTGGTCATGAACGTCATCACAACAACGCACCTGACTCGGCGTTCCACACATACGCGCATCCATCCTCACTGCCGGAGAAAATAAATGACCCGCATGGTGTCAGTGCAGAGCGCATCAACTGACGGTGACTGACGGAGCCGGTGCAGTGGAGAAGAGAGTGGCTGTTAACATGACATGAAGATTTTATAAACAGATGAAGTTAAGTTCCAACATCACAAAGCTACAAATCGCACTGCGTAAAGTGCCACCAAAAAGCACTCAATGCATCAAAAACAAGCTTGCATATTATCGGCCAGTAACCAACTGCCACACTAGATGGCGTCACATTCGTCACATACGTCAATGACGTCACAACTCACATTCTGACGTCAAAGACCCTGACAACCGAGTCCCTGCAATGCAGGAGCAGCTTGTTGTTGCCCGGGTGGACTTGGACGCTGTTGATGCAAACACCGGTCAGTTCTTTCTCTACGAATTTCTGAAAAACAAAATGATGTTGAGAGTTTAGTTTGTCATAGAAACAATGTTCACTGATGGTAGATGGCAGCGCCGGGCCGCAAGAAAGGCAAGAAATCAGTCAATGTACGCAGCAAAATAAAAAATCGAACATTGGGATGTTACTTAAAAAGATACGTACGTTTTTTAAGCTCCACATTGTCTTGTTGTTCTTCCTCGCCTTTTCATGTGAGTGGCAGTTCCACGCCACGATCAACCCTCCACTGTCCACGCTGTACAGAGTTAGGCCTGGCAATTGTAAGGTGTGTTAGAGAGATACACTATAAAAGTTTAACTGTCACCTCTGCAAGGAATGCTTTGTTTTTTTATTTAGGGCATTTTTTCGAGCGTTTTCTACGCAAAGGTGTGGCAGCAATGAACCGCGTAAAACTTATGGCAGCTCGCAATAGCAGCAATACATAGACTTTTATATTTTTGTCTGTCTTGCAATTATGAAGCCTAGATGGAATGTAAAAAGGGCAATAAAATCTTTCCATCTGTAAATCATTGCATCTTTTCACAGCAGAAAATAAATATTACAGACAAACACCTTATCATTCTTACGTTGCAGAACGCTAGCGTTGGCAAAACACTCTTCAGAAGGGTACGATCCCGCCACACCCCACTTACCACTGTGGTCGAAAGCCATGGAGTTGACAAAGGCTTTGTGGGCGTCCAGCTCTTGCAGCATCTGCGCGGTTGCAGTGGCGATGCTCCACACGCGAATCACTGAATCGTAGCCACCTGCGGATGACACACCTGCTTTATGACGTCATCAATCACAACACGAACACCAGCCACTGACGTCATCAATCGATAAGTCATTTTGGCCGTCTATGGTGGTTAAATATGTCAAGGTGAGCCAATAACAACAAGTCATCAATAAAACCGTGCAAGGATGTAATTGTTTCATATAAAAGACAACTAAGAAAAGATCTTGTATATCCGTGATATGTATACAACAAATAATTACACAATACACATACATATTGCTTTGTGGCATGAAAAAGACATTAAATTATACAATGTTATCATACATGCATTTTTTTTTATGCAAAACAAGATTGTCAGAGGCTGTTGGCCCGCGGGAACTTCCACATTATCAAATTTGGCCGCCTGGGAAAACGTTCGGACACCCCTGGCTTATTGTGTCTCCTTAATTCCACGTTAATCCTTGATGTTGTTGGCAAACTGCATATTACAAATTCATGGAATTCCAGTTGGCAAAACATAAGTTTTTGTTTCAATAATTCAACGCCTGCGTGTAATGAAACCAATGACTGGCTACTCTATAATAGCTTTCCTGTGTAGTGTGGGAACATCGTGAATCTGGAATGGTAAAAAGATTGACCCTTGAGGCTCACAAGACGAAGAAAACGCTTGCAGACGCCGAATTAATGTAAAGAAGCAAAGTTGTTTGCTGTGCTGTCGAATCTCTTTTAACGATTAGTTGCTTACCTGTGGCCACAATGTATTGGGCGGTTGGGTGGAAAACCCCCGTGTAAACGTAAGCGGGGTGAGGGAGAGTGTGGGTCGCTTTGCTCTTGTCGTTCAAGTTCCAAACTCTGATGAAACAAGACGGGTTTAGAGTTATATGCGATGGTAATGACCGGTAGGAAGACCCAGCGGATAAGGCATTCGCATTCCACTCATGCATTCCTGGTTCGACTCCCGGCTTAAACTGATTGTTGACAAACACGGCTCACTTCTATTCAGGGTGTGATAAATTGGGTGGGCGTAATTGCTGAAGGTAAGGTGGCCGAGAGAAAGGGACTGGCCACCCTACTCTCGAAGACTTAGAGTAATAATAACCTTCTTCTCATTCCCTTACTCAACAACTGAGTATGGGCCTCACTTCACAATGGTGATGATAATAATGTGATCGCCAGATACGCATTATATTGGTGGGGTCTATTCGAATAGAATCCCAGCCAGCAAAGCAACCGTTTTTACATTGCTTTTTACATTACATTGCTTTAAAAGTCCGTAGACGTTGAATCAATGTAATAAACGATTGTTTTACCGTCTGGGGTGAAGAGGGTGGCTTAACAATCAAAGGCTACGTCATCACTTACTGCGCTGTGCCATCTCCAGATGACGTCACAACTTTTTCGTCGTCGTTTGACCACCGGATGTCGTACACGAGTTGTTGGTGGCCAATCAGCACCCCCATTTCCTCCCCATAAGGAATCCCGTACACTGGAAATATGGCAGAGATTTTAATTGTATGGCGAGGAAAAAGTTTTTCAAGCTCGAAGCAGTAGCAGCAGCCAAATAATGAAATGAGCTAAATGTTGCTGATTGAGCTTTGTAACGTTTTCTGTTTGCATTCGTTTACTTGAACTATAAGAAATGTCTCAAACTAAAATGATCCTCTTCAAAAAGGAACGCAAAAATAATTGTTATTTGACGTTCAAAAAAGGAAAATCATAACATATTTGATGCATTGATAATGAACAACTAAATTGCACATCTCTTACACATGCATTTAAAATGCAAGTAACATCAAAATGGATATTTTCTATTGAATCAAATGTATAAAAATCTGCATCATATTCATAGCTAACATAATTGCTACTTCTAGCATCGATTCAACATGGCTTTCAATGCACAAAAAACCAATCCTAGCAGCTGGATGGGATTAGCAACTCACATAGAACGGGAAAGCCTGTGCCATGCTTGCAAGCCAAAGCCAGTCTCCTTCCATTGTTGGAGAACCTGATGGTGAAAGCTCCATCCGATCCCGACCACAGCCGCATTGAAACAATGTTAGGAATCTTGCAGGTCTGCAACAACATAGAAGTAGGTTGCAGAAATGCGATTAATTAATTCTTATTATTAAAGAAAACACAACTAGAAATGTGATAAATAAATAATGCAGAAATGTGATTAATTTGAGGAATACTATAACGCGTCACGTATAAGAACTTCGGACAAGCAGAAACATTTCTCAAAATTTTTTTTTTAAAGTTCATAAGTAACGTTTTGGTTGAATTAAAGTTAGCAGCACAAAGACTTATTTCATAACAACCATTGTAAATTTCCTGCTCTGACAAAGTACCAAAGTTGACTTTGCACTGGCGTCAGTTTAACAAGCAAACACAATTCATTCGTAACTTACAATTAATCAAAACTTTTTTTCAGAACTGACATTTTTTGAAATATTTTTGTAATTATTAGTGTTACATCTTCTGTTGAAATGCAACTTCTCAAAATACAATTAACCGCATCATGGCACTAGTGATCGCAACGGAAGAAGGAATAGATCTTTGCTTTGAACCACCATTACATTTATTTTAGTGCTCTCAGTTATCAAAAAAAAATCTGAAATTTGCTGTAAAATTGTCTAAAAAAATAGAATCCATAATAAATTGTCCAGTACGGTATAGACATGATTGGCGCATTCGCTGATCCAGAAAACCAACTTTTTCTTTATAGATTCTCATAAAATTGTTCAGTCAAGAACTGAAAATTGTGAATGTAGCTCACCTGGCCTGGTATTCTGCTCCATTTGGGGGCGCTTTGATCTGACGTGGCCCGTTTTGAACCGTCGGCAAACTCTAAGGTTTGATGGAGCTGTTTGAAAGTTTGGATACCACACTCTGGTTGAGTGGCGAACATCGATCTGGAAGCTGGGTTCATCTTGAATACGAGTGAGTTTATTACCTCAAGAATAAGGTTCAAACAAACGCAAAACAACAAAATGTCGCATCCAGGCTTACGTCAAGTGTGTGAAGATTGAGATTAAGTGGACGGGAAGGCAAGGATACCATTCAGGTTTACCATGAAATATTTTGCTAACGTGAAGTCTTAAGCTCTCTCTAGGTTTCGAGCCGGCTACTTCTGTTTGTTTGTCGTATCCAGGCATACGCCCGGTGATTGAAGATCCAATCTTCGTGACCACCTTCAGGCATGCTTTTACGTGTCTTACCAAAGACACAGCCGCATGCTCTTGAGCGGTGACGAACCAGCGCCCTTTCGAACGTCGTTCCAGGGCTCTCATCACTCGGCAATGCAGCCCACGAGGCTACAAACACTTTCAACACTCAGTCGACTTATCGTTTGCATGAGCAGCGATAAACACTTATAGAGCCTACGTCAGTGACGGGTTCACGTCTTTTAGATGCAGACAGTTAGGTGCCTGCCAAATAAGCGCGTGCACTGGAAAAATACTGAAAGTTTAATAGCAAGGCCATGCTTCCAGAGATCTGTTCAATGGACTGCTGTTGTATGGCGGCAGTCCAACTGACAAACTTCATCATTAGCTAAAAAGATAAAATCTGCAACTATATGCATACCTTGTGTTTGGGGTATTGATTTTTTTCACATTGAATCAAAAATACACAGTACATTGCGTTAAACAAGTTCAAAAAAACAAAATAAACAACGTCCAGTTCACAAAACGGCGATGGAGTATTGCTTACAATATTACAATAAACTAGACTTTGATGGATGATAGTGTCATATCCACCTTGAAAGGAGTTTAAAATGTAGATTTGTATTTTTTGTATTTATATTTGTATTTCTACTTTTACATAGATTCCTTTGCAGATGAACAGAAAAGTTCCAATGGAATTCTTGCATCAATCTTATAGCCTCCAATACAAGTTTTTGAACAAATAAAACACGATTTTTGTCGCTCTTACCGCTTCTGGCCGATGAACAGCTTTCAAAGTGACGTATAAAGTTGACTGGTATGCCTGCCTCACGTGATCACGCCACCAGAAGAAAGCGGGCTCTGATTGGCCGGTTGCATCAGCTGATGTTGTTGCTAGGTTGCGTGGAGGGTGATAAAGTTGCAGACGAACTTTACGGCCTGTGTTTGGCTTTCCATTGGCGCCGACAAGCTAAAGAGTAGATTTTAAAACCATTGGATGCAGTAAGTGGCTATTTTATGTGCTAGAGCAGGGTTACTCAACTAATGTTAACAAAGGTCCAGTGTGACAAGTTGAATATTTTTAGCGGTTCGGTAAATAAGTTATTTCCCACGCAACCACGAAAGTTAAATTATTTGTACCAAACCACTTTTTTAGGTAAAATGTAACTCGAATTGGATTTCTGAGAAAGTGTTGGGAAGTCTGGAAAACGAAGCACCTCAGCAACTAGGATCATTAAAGTAAAAATTGCTTCCTCCCAGTAGAAATCTGTTTAAAGAAGCCCTGAAACATGGCAATGAGATTCTTCCAAAAGCTCAAGGTTCACCATCAACACTCAGAAGGTCCGGATTCGGACCGCGGTCCGCCAGTTGAGTTTCCCTGTGCTAGAGAGTATGAAATCTATCCCATCAAACAATGTATCCCATCTCACCTTAAGAAAGGCCCATGCCACAGTGAGCCAACCTTTATCCACATCATCCTTCCCACTTCGTAGGTTGTTAGCTTTCGCCATGCTGACAAAGTCGCGGATCTGCATTGGAATAAAGTGGTCTTGTAGGTTTTAAGCGGACATGATTTCATCACCCCACAACATCCCAGAGCCTCAGAATATAGTGGCTTTGAACCAACGGGACCCGAACATTACACAATGAAAGTGACGCGCCCCTATATGCAAGCAACACTGAACAATGCTGTATAATGTTGCCGAACAAGGACCGTATGGTTTGAAGGGAAGCAATATATCCACACAACCGCCAGTTTGACAGCAGCAACCGTTTTGTTAGTAAAAAAATAAACCGTAGAAATCAGATGAACCTTCAACGCAAAATTGTACGGTAATTGTTTTAGTTGAAATTACGCCATCATGCTAAGAGCTTTGTTTTAACCAAATTCAATTCATTTCAAAGACCCAAAAGAGAAAAATAAAAGGCTTTTAAAACTTACCACAAAGAAAAGCATCGGGCTAGGAGCAAGCATGTTCAACTCAATCGGAGGAGCTTGCGGATCAGATGTGTCCGCTGGAGGAAGTTGCAAATTCTTTACTTCCACCATGCTACTGAAGGACTCGTTGAAGATCAACGTTTCCTCCCATCTCGGAAGGACGCTCTGATTGGCTCGAAAGTCAAAAGGCTGTGTCATGATTGGCAGAACGCTCGTGACGTTCTCACCCTCGTAATATGACGTCACTCGCCTTGAGCTGAGAAATGAAATTATGACAAAACAGCGTTGTTCGTTGTGGTACAACTATACACAGGTCAACATGAAGTATCTCTCGACCTCGTTATTGTCACTGATCTCGTTCAAAAAAGTACGGTAGCAAGCCTTCACAACTCTAAATTTTGCAACATTACTAGGAATGTACCAACCTCAGTGGTTGAAATTTAATACCTTTTCTTAAAACAAACACGTTTACTGACACTCCGCAAAGTTTTCTATGAATCAGTTTGGAATCCCGTGAACAGGATGGACAGCAATGCAATGAGAGGTTGTCAAACAGCTGCCACTATTTGGTCACGTTGTCTTAGATATGCAGACCTTCTGTGATGTTCTATTTCACTGCTCTGCGTTCTTTGGCGCCCGGTTTCAGAAGGGTAAAGGTTCCATTTTCAAGTTAAGCGCAGTTGAGTGGTAGATCCCGAGGCAGGAAGAATAAAATTTTATTGAACGCCATAAACGTTTTGTTTATGGCGTTCAATGAAATCCAAATTTATTCGAACCGTTCTTCAACCATGAAAACGATTGTTTATTTGCTTTTCAATATTACAATTTGACAAAGTTTCGACAAAAACGCATTTCATTCCATTTGAGTGGCTAGCTAGACCGTATCCGCTCACCTGCTGGTCTTTGCCAAATAGTTACCGGTGGCTGCATCCACGACGGACACTCTTACCACCGGATGCGACATGTACTTTAAATCTGCCCGCAAGTGGTCGCTGTGGTGCACAGTGACCCCTAAAACCCGGTCATCTTCCTGGGGGGCTTCTTCTTGTTCCTCAATCTGGCTTTCTTCCCCCACAACCATAGTGTTTGACTCATCTACGGCTTCGGACTCTGGAAGCTTTCTTGATGCTGACAAAATTATTTAGGTGTTCAGTACAATTCAAATGTGCTATCTAAAGTATTCTTGGCATGGGCCACATTTTACTATCTATGAGTCACAGCGAAGAGCATAATACTTTCAATAATTTTCGTTTTAAAGTTTAGAAAATTTCAAACTATAGTGAAAATAGGCCCGGGTTGGGGTCACACAAATTGTTCACACTTGCCGCACTTTAAAAACCCTTGTTTCAGAATGTTTTTAAAATTTACGAATGTAGCTGTGGTATATATGCTATACTTTACATTTATCGCGCGTATGCATTGCTCTGTACTAACCAAAACAATCTAAAACACTACAATCTCAACACAGCTGAGGACACTACCAGTACGGCTAATTCTTTTCCTTTCCGAAGAGCTAATTACATTTTATTGAGTATGTGCTATTCGGTAAGACTTATTGGGGGCTTAAAACATACAGCCTATCTACCAAGTCGAAGTAGAGCACTCAATGCACCAAGCCAGTGGGTCTTGATACTTGAATGCGAGGCAGATGAGGTTTAAGACATTGAACAAACAAAACACCCTGTGCTTTTGCAAAATGTGAACTGATAAATAATGAGGTACGGGTACGTTATAGAAAAGATACGACCTGCAAAGAAACTATTTCACACGTTATAAACCATAGTAGTCGTTGCGTTGACGTTAGAGCATGGCAAATGTAACGAAAGTGGCGTGTCATACATAACGCATCCCTTTACAATGTGAACTCAATCATTGGAAATAGAGCGTAGGTGTTTCACAGCATTGTGTGAATCTAAGGATGGGAGCAAATACATACGTTAGATGTAATTACTAATTAACACGTTGTTGAAATCTGACTACGCTAGATGATGGGGACAACAGTAAAGAAATACAATTAATATGTATGGTCTGTAAAAACTACCTTTTCGCCTCCTCCTCCTCCGGGAAAGTCTTGGTGGCTCCTCAGGGTCTTCCACACGAGACGTGTCTCTCTTTTTAGGAGTTCGAGTCTTTCGAGGTCTTGGGACTGCATTGAAAAGAGATCAATATCAGGCAAAGTTTAAACCTTGCAACGCTGTGAACGTTTAAGATGCTGAAGAATATATGACTCTATGTACTTGTTTGGTACGATATATACTTGAGAATGAATTTCAAGTCTCTGTTACAGTTTAAAAAAAACAGTCACTCTGTGTAATTTGTGTATTCTATCAGATGATAGTTACTGCAGTGATGTGGAAGAAACCCGCGGCGCTTAGATGGAACACAACAACCAAAAGATCTTTATTTAAGGCAGTAAAGAATTGCTGCTTAGTGCTAACTGCTTATCTAAGAAAATTGATTTTATATCGTTAGTTTTCTACTGCACCTGGAGGAGCCAAGGATGGTTCTTCATCGGATAGCCTTGACGTGGATGGCTGCTCTTCTTGATCCTCCGGTGATTTCAGGTCTTTCCCGACCTCTTTTTCAATGAATGATCTGAAGATGAAGACATTTACGAAGTTGAAACAATTTTAAATGTGGATGGTTGATGAACAAAATACAGTTGATTTAAGCTTATTTTATAGGACTCCTCCAAATACTCAAGGGCGAAAATACCAAATCAAACAAAAGCGTCAACTTACGCTGACGACAAAATAAGCTTTTCATCAGTACTCTTTCAGAATGGGCGAGCAGTTAGTGGAACGACTCTCACGAGCGCTTGTGTCAGAACATGCACCGTTCATGAGTGGCAGCTATACAACCATACGTCTTCGTGGTCGTGTCGATATTTTACTGTTGGCCTAGGTTAAGACAATAATGAAAGTCGGCACAAACAAAGCTTAATATGGTAAAAGCTAATATCTCACGTCTCCTGATTGATATCTGGTTGCTCGGGTTGCGTAGCTTCATCTTCAGTGGTAAGCTGCTCATCTTGTTTCTTATTGAAACGGAAACCTCTCCACTTTCGTTTTTTAGCAGGAGCAGAGACAACAGGTTGTTGGTCAACGACAACAGGTTTCCCTTCTTCTTCTTCAACCTTTTCAGTGTTGACAAGCTTCACATTTTCAGAGCTAAACATACAATGTAATTTCAAAAGGTTCTTCTTCCAATACAAGATCATTAGTCTCATGGCATTCGGTCAGTAAAAGGATAACATTTAACCGCGATAAAAAAAATATGAACAAACTAGAATTCAAGAGCTGCACCCAGTTAACAATTAAAGAGCCCCTTCTGCATTTTTACAACTCACTGTATTATTTAACTATTTTCAAGAAATCACAGAGTATCTAAAACCAATGTTTGTACTGCTGGTAGCAACTTTAGTGCATGATAATCTATTGCAATTATTTTGCCAGTTGGGAAGAAACACAAAAGTTTGGCAGGCAATAATATGCTTTACTGCAATACCAAGTAAAATAACTTCCGAAGTAACAGAAATATTAATCTCAAAGCATTTAGAATGAAAAAAATTTAAAGGTTACAACAAAGAAATGTAATGATCAACCTATCCTACCTGGTCATTGCTACTTGAGCCTGGGACTCAGTGTCATCACAGTCCTGTTCTGAGATTATCCCGTGCATGGTACAAGAACTTGCACGCCACAAAGTCTCAAATCTTTGATCGGAGTCATTTCCTTGCAATGTTCTGTCAATGCTATTGTTAGCTGTCACACCAACATCAGCAGCTTTGTAAAAGCTGGATTGGCTACCACGTATTTCCTGAGTGCACTTCTGTGATAATTTGGAGTCTGTTATTGGCTCTGATTCTTTATTATCTATTGCTTGACCTGTAAACTCGCTCTGTTCCCCTTTGCTTGGTTTTCCATTTGAGACACAGCTGCTGGTAGCGTCATTGATCTTATTATATTTTTGTAACTTTTCTTTTTTATTCAATTTTTTGTGCTTGTCACCAAAGTTAGCTTTGTAAAATCTTTTTAAAATGCTACTAGTTGCACGGTTGAAAGTTGCATCTGAAAATATTTTTTCAGGTAAAAGTGTCTTGCTATCTCTTTTGTCATCATGGCATACAGTCACATCGCTTGACCATGCAACTTGCTGCCTGGTATTGCCACTTCTGCTTTCACGTAAAACTGCATCCCTGCTTTCGTCTGTTGAACACCTGCACTGAAAGAAACATTTGTATAAAAAACAGTGTTGTAGAAATCCTGTTTAGACCACCATTCTGCTTTTTATTGGTTTTTATAGCACTGACTGACACATAATAGCATTCTTGATAAACACTTTTGTCCCATACTATGCCTATGTAGTTGTACATCAAACGTAGAAAAAACACAAAAAATTCTTGCACAGTCTAAAGAAACATGTATCACAACGCTACCCAGAAAAAAGCTGCATTTATATAATTGTAATGAGATGTCAGGTTATTTCATTTGATTGCACAATCTGTAGGGCAGGCCTACCTGTGTGTCTGATTTACCATGGCTTTGAAATGCAGACTTTATAGTTTATATGAAACATTATTTTCAGTCAAATTATCACATGCCATACCTCTGATTTTCTTTATCATCCTCATCCGTGATTCCATTGTTATCTTTTTCCCTTTTCTTGTTTTTACTATTTTTCCTCACATCCTCTTCTTCACCATTAAACGTATTACTTTCAAGAAGAGGGTCATCTTTGGTCAGGCTTCGTTCAAGCTCCTCCACCTATGCAATAAGTGATTGAAAAAAAAACATTATTGGTAAAGTAAAGAAGCAATCAAGAAAACACTACCCTGACTTTTCAGGATGTTGATAAAACTTTTAAACCACCAACACAGCTAAAGTGAACCAGTTTGACATTACAAAGCTTGTGCTGTAAACGATGTTGTTATAAAATCAATGGAACACCTGCGCAGGAACACAAGTCAATTGCATTTACATTTAGAGTTGAACCATAACGAGATACCAAGCTTTTACTGTAAAAAAAATAACCACGTACGCAACCAAATAAACAGCAGCTTGAAAATTAACTTTTTGTGTAAAAATGTTGCATGTCTTATCAATATGACTAAACCGGTGTGAACTTGTTTTCTGTATCAAGGTAATGCTCGCCAAATAATATTTTTGCATCAGAACAAAATCTTCTAAAATGAAGTTATTGTCAGTGAATAAAAAGGCGTTGTAAAATATAAACATAAAAACATAGATCTATGAAATAATGTCAATTTAAACTCAATTGAAACAAATGTATGATGGTATATTTTGATACTCTACTTTATATAATATATATCTTAATGTAGCTAAGTACCTGACTTTCTGCAGAATCTTTTGAAGTTGTACCTTGTTCACTAAAGAAAAAAAAGTTTTACTGAATGGCTCAATAGTTTGCCAGGGTCTGTCAGTTTACTAGTGTCAAACAATATCTAGTGATATTCAGTCACATCAGTTTATTTACCAAAAACACAGATAGAGCAACATATTCTTTGTTTATAGTGACAACTCAAATATGACAGTAATGTTATGTTATATAATCTTAGCATCCCTGGCTGGTTACAGCAGTCAGCAAGACAAGCGTATAGTGAGCTGTCACCCAGAAAACCAATTTTAAACTACAAAGTAAGTCATCAAAATCTGCTACCCAGACAGAAAATCAGTTTTTTTTAAACTGATTCAATGTCTGCACTCTGCAGATCTGATTAGGTGTGGGTGACAATGGAAAAGCTGAGATCAGCTTGGAGTTGTCATGAGATAAAGAAGACAGCGTTGGTATGGACAATGCAACGCATTGAAGAAGTCGCGTGGTCAAGAAATTAACTTTTTTAACGTCCAAGAGAATAACCCTCGGGCCTCGAGGACATCCTAAGAAGCGTTGGCTATACTATGATTACTACGCTGTAGAAGATCTGCGGTTGGTAGATCCACAGATCTTTTCTTGGTGGACCCTTGGGACTGATGGCATTAAGAAATGCTATTTAACAGAATAGAAGATTGTTGGCCACCAACCCTTGCAATACAGGGAACAGGAGATGTTAAATCATACAGATGGATGGAGATACAAAACATCAAGTATAATACTTTTTTTAGATCCCCGTATGATGAAAGCGTCATATTGTGTTCTTTCATTGTCAGTTATATGAAAAAAGATTAAAGAAAACAAAATGGTTTGATTATTTAACAAATGTAAACAACATTACTTTTAAGTTATGCTTGAAGGGGGGGGGGGGGGAGAACTGGGCGGTGATTTCAATGGGGTACTAATGTCAAGGAAAAAGGTCAAGAACAATCAATATATAAATGATAAAATACTAAGCAGATTAGAATATCAAACATGATTCTTATTATGCTAACTTACAAATCTTTCGACTTTCTTTTGAGAAGATTTCCAAAAAAACCTTTTGCTTGTTCTCGAACAGATTTTTCTGCAAGAATTAATTTCTAATGAGATACAAAACAAGCCAACATATCTTGTAGTAAAATAATATTTTATATAGATATGTAAAAGCAGCATTTTTATAATTTAAATATGTGAGCTATGTATTTATGTTTCCAAAATCACAACCAAGTTAACAACCAGCCTACTAGTTGTAACTACTTGCAGATAGCTAATTAACACCATGTACGGTATTTAACACGTAGAGGTAACGGTCCATAAAGGGTTAAATAAATACAGCATGTCACCACTATTTTTTGTACAGTTGACTGTAAAAATATGTGTCTATGTTTGCAATACACACTATGAATAAAAAATTATAAAATAAAATACATACGGTATGGCATTCACACTTCACAGCCTAGTTCACTGTGAAGACAAAGAGTAAGCATAAGCTATGTTTAGCTTAGCCAAGCCTAAACAATTAGCCATAATCACAGTCAATTTCATTGGACGTTTGTTAGGATACCGATACTACATGAAATACATAACATAAACATAGATTGATACACTTTTTTTAGTAAAAACTTGGTTTAAACTTAGCTCAAACTTAGAAGAATTACCAAAACACACTAACCTGCAGGCATATTACGAAGTTATAAAGTATTCACCAAATGTTCACATTTTACTGACAGTAACTAATGTAGATTTTAAATCATACGTTTTATTATCCTAGAAATAATTTCTACAAACAAGAGGCATGTAAGTCCAAGCAAGCACTTCTACATCCAACACTAGAAACATTTTTGCATTATTAAATGGACAAAACAAAGTAATCTGCAGCAGTGGCCGAGTGGTTAGCGCGTTGGGCTCGCAGTCGAGAGCCTGCATGTTCGATTCCAGCCACCCGCACTTGCTGTTGTTTCTTTGAGCAAGAAACTTTACGATAATTGCCTCTACCCAGTGATCAAATTCGAGTAATGGGTAGTACCGTACCAAATTTAAATCATCAGTAGAGTAGACAACCGGAAACAGACATTGTCATCGGCTGCAGCGTGGGTCAGGTGTACGTCGGAAGGCGTACACCGATGCATAGCGCTCAAGTCCGCTTTCCCGCAATGCAGGATAAAGATATGAAAAAACAAAACAAACACAAAATGACACTTAATGGTGAGCCAAATAAGGGGAGCAGCTGACTCGAAGACTCTATGTCACTTCGCTGCTTCTTGTCATCTGTTGTATCACATCTGTAAGCGCAGCGTACTGTATGTTATTGCAATGGGCGCAAATAAAAGCATGGTTATGTTTATTCACCAACAAAACAAATGTGATAACTAAACTAGATACCTATTTCCAATGTCAAGTAATAACTATTTCTGCAATGTGATACCTTATAAAGGAAGGACAGGAATGCCTTTAGCTTAGTAAAGGCATGAACATTGACAGAAAGTACCATAACCTGTTTGATGTTCAATCACATAAAATTTGAAATCAAACTATGCCAAAATTTAAAATAGCTTCACACTTTGGTTGTTATTTACTTTTAAAACGCTCTGACGCGCTACAAGTGGAAACAATTTCAAGTTGCATTTATTCAAGGACCAAATCAAACATAATTATTTTTTTTTCATATTTTTATCCTGCATTGCGGGAAAGCGGACTTGAGCGCTATGCAGTACACCTCCTTACCCACGCTGCAGCTGACGGCAATGTCTGTTTCCGGTTGTCTACTATATTTATGACTTAAATTTGGTACTACCCATTACTCGAAATCGATCACTGGGTAGAGGCAATTTTCTTAATGTTTCTTGCCAAGAGAAACAACAGCAAGTGCGGGTGGCTGGAGTCGAACAACTAGTTTGACCCTTGACAACTAGTTTTACCCTAAAAGGGGGATCATCAGAAGGTATTTTAATATATTATCGTATTAATATTATTTATTTATTATTATCAGTCTATTTGAATAAGGCATTTTGTCCGACAAACTAAAAATTGCTAAAGTTATATTAGTTTATAAGTGCGGTAAAAAACAAGATGTAACTAACTATCTACCTATTTCGTTGTTATCGTGTTTCTCTAAAGTATTCGAAAAGCTAATAGGCCTATTTAAACGGATTTCCTGTTTTATCGATAAAAATTCTGTAGGCTACTCATTCATACGCAATATTCCGTGCTAATCGCTCTACAACACACGCGCCTCTCTCAATATCATCAGCACTTCCTACGATCAAATGAAAACCAATAATTTTACAGGGCTTGCTCGTTGCTCACAGACGTCTGTGGGCTTGCTTTCTTGGATCTAAAAAAGGTTTTTGATACTGTTTGCCATAAACGACTCTTGTGCAAACTTGATCACTATGTTATCCGGGGAGTAGCAAACGACCTTGTCTCATCCTATTTGAATGACCGTCAACAATATGCTGAGATTAACAACTACTGTTCCACTCGTCAGTTTATTGAGTTTGGCGTTTCGCAGGGATCTACCCTAGGCCCATTGCTTTTCTAGTTACCGTATATTTAAATGGTTTGTCCAATAGCATCCTATCAATTCAATACCAAGATTGTTTTCCGATTTTCCGATGACACGTGTCTCATTGTCCAAGCCGAAAACTTAAATTTGTTAAAAAACAAGCTCAATTTGGAACGAGGCCTAGCTGAAGTTAATAGCTGGATAAATGCCAACAAGTTCACTATCAATGCTTCTAAATCAAATTTATTAGTAAGTCCGCAAAAAAAAAAAAACTACAGTAATCTTGATAAAATCCATGCTCTCTACAACGATGATAAATTAGAAATAGTTGGCCACGCTAAATATTGATTGATTGATTGATTGATTTTATTTCGTTGTAGGTAAATATAATACAATAAATACAGCAATAAAAAAGGAATTTCCAGCAACGGGAATCTGCGAAGAGACCATGGGTCTTCGAGTCAAGCAGATACCCCAGATTCTAATAGAAGTTCTAAAATTGCGATAAGAATAATTCAATAACGAAAATTGAGACAAGGTGTTAGAAGATGGTCATAGAGAAATATATTTAGTAGTCTATCGGTAGCATAAAGGTAATACAAAATTAATCGTGCTAATATTTGGCGATGAGTGAATATTTGTGTTGTTTTTTAAAAGAATAAAATGACAATTTACGCAAGCTCGTTGGTAAGGAGTTCCAGACTTTCACTCCGGCATATTTAATGCTGCGCTGGAGTCGGGATGAGGCGTAACGTGGGACAAAATAACAATCATTGGAAGAGTGTCTAGTAAGACGTGCATTATACATGAGTTTGGTTTTTTCAAAGTAGTGTGCGAAAGGCAGAGGCAATACATCCGTATCAAATTTAAACATGAATTTAGCAATTTCATGTTCGTACAAATCTTTAAGCTTGAGTATGTTAAGTTTCTTATAGAAAGGTGTGACATGATCAGACCACCTGCCATCTGCTACTATTCTGACAGCCTTATTTTGTAAGGTGCTAAGCTTGTTCATTTGTGTCTTGCAGCATGAACCCTAAATCGTTATCCCATATACCAGGGGTCACCAACCTTTTTTGCATGCGGGCCACTTTGGCACTAAGGAGAGCTGTGGCGGGCCGCACTAATAAAATTTTATGTAGGTTGACGCTTATGCTAGAAAAGAACGCATTTCGTACCCAGTATCCAGCGTTACATGTTGTTCATATTTATGTTAGAATACCGCAGCAACAAAATTAATCGAACAAAGCAACTGCCAGGCCAAGCTTCTTTTACAACACTTTTGACTTTTTTAACAATGCCTAATAAACGAGGCCACTTGTTTTGTGCACTTATAGCGAGGCGAGCGGTTTCATCAAAATATTCATCGCCAAGCAAGAGTGGTGTTGTTACTTCGCAAAAGATATCTTGCAATTAACAGTTTCAGTAAACAAGGAAATGTTTGACACATCGAAATACAGGCAACAACAGTGACCTGCAAACATATCAGCGAAAAAGAGGCTCCAATAACATGGAAAAAGAAACCAGGTACCATGAAACAAACGCTTGGGGAAATCACCGAAAAATTGTAATTCTATCGTAATTCATGAACAGTCTTCTTTCTAAAAAAGCAATGATTTGGTTTTTCATCCTTTTTGTGAGAGTCTATAAAACCGTCTTTCCTTTATTATTGACAACTCCCACTTACGGTGCTTATCAGCATGGCAAGAATTGTTGATTAACAACATTTTGCAATACTTTCTTCGGCAGAACATATACTAAAATTGGAACGATACAGAGAAGATTAGCATGGCCCTGCGCAAGGATGACACGCAAAATCGTGAAGCGTTCCATATTTCTTAAAAAAAAAAAAAAAAAAAAGTTTTGCGATACTAAGCTAAATATTTTCATAATACAATTAGAAAACGTCTTTAAATTTATATATAATATTTTGCCAATTTATTATAAATTGAGTTGGCACACCGACCTATTTTGCCAACAAAAACTTGCATAAAGGGCATACTGCTCAGGAAACACAATAACGGTGAAACGCACACTAGTGTTTAGGCCTACATGGCAATTGCAAACTTAAAATAAGCAACCCTATGCTCACAGACAATTTCGAAATTCGAAAACAGACGTTTTAATCAACCACTGGGGCAGTGTGGCTGGACATCGCATTGGAATAACTTTAAGCAACCCCCACCAAGAACTATAATCTTATTGGTTGGTCGGTGGAATCGTATGCAAAGCGAAAATATGCTTCCCGGAAAGTATTTTTTGCCTTCATGCTCTTTAACTCCTTAAGAAAAGTATTTTTTGTTATACTTGTACGCTGATACCTTCCGCGGGCCGCAGCGATACAGCGTGGCGGGCCGCATGCGGCCCGCGGGCCGCCATTTGGTGACCCCTGCCATATACGATATGAGAATGTACCAGTGCGTAGTATAATTGTAATAATGTTTTGTTTGGAAGAATGTATTTGAGTTTCGACAATATCCCTACAGATATAGAAAGTTTCTTGTGGAGCATATTAATATGAGGTTCAAAATTTAGACCATTGTCAAAAATAATGCCAAGGTATTTGGCAAACTTAACTTGTTCGATCTGAACACAATTATAAAGTACATTGATATCTTCTGGGTAGCTGCATTTTTTAGGAGGGATTACAATGACATTTGATTTGGAAGGATTGATAACTAATTTATTGGCATTAATCCAGTTCTTGATGTTAAGTAATTCAGACGATATTTCCTTTTCTAAGTAGGTTAGATTAGGAGCGTTAATTACCAGGCAGGTATCGTCTGCGAAAAGTCTTGGAACAGAAGACGTGCAGTTTGGTAAGTCGTTTACGTACAATAAAAACAGTAATGGACCCAGCGTTGAACCCTGAGGTACACCGTGTGTTATGCATCTCTGTTCAGATTCCTGTTCATTAATCGCGACATACTGCATTCTGTCTTTTAGGTAGGAGGAGAATAATTCGTTTGCTGTACCTCGGATTCCATAGTGGTTGAGTTTGTATAGTAGAATGGGATGGTATACTGTGTCAAAGGCTTTTTTGAGATCCAAGAGAACCAAACCTGTGTACAGGTTGCTTTTTACGTGTTCATAGGTGGCACTAATAATATCAATAGCGGCATATGAAGTAGAGGAGCCAGACCGAAATCCAAATTGCGTAGGAGCAAGGACAGAATGTTTGTCTAGAAAGGAAGATACCCTTTTATATATGAGCTTTTCCAAAATTTTTTCGAAAGACGATAAAAGGGAGATAGGTCTATAATTATTTACCTCAAGTTTGTCTCCAGATTTGAAGACGGGTACAACTTTGGCAAGTTTAAATGTATCAGGGAAAATACCGAACTGAAAGGAATAGTTAATAAGATTTGAGAAGGGCAGGGCAATAATCACGGAGGCGATCTGTATGAAATATGCTGAGATGCTGAAATATGCTGAAACTTGCTAGGTCCGTCGGTATCTATTGTCTAAATTGAATATCTTGGAGTAACTACAGACCATCAACTTTCGTTTAAAACCCCACATCGATGATCTGAAATCGAAACTTGCTAGGTCCGTCGGTATCTATTGTCTAAATTGAAATCTTTCATTCTTCCGAAAACCAAACTTCAATTAACTTATATCACTCGGTTGTGCATCTCCATATACAATACGCAATAACAATATGGGGTTCCACTTTTAAGACACATGTCGACAAATTCCAAGCATTCCAAAACAAAGCAATAAAAATCGTTGCGGAGGTAGATGGTTGGATCACGTGACTCCATATTTCAAAACAACTATATCAGGCCTGGCCAACCAGCGGCTCGCGAGCCGCATGCGGCTCTTTGCCCGGTATTATGCGGCTCTTTCGTTCATATTGTATTTGTGTTTTTTAGGAATTAGCAAAAACAAAACATAGAGACTTAGCTTTATTACCGAAAAATGCTCAAGAAAACATGATCTTATCCTTTTGCTATGCCACCAGACAGCACCATTTTACAGGAATATTTATACCCACATTTTTGGTGAAAATGCTCTCAGAATGCACCAAATTCAAAGTAATTTTTTAAAAATTTCTGGGGTAGGCCCCCCAGACGCTTGGTGTCGCCTTTGCCAAAAACGCCGTCGGGCTTTGCCCACCGGCCGTCAAACCCCCTTTCTAAATTCCTGGCTACGCTACTGCCAATGTGTATGATGTGGCTCTTTGTGGTTAACACAGTAAGAAATGAGGCTCCTAGTCTCTGACTGGTTGGCCACCCCTGAACCATGGCCACCTAAAGATACGGCCTGATTTGTCACATTTTGCACAAATTTCCAGGTTTTTCTAACTTTGGGCAAACGTTTAAATAAATTTTTCTAAAAATTAGATTTTTACGCTTTCTTTATTCTTTTCCCCAGATGACACAATAGGTTTTAACATTCTCACATGTTGAAAAACAAAGAAAATTTGATTTTGTAGATTTTAGTCAGACTGTTAATTTTCAAATAACAGTCTGATTTTGCGTTTTTCAACTTACTTTTTCTTACTTGCTACTGCTTCCCCACGGTAACAAAAAAGTTTTTTGTCATTAGGAAACCGCAAAAAGTAAAAACATCTCAAAAAATGTCAGTCAAGCACTAGCAGTAGCTATAATCAAAATCTGCAAAATGTAACAAATCAGGCCGCATCTCCAGGTGGCCATGCCTGAACTAAATTTTCTTAAAATAAATAATTTGTTTAAACTCGAAACTGCAAAAGTAATGCATAAATATGAAAACAATTCACTACCATGTAATTTTTCTAACTATTTTAAAAAGACAAAAGTTGTTCATTTTTGCGTTACCAGAAATGCAATTGACATGTGTAATTTTTATGTTCCTCAATAGGCTACTCATCTTCAACTTCAAAGCTTCAATCAACGTAGCTTCAAACATAAAGGTGTGGAAATTTGGAACTCAATCCCGTTGGAAATGAGAAAAAATTCACATAACTCATTTAAATAGGCTACCATTATAAAAAAATTCTCCTATCATATTACTAATGTTGATAGCTTATTCAGGCCTAGCCTAAGATCTCTTATTAGGTGACTCGTATTGTGTTCATTTCAGCAACTGTAAACTTATGTTTCAATTCTTTTGATTCGTTTGTTTCTTTTATTTTTAATTTGTTACCGGTACCTTTTCTTTTGTTGGGGATGGCTGCTTGACTAGAAAACCTTCCAGGTCACTTCGCAGCCACCTGGTTGCAGTATCCACACATTCTATGTGATCGTTTGTGCTATTTGACTTTGCTTTGAATGTGTGTATTTATACTCGCAACAAAATAAACGCCAATCAATCAATCAATACGGAGTTCTGATGATCCCTCTTTTATGGTGAAACAGGCTGTCAAGGGTTTAGAGAGTAATAAGCAGTGATGTACGCGCATCCAAAAAACATTGACGCCGTCAGCGTTAACGCAAACGTTCGAAAAACCATACGCCGTATGCGTCAACGCAACTTGTAAAAAAAGTTGGTGGCGTCAACGTCAGCGCATACACTAGCGTAAACTAATTTTGTTTGCTAGGTGCCAAACATTCACACGGTATAAACCACTCGAAACAAACAAGTTTTATTTTGAATTTCCACGAAGAAACACAAGCATCTGAAAGTGTTCATCTGACATTTTTTAGTGTTTGGATTTCAATATGTCTTTGCCCATTGAAAACATTCTTTCAACTGCAGCGATGGAAGGTATTGGCGTGTTGTAGCGAAAAAAATACATTAAAAAGTATGCGTTGACGCTATGCGCTAAAAAAACGCGAAAACTTTACGGCGTAGCCTCAAGCGCAAGCTATCCATAAAAATGTGGTCGCAAGCGTTAGCGTAAACAAAAAGTCTACGCCGCAAGTATGCGGCGTAGAATTTGCGGCGTATACGTACATCTCTGGTAATAAGTAGGCTATATTTGATTTATTACGCTCTGCTTGGCTTTTTGCTTGGCATTGAGCACTTTTTGTAGTATTAATAGTAGGCTATTTATTGTTTATTCAAGGACCATATTAATGAAAACAATAGTTTTGTTTACTCTATTTGTAAGAATTTCCATTTTGCAAGGTAATCAGTCTAGGGGTGAATCAGTCTTACCTTTTTTATTTTTATTAAAAGAGAATAGTAAAAAAAGCAAAGCTACTTAAGCATAATATCTGATGTTGTGTTGTCTGGACCGAAATGAAAATAGGGTATATGCTACTCATTGGCGATACCAAGAAACACTCTGCTATTATTATCAGTGCTCACTGCCACGAGGCAAAAAGGAAGGCCGGCGCTGTCTTTCTAGACCTCACAGCTGCCTACGATACCGTATGGCATCGCGGCCTTACTTACAAGCTGCTTCGCCTGCTTCCTGACCGACATATGGTCCATATGATTATGGAACTTGTCAGGAATCGAAGCTTCACCCTCACCACCGGCAACCCACGGCGAAGCAGACTGAGACGCCTGAAAAACGGCGTCCCACAGGGATCGGTCCTGGCTCCACTTCTTTTCAACATCTACACCCACGACCTGCCAACCACGGTCTCCGCAAAATACGCTTATGCGGACGATCTGGCAATTCTCCACTCCACAAAGTCGTGGGAAAATCTAGAAGACACCCTGAGCCAGGACATGCAAACCATCTCAGCTTATCTCCAGAACTGGCGACTGAAACTCAGCGAAACCAAAACTGTGGCGGCAGCTTTCCACCTACACAATCGGGAAGCTGATCGTGAGCTACATGTCCACAACAACGGAAAACCTCTGTCCTTCTGCCCCGAGCCAAGGTACCTTGGGGTGACACTAGACAGATCGCTCACATACCGCCACCATTTGGTGTCACTGCGCAAGAAACTGACATCCCGCGCTGCATTACTGAAGCGCCTGGCAGGCTCTAGCTGGGGGGCGAGGGCTGATACTTTGCGTATAGCAGCCTTAGCCCTTGTCTACTCTTCAGCAGAGTACTGTGCACCTGTCTGGTGCCGCAGTGCTCACTGCCACAACATCGACACTGCCATAAACAGCGCCCTGCGCACAGTGACCGGATGCCTGCGTCCCACACCATTGGACAATCTCCCCATTCTCGCTGGCATCCAACCTGCTGAGCTTCGTCGCGAAGAAGCCACTCTGTCCCTCGGTCGACGGGCACTGGAGCCTAATCATCTTCTCCACCACAAGATCTCTGCCTTCCCAAGCGGGCACCCCCGCCGACTGAAATCAAGACACCCATTCGTGCCAGCCGCTCGGCTTCTGATCAACGAAGCTGATGAACAAGACATCTCTGCGGCTACTTGGGCGGACCATAAATGGAATTCTGAATGGAGGTCAAGCACCACCAGACTCCATTCATTCATCCCCGACGCCGACACACGCCCAATCGGCCTGACACTACAGAGACAGGCGTGGGTGCGCCTCAACCGTCTCCGTACGGGCGTCGGCCTTTTCCGCTCAACCATGCACCAATGGGGAATGGCCTCTTCCTCCTCCTGTGAATGTGGTGCCGAGGAACAGACCGCAGACCACATCATCAATGACTGTACCATCTTCAAGCCACCTAACGGAGTGGAAGGTCTGCGCGTCATGGATGATGAAACTAAAGACTGGCTGCTCTCTAGCAGCCTTCCAGTGTAGTCCGGGAACATCGTGAATCTGGGGTGGTAAAAGGATAGACCCTCGGCCCCAGAAGCTCAGACGACGACGATCATTTTTTTCTTCTTACGCTCAAACATGTGCAGAAAACTTATAAAAAAATGTTCATTAACTATGTGATCTTGGTAATGAGCTGCTAGTGCTATATTGTGTATTTATCAGCTGCCATCTACTGGCTAGAACTAACAGTAGGGTAATAATAAAAGTTATATATATGCCAAAATACACTGATACATTGATACACTGAAGTAACCTATCTGAAAATAACCTGTGGTCGCTTCGGCTTAAAAGAAACCCTTTACTTTTATACGATTTTTTACTTACTAAAGCCCAGTGATATACGCGCATACAAAAAATATTGACGCCGTCAGTGTAAACGCAAACGTTCGAAAAACCATACGCCGTATGCGTCAACGTAACTTGTAAAAAAGGTTGGCGGCGTCAGCGTCAGCGCATACACTAGCGTAAACTAATTTTGTTTGCTAGGTGACAAACATTCACACGGTATAAACCACTCGAAACAAACAAGGTTTGTTGTGAATTTCCACGAAGAAGCACAAGCATCTGAAAGTGTTTATTTGATATTTTGCTGTGTTTTGGTTCCAATAGCCTATGTCTTTACCCATTGAAAACATTCTTTCAACTGGAGCGATGGAAGATATTGGCGTATTGTAGCGAAAAAAAGACATTAAAAAGTATGCGTTGACGCAATGCGCTAAAAAACCGCGAAATCTTTACGGCGTAGCCTCAAGCGACAACTATCCAAAAAATGTGACGGTAAGCGTTAGCGCAAACAAAAAGTCTACGCTGCAAGTCTACGGCGTAGAATTTGCGGCGTATACGTACATCTCTGCTAAAGTCTATTCTTGACTTTAGTATATAGGCTAATTGATAATTAAAATAGTAAAGCCGTTAAATAGCCACGTGAAATTACACGGTCAACAAGGTCATTACATTTGAATGAGAAGCTGGTAGCTAAAAGCTGTAGCCTGTGATGTCATGCAGGCTATCTATGTAGCCTAGCCTATCTACAGCAATAAAACAGCTGAAGACATCGATCGCAATAGACAGCGGTACAAGGCAGCTGATACACGCAGTTTACATTGATGAGTTTTAGATAGACAAGACCAGGGGTCGGTAAACTTATGAACTCAGTGCGTCAGTTCACAAATTACGTCAAAATGAGCTCGTGTGCCAATGCACCATAGGATTGTGCCAATTGATATGAACTAGCCTACAGTTAGAAAGCAGAAACATAAACCTTCTATTTATTGCAGATACTTTTAGGGCAATCATTTACTGTATTAATACAATCGGATACATTTAATCAGGGATTTGTAGACGTGCGTGATGCAAAACTACCTTTTCAGAGTTGGGTGTGTTAAATAGACAGGCTATCAGGTGTTTTTAAAAAAAAAATAATGTTTGTTTGGTAAATCTATTCCAAATTTACAAAATCTCACAACCAGTAGCGAATATAAGAAAAACTTTTTGGGACACACCAAGCTTTGCAATGAACCAAAAATGTTTTAATGCAACTCAATCACTTTTGTAATGGAAGCCTGTCCTTGTATAGATCTAAAATGTTTGAACAATAATTGGATATATTTAGGTGAACTCACTCTTTAGAACGGTTGACAGAAAATTTCGATGGAGATTAAGAATTAACCTAATTCTGGAAATTCCATCGATCGCAGAGACGTTGTCTAACCGACATGCCGTTATGAAAGAGAAGGAGTGAGAACGTAAAGTAGCCTACTTGAGTCACATTCGAATTAAATCAATTCAGACCCCATCAAGCATCTGTAGCCTACCATGAACACTGAACACATTGCCAAAATATCTATTCCTAAAATTGGTAGCCTACACCTGAGTGTCCAAAGGTACTTTTTCTGGTGTAGTTATCTTGGCAAGGTGTGCTTCATGGTAGCCTGTCCTGTAATTAATTGATTGATTGAATCTTTCTCCTCAGACTTGGAAAGCTTCTTTGAGAGCTTGATCCTGGCAGTTTCGCAAACTATTAGAAGCTTTGAGCCACTGACGCAGGCTCGGTCACCGAGATTGGCAGAGTCCGATTGTTGTTGAAGTGATCTTGCCGGGAAATTGTTCCATCCACTAGTTGCCGCTGAATGGAGAGCAGTCCTGAAATGCGTTGCTCAAGCGCACACCCCAAGAGTCGAACCAGCACCGCTTGATCTTGAGTCGGGCACTTAACCACTAAGTGACTAAGCTAACGGGTGGACTAGCTCTGAATTCATTGTTTTCAAATGTGACAGTTATTTTCGTTCACACCTCTTCAAGTTCCTTTGCTACTTGCCTACTTGGCCAAGTGAGGAGAGGTTCGATGTGTCGCTCGTAAGCAGTAGCGTTGACAGAGAGATTTAAGGGGTACTTTTAGACCGTAACTCGGGATGATTTTAGGGGGCTAGTAACCTTTCCAAGGGACCAGGGAATTTGAAGATATCCCGTGTTGTTTGGATATAGTGCGCGTTTTTACTAATTGCCTTGATTTGAGGCCCGAAGATCTTATTGGTAAAAAGGTGGGTCCCATACTTGAATCCAAGCATCGGGGAATGAGAAGATAAGGTTCTCATTATACTAAGCCTTCTGTACTAACGAGAGTAGGTGGCCAGTTCCTTTCTCTCGGCCGCCTTTACTTCAGAAATTACGCCCACCCAATTTATTACAACCTGGGTAGAGGTGAGCGGTGTTTTCCAACAACCAGCTTAAGCCGGAAGTCGAACCAAGATTGCGTGATTGTAAAGCGAGCGCCTTACCCGCTGCTCCATCCTACCGCCATGTTATTGGTACCGGGCCCAAATTACCCTCTCAACGGCCATGCTTGTAAGGACGCAGGTCTGGTAGGCTACCTCAAGATCACCAGTCGTTGGCTTGATAAGACAATAACACGTTTGATCAGTTGTGTGTTCAAACGGTAAGAGCGCTGGCATGACGTGCAAAACACGTTGGTACATCACCAACAACATTGGCACATCACCAACAACATTGGTACATCACTAACAACGTTGGTACATCATCAACAACATTGGCACATCACCAACAACATTGGTACATCACCAACAACGTTGGTACATCACCAACAACGTTGGTACATCACCAACAACGTTGGTACATCATCAACAACATTGGCACATCACCAACAACATTGGTACATCACCAACAACGTTGGTACATCACCAACAACATTGGTACATCATCAACAACGTTGGTACATCACCAACAACGTTGGTACATCACCAACAACGTTGGTACATCATCAACAACAAAGACAATTAGATGGAGACAGTTAACCTTCATAACTTTCCGATCCGAATCTTCAAATCCTCGCACTGACCTAGCAGGTGCGACAAAATAGCCAAGAGACCTTTCCATCGCGTCTTCCACGACACGTCTTCAGGTACAAAGTAGACTGTGAGTTGTGAATTACTTCCGGCTTTATGAGGCAGCTTAAAAGCATATGCAAGAGTACAGAAACAAACATTTGTTCATGTTACCGTGTCACGTTTGTAAGCGTATTTTCATGGCATTGCTTAAACATGAAAGAAGAGAGATTTGAAGGTTTCAATTATTTTTAATGAAGTTAAAATTTGCTGCTACCCTACAGTCTAAACTAAAAGCAAAAGTATGCCGAGTGTTTTAAAAAGCTTAGCCTACATGTATGCATAATGTTAAATACACCAAATAACTATATGACCATGAACGCAATAGCCTACAAGTTGTGAAGAAAGGAGCTTTCTTCGCGGCTATCAGCACAATGCTGAGCACTCACTAGCACTGCGAGTAGTTGCGATTCGCTAACCATAACGGTGTAGCTTCCACGCTAGCCATTCAGACCATCCAATCAACTATAGGCTATGCTTCTCGGCAGCCGAATGTAGTAATCGGCTGCCGAGAAGTATTATACATATATGTAGCCTACAAGTTATTGTTAGTTAGGCTGGAGTATGTTTATTTAGTTTAGTTGAAGGTAGGAGGATGTGTATTTGGTATGAGTTATTAAGTTAGGTAGGAGTAGGCCTATATTTAAATATTGCTTATTTAACAGTAGAAAGTTTTTCATTGTGATTAAAACGTTTAAGATAGATAGATAGATAGATAGATAGATAGATAGATAGATAGATAGATAGATAGATAGATAGATAGATAGATAGATAGATAGATAGATAGATAGATAGATAGATAGATAGATAGATAGATAGATAGATAGATAGATAGCCTAGATATCCTACCAATAGAATTTTAAAGAATTTTTGTAAATAATTTCAAAATGAATTTGAGAATTATCCAATTAAGAAAAATATCCGGAAATGTACCTTAGACTTAGAGGATAATCATTTGTTGCAATAGGCTACTACCACAAATAAAATAATCATGTTTAAGATGACTTTTGACCTTATTGGAAAACTAATCGATATCAGTAAAAACACAAAAAAGTAATTGTTTGTTTTTATCCTGCATTGCGGGAAAGCGGACTTGAGCGCTATGCATCGGTGTACGCCTTCCGACGTACACCTGACCCACGCTGCAGCCGACGGCAATGTCTGTTTCCGGTTGTCTACTTTACTTATGACTTAAATTTGGTACTATCCATTACTCGAAATCGATCACTGGGTAGAGGCAATTATCGTAAAGTTTCTTGCCCAGAGAAACAACAGCAAGTGCGGGTGGCTGGAGTCGAACATGGAGGCTTTCGACTGTGAGCCCAACGCTCTAACCACTCGCCATTGCTGCCGACTAATTGAATCAACTAGACTAGGCTAAAGTAAACTTAATAATTTTCTAGACTTCAAAATTTTTTGTAGTTTTTGGGCTCTATGTTACACATTAAAAATTAGCCAGGATTTTTATATCAAGATTAATTCGCTTTCGATCTTAAGCCTTAGTTTCAGTCAGTTTTGTCGTTGCTGCGTTTTTAGAAATCTTGCTGCATTATGTTCTCAATTTAGGCTATATGCAATGAAGGCCAGAATTAACGATAAACAGAATAAAACTGCTATTCAGACAAAAATATTCAGTAATCTGAGAATACTCAGCATCTAAAAAATAAAGAGCAAATATAAAAAGAAATAGTTCAATAATAGTTGGCCAAAGGTATTTTGTTAGATATTAAGAGTTTTTGATTGGGCCTAAACACCGTAAAAAATGCACTAGTTAAGTTAACTTACAGGTAGACAACTGGGTTGACATTCCCTGTCAAGTATAATAAAAAGTCGTTTCACTCGGAAATAGTAACCTTGAAATCTATTCAAGTAATTGGTAAAAACTTAAAAAGAGTAAAAAAAAATGACTTCAAAATAGCCAATAACACAACTGTTGCATCTTATTTTAAAGCAAATACAATGTTACTTTTCTCTGTAGCCTAACCAAAGAAAAACTTTATGTCCTACCCATACGAAACCTTTATACATCAAATTTTGACATAAACCTCTCTTACATGTGGAAAATAACACAAACTATTTAAATTAGGCAGAGGAGTGGTTGATTTTCATGATTGTTGTTGGTTAAGCACGCGTTCTTGGAAATCTATTGAGGCAGAAAGTTATGTGTAGCCTAATTTACATCCTACATTCTTTATTATCGAATTTTTTTCGAGACAATTCCTGCTTTATTAGTGAAGAGCTGCCTATTTTTTCAAAATATTCTCTGTTTTGGGGTATTGCCTTGTTTTTTTGAAGTGTGTTCTTGGGGATATCAGACCTCTATTGACGACCCTAACCTAAAAGCAAGGCCAAGCTATAACTTAAGGTCTTGTAGCGACAGGGATCATTTTTGAAATTTCATGAGATTTACGATGTCATCACATTACTAACCGGCGTAACCGACTTATTCTTAATGCATTATTCAAAAAAGCTATTATTCAAGTGTGATCCAGGCAAGTTTCTCAAATGTTTAGATTTGTCCATATTTTGTTGTGATAGTGAATTATTCTTTTGTATTTCATTTTTAAAATATTTTTCTTATATAGGCTTGAAAAGGGCTGTATGACTAGCCGAAAACGTTAGTTTATTGTTTTTGTTTTTACAATGTTACATGTAGTGTTGTTGCTGGGTTACGTCTGTTTATTCAAGAAAAAACACAATCGTTACGGTTTTTGAAGTCTTTGGTATGACCCTACCTGAAATCGATTTCATACATACAAGCACAAAAACTGAAGGCGATAGACTAACCACTCCGCCACTGAACTGGTTATTGCAAAACAATATGGAACATTGTGAAAGTTCTTTAAAACGGAAAGTAATTGCGTAAAGCTATTGCTTTTGGAAACCTATTTTAGTAATTTAAATGCTGAATCAGACAGCAAAATCTATCTATTCCACATCGCTTCAACGCCTGTAGACGTTGCATTTACGTAAACCTGACAGATTTTGTCAGCTTTGGATGAGTTGAGCCACAACTAGGAGCCCTCATTTCCTGCTGTTTGCAACAAGAAAGTGTTTTAAACTCTTCTTTGAGTAATTTTAATTGCCTGTTTTTACTTTGATTTTATGAGGCACAGCGCAGAGTCAAGAGTGAATTCAATTTTCATAGCTCAGGCATTTCAATCTCCTTTGCTTGGTTAAATATTTGAGAAGGTATGATCTGCGATAATAACTAATTTGCTTTTAAAGTGAAGATTTTTATTTTACATGTGAAATTGTTTGACTGTTCGTACCAACATCTCTGTGTTTTGCATTTGATAACAAAGAGTCGTAATAAATGCAGGCTGCAACTTGAAGTATCTTGAACCAGTTTAGCTCTCAAAAAAATTCCTTAGCCAAGAAAAAAATAAATTAACACTATCACTGCCACGCTTTTTTGATGAAGTTTTCAGAATTTAGCTTGAACAAGGCTTTAATTTTGAACTGCTGTATTTTGAGAACGATAACTGCTAGAAAAAAATCAAAACATGAAAGTTGTTGCATTTTCAACAGTCTTTTACAGTATGTTTACAAATTTGCGTATTTTCTTTTGAAAATGCCTTAAATGACTAAAATATCTGACAAACTACAAACATTCTGTGTTTTTTTGACTTTTTACGCTTCCGTTTAGATATCTAAAAAAATCTTCAAACTGCGAAAAACTTCACCGATAGATGTCAGGCAATACGTTATGCAGTTATTTTAATAAAAACTTGACTGAGCCAATTTATTAGAGCAATTTCACAGAGTTATACAAAGAGCCACAGTTTAATTCAGTTTGGTTTGTAGAACAGTAAATTTATGACCTGGATTGTAAAAATACTTTAGTCACATTGTGTTAAAATTGTGTTTTCATCAAACACATGTTGTATGATGGTGAATGCCTGGCCTGTCCAGAGCAAATTTCATTTAAAAAACGACTTGATTTCGCTATGAAACGTGCTGGTGTTAGCAAATAAAAGATTAAACAACGGTGAAGGAACTTCAGCTGCTTATCCAAAAGTCGTATTTTGAACTTTGGTTCTTCAACTCAGGTCTTCAATTGTAAAGTGTCTAAAACGGCAGCCACAGCTGAATACCAAGCACAGTAATCTACCAATATGGAATAGCATAAAAGGGAGTTTATTAGATAAGAAGTTTGTTGCATGGGTCCAAACGTTTTTTTTAAGACTGAAACATTTGAACCAAATCTCATGGCTGTTTAAGTTTTGTTAGTTGGACAATTTGTTCAATTTTACAAATCAACTAATTAGCCTAGTTTTTTTTTGCATATTTGAAACCCCCATATTTCCGGGATTTAGTAACAATTTTATCGATAATAGATTGAGTTTCGCTTTTAGCAGCATGATCGTTTCTTACTTCACTATGTAGATATTAATGAGCTGATTTAGCCTGATGCTGCGAGTTTGCTGTTGTGATAGCGAATTGCACTAGCTTTCGGAACACAGTTCCATAGTCATGTGCTATGAGTATGACCATTATTTTTTAGTATCTTGTATTGATTTCGTTTGGTGTTGGCCAAAAGACCAGCAACTTATGCTTCTGTCATACAAACATTACAATAACCACATGAACCGATAGAAAGGTTTGCCAAGTGTGAAAATTTCAACCAATACAGACAGCAAAATTCGTCATTTTTACATTGATTCAACGTCTGCAGACTTGGAATCAATGTAAAAATGACGGATTTTGCTGTCTGAAAACAAAAAAATTATACTGTTAAGTTACGTCATTCCTACGGGGCTGTCTGAATCACCATGCAGTTGGGTTGAATGGGATGTTTGCATCAGGTGATTGAATCACCTGATGCAAACATCCCATTCAACCCAACTGCATTTTGGTAACTGCACTCGGTGTTTAAATTGCTTATCAAAATGATGAATACAATGTATATTGTGAGTTGCTACATATTCTCTCCACCAATTATTTTCTGTGATATGCTTTATAAAAATGTGTTGGTTTATCGTAGGCCCACATAAAATACGGTACAAAATTGGGAAGCTGGAACATTGTGTTCATGCGTTTCTTGAAGCAAACAAGCGTTAGGTTATCTTTTTCTGTACTTAAAGGGCTAGGGACATGATTTTTTTGATTGAGGTTTTTTGGATTATTCTTGTAGAGAATAGTATCATGAACAACCCCTATCAACAAAATTGGTTAAAACAAGCTGAAAGTGTGTGTTTTTATTTTTTGAAATCACGAATCCAACACATAAGGTTTTTGTAGCCCCTTTCCGAAAATGTCTTCGGGAAATTCCCTTTCTACGTCACACCGGTGAATTGATGAACGATTGTAGTTTTTCACTGTTCAGTTCAGTTCAGTTGTTTTTATTCCCAACCTTCACAGCAAAGACAATTACACGACAACATAAAGACATATACTGCATTAAGACAGCTGAAAGCGACGTTTCATTTGCTTAGTTGAGGTTTAGGCTACAAAGTAAACTGTTAATTCATTTGTAAAAGTTATTTGTTGGAGCAAAAATGCCTGGAAGATGTGTTGTTTGGGGATGCAGCAATAATCCGAAGCCTGGGATAAGTGTTCATCAGTTTCCCAAAGATCCAAACCTGTTTAAAAAATGGCAGAAATTTGTTCAACAAAACCGAAAGTATTGGAAGGCTAAAGCAAGCTCACAAATTTGTTCCGTACACTTTGACAGTAACCAATTTGAAGAATCGAGTCTACAAGTACAATTGGGGTTTTCAGGCAGGTAAGTTTCTACAGCCTAGCCTGGGTTAGACTGCATTTCCAATAGTGCTCATTGCTGCATTGCTATACTAAACTACCATAGTGTTATTAAGCTAGACTACCACTGTCACACATTAATTGGGTTAGTCTAATGTCGTTATTTCAAAGTTGATCTTTGATAAGGTTTACAGCAGGACAAGAAAGTTTTTTTTTTTAAATAATCTTGAGAGTTAACTGTAAGATAATTAAACTTTCAGTAAAAGGATTCTCAAGAAACGTGCAGTTCCATCAATTCTTAGCCTGCGGCAAAACGTAGCTTGTACGTCTACGGCTGAACCACATGCAAAGACAGAGAGGAGTGCTGTCAGAAAGCGCCGAGTTCAACAAGTAAATTAGCTACCATAGCTAGCCTATAAATTGCAAACCTACTAGTTATATTCTCTCATACTATTCAGGTTTTGTGTTTATACTACGTGAAGGTTAGTAAATTATCTCGTAGCCTACATATAAAGGTGTTAATGATCAATTTTCTTTTCTACTCATAAGACTGCCTTTAAGTACCGTACTTTTTCTTTAATTAACACATATGTTAAGTTCTATACTGGCATGTCAAGTGCACTGCTGTATTAGTCTACTTAGAGAGTATTTTATGTGGTACTGATGCCAAAAAATATTTCAGCTTTTGCAACATGAAGTAACTACAGTGCATTCGAAAGAAACCCAAAATATTGGTAGCAGCCTTGTAGATCAACAAGTGGTGTCTGTGGAAACAGAGTTAATTGCTGGTCAAAACTCTACTAGTATAACAAAAGAAGCAATTGATGAACAGGAACAGCCTTTGATGATTTATGAAGCCATGTTTATAAATCCACAATGCAAAGTTGCAATGACCCAAACCGTTAATGTTTCCAATACCAGAAGTATAGGTAATAAACTTGTTAAATAGGTTACTAGATGCTAGCCTATCGATGTTAGTCGATTTCATAATCATGCTACACTGCCCAAGGTTTAAAATAAATTATTTTTTCCTTCTTCATCAAGTTGTAAATAACTTATTGTACTGCAGTGAAATATATTGTATGTAGGCTACTGGTAAATTGTTACACAATCCACATGTGCTAAAAGTTTTCAATGATCCACTAAAGTTATTGTAGTGTCATCCAATAGTTAACATTGCATTAAAAGTATCAAAGATTAATGTTAGTGTTACAATGAAAAAAAGCAAATCCTTCATTGAGACAATACCACAGTCATAATACTACTGTAAACATTAGTTAACATAACATACATACTAGTTAACATAATTTATGACTAGCTGTATCAGCCACATTTAATTTCTGCAATGTTTTAGGCATCCAATGCAATGTACCGATAAGATGTAGTGATGCCGCAACTCAATGTGTAATACCGGTAATGGATTTTATTCAATCTTCTACTCCCATCCATAGTGAAAATGAAGAAGACATGCATGAATGTTTGGATGAAGATTACAATGAATCTTATGATTCCATTTCTTTCGAATGTAATGAGTAAGTGATGCATAATATTCTGGCTTGTGTTGACACTTGGAATGTCTAACTGGAGTTCATAGCTGCCTATTGAGCTGGAGTAGGTCAGGTCTTTATTGGCAGAATGCCTCAATTTGTCCAGCTACATCCACTTTGAAACATGTATTGATATTTTCTTTGTATTTTCCAGATCAGAAGCTAATCAAAAATCAATACCGGAAAATAAATATGTGATTTTCCATAGCATGCTCATGAGTTTGTTTTTAATCTGTCAATTATGTGGTAAGGCAGGAGCAACAACTTCCAGTACATGCAAGGGAACACTGTTGGCAGTTAAACAAATCTGCCATCACTGCCGTCAGTCTTACAAATGGTTTAGTCAGCCATTTGTGGGTGGAATACCAGAAGGAAATATTTCGTTAAGTTCCTCTATTTTGTTCAGTGGAGCACTACCTACAAAAACTTTACGTTTTTTGCGCTTTTGGGGTGTTCAGTGTTACGAAAAGCGTACCTTTTTTCGACATCAAAAAAAGTTTTTAATACCTGCTGTCAACCATGTCTGGAGTATGAAGCAACAGAATGTACTGCAAGAAGCAAAGAAGGATGTTAATCTTATTTGTGGTGGTGATGCAAGATGTGACTCTATGGGCCACTCTGCTAAATACGGAAGCTATACTCTGATGGATGTGAAGCAAAACCGTATTTTAAGCATGGAAATTGTCCAGGTAAGTTTACATGTTCTTACGATGCTACTTGCTACAAAATCGTGTCCTGAATTATGTTATGTTGTATTTTCATCTTTCAAAGGAATATATATAATATTGAATGGAGTTACCCACAATTCTGATGTCGTAATTTTGCTATTTCCGCAAATCACAAATGTAATGGAAAGCTCCCCAAAAGTTACATGAGTATTGTATACAACGAATACATGTTTTCCCTCAGTAGTTACTACTGTTCTACCTAATGTAAGACGTGTGTTTAGAGTAATGAGGTCAAGGGAAGTTACCACATGGAATTAGAGGGATTGAAAAGGTGTCTCCATACCCTTTCTAGTGCTGGAGTCAACATATGCACATTGATTACGGACAGACACCTGCAGATACAGAAGTGGATTAGGGAGGATCATGAAGAAATGACGCATTACTTTGATATATGGCATGTTGCAAAAGGTAAGCGCTAAACATTGAAGCAAAGAAAACCATAAAACGATTAACGATCTAAACAACAAGTTTAACTCTATTAGTCTACTCATTTTTCATGTAGTTTAGTTTGTGCCAAAAAAGATCTTGCTAAATGCATTAGTTATTGCAATGTGAATGGAGCATTTAGTGATCTAGTCATTCGTAAACCATTTTATACTGCAGGCAACTCGCTAATTCTGTAAATTTCCTTTGGTTAAGGTCTTTCGAAAAAACTTGTTGCTGTAGAAAAGAAGAAGGGATTTGAGCTTGTTTCGAAATGGCGACAAAGCATTATAAACCATCTGTATTGGTGTGGTTTGACAAGTGATGGAAATGGTGATTTAGCTTTAGCTAAATGGGACTCTCTGCCAAATCACATATGTGACATCCACACTGGACACAGTGAGTTATTTCCTTCGTGCTTACATCTGCCACTTGCGAAAAGGAAGTACTTCACAGCAGGTTTGTTCTGTACTTATTGTCTTTATTAACCTCAAGTGTGATTGCAGTAACATAAAAGAAGGCTGTTTCAAAAGCATGCTAACTGCTTATATTCGCTCAGTGTTGGATAAAGTACCTTGTGCAATTTTCGACTTGGCTTTTAAGTGTTTTAAGTTGACATGTGAAGTTTAGTAGCAAGACTCTTTATTTTCAGGATCTGAATGTTATGAAGCTTTGACAGGATTGTTGGGAAGCAAGAATCTACGAAAAGATGTCACGAAATTGTCCCCGGAAGGGCAGACGTTTTCCATAGAGGCCTACCACAGTCTTGTCAATCAATTTGCACCCAAAATGTTTCACTTTGGTTATGCTGCCATGAAATGCAGGTAAGCCATTCAGCAAATATTCTGCCTAACCATTGTTAAAGAGGCTTTTAAGAATGTAATAAGCCTACAGAGTTATAATGCAATGAGATTGCTAAAAAACAGCTTGTCATCGTCAGTAATCAACGCTTATGTTTAACTTTAGATTGTTACTTGCGGCCCTTCATTACAATGAAAATAGTAGAAAGGAGCAAGCTAAAACAAAAGACGGAAATTTGCAGTTTTCTCTTTCCTTTCCAAAAGGCAAAGGAGGTTCTCACACGCTAAAAAAGATAATGCAAGAATGTACCTTCAGTAAGAATACATGTCTTCTAAAATTGAAATATGTGCTAAAGTCTACTTAAACAACCTAATAGTGCGTTTATTCGTTTCTAAAACTCATAAGCATTTGCTAGTCCCTAAACACTCAGCCAGCTATTCTTCGACAGTTGCAGCTGCTTGCTTCGGTTAAATTACGCGATGAACATTGACTAGAAATATATTTTATAACCCTTGCTTTGCAGGTTACGTTGCTGAACTTATAGCTGAAGTGACTTCAAGAGTTGAAGATGCTAGTAATGACATTCCAGAGGAGTTGTCATGGGAAACCCCTCCTCCTTTATGTCACAATCTCAAGCGTCCAGATAAACAGAGTGTCGTCAACAATCATATATCGCGTTTTCTTACAAGCGCACCAGTTAATAACAGTGAAAGTTCATAACCTTATAGATGTACTTCTGTGTTTTTTGAATGTACGCCGTACAGCATATTATTTCATATTTCGCTTTCGTTTGGGATTGGTGGTCGTATTAGTTTATCTTTCATTGATTTCATTTTTCACCATTGCCATTTCTTTGACTTATTGCTTAATACCATCGCGGACATACTTAACCGCTATAAAGTAACTTACAATGCAACATAAGTTAGTAGCCTATTGCACCATATTTGTATCAAACTAGATAACACACATTGGTGAGTCTTGTAAAAGTACTTTATTAAGGGGGCGAAACATTACGTATTAAACAATAATATCGATATAACCTAAGACTTGATATGGCTTCTTCAGAAGAAGCCATATCAAGTCTTAGGTTGTTCTTCAGGTATTTACAGTTGAAATCCAACGAAATCGTCCTCATTGTTTTGGAGCGAGAATTGGGTTCTTATACAAGTCACGGCGCATGCTGGAAGAACCACTCTAAGGTTTCGACCAAGGTACCCCCAACACCAACGGGCTAATTGCCTATATGCAATGTGCCTATGGCGCTTATGTTCAGGAGCCCCATGAACTCCATACTGCTGCTTGTACTGCAGCCAGGCAATTTCTAACACATCCACATTGAGACAGGCTGCCTGAAACCCAGGGTGCTCTGTTATGCACTTTATTTCGCAGCCATACGTCTCCCGTCCTTCTCTTACTTTTTGGGCAATGCACTCTATTTCGGTGCAACACCTGCATTCCGCTACTGTTGGAAGGATATCGCAGTTGTCGCACTTGCACCTGTAATTTTATAAAAAAAAAATCAAATTGCAATAGCCATACGGCATGCATATCACTTGTGTACTGTGGTGTTAAAATAAACACTGTTTTGATATCAGTGTAAGGAAGTTTTCTTAGAAAGGCACTAGATCTAAAGGTGGATGAGAAGAGGAAACGCGGTCGTCCAAGAAGTGAAACCTGGTGGGTAACGCAGTCTACTACCGGTAGGCCTACTTATAGAAATGCTTGGGATGATTACCGTAATGGTCGCATCGATGAAAAGGAATGTTTATAGAAGGCCACATGTTGTTATATAATAACTTCAAAGTAAATTGAGTAGCCTAATATTGCGCAATGCTACACAGCAAAAAAGTTATTGCCTTTCCCACAGTTTAAGCCATTTATAGGCCGCAGACAAATGTTTGTTTACAATTGGTATCTATATTGTGTAATGCTAATTAAATTTAGTGTGTAAAAATACAAACGCTGACAACATACCAGTTTAAGCTGTTCGTTCGAAGCTCAATATCCGAATCCATTGCTTCACATACTTCAATCTCCTCTTCTGAGCTGCTTGCCAAAGGCTCGAACATGTACGGTTGAACATGGTCGTGATCAGATTGCATCGGAAGATGTTCATTTCCAAAGTCACAAAATACTTCAGCCTCTTCATCAGAACCGCTGCTAAAATCTTGTAATGTCTCCATACCACGTTATTGAAACAAAATAACTTCACTTGCTGCTTGTCCGAATTACTTATTTCTGCAGTGCGATCTGACATCGATGCGAGAGAATTCCCGGTGAAACGTCATCGCTCAACAGTCGCCTTTACGCAGTGACGCGTGTCGGATCGTCAACTATCAGAAAGTGAAAATAAAAGGCCCTCAAAGCACCCCAAATACAGCTCAAAAAAACTTTTTTTTTTCAGGCATTCTTATTGACCACGTATAAAATCAGAAAATCACTTTTGTAGAAAAAATTTTTTTTCATGTCCCTAGCCCTGGTACAACACAGCATTTAAAATCACAAAAACAAAGTAAAAAGCATTTTTGGTTAGGCTATGCAACTGATTCTGGCAGTTGTTGGAAGTGATTTATGATTAAGAATCAAAATACCTCTAGAAATGAAGAAATTATCCGTTAGAGATAACCTTACTCTTGGTTGAGAATTGGTGGGCCAGAGAGCAACAGTATTTTTGCCACTTCAAGGCGTGTGTGCAATGTCTATTAGTTAATTAACATATTTCCATGTTCATGGTCTGCTGCTTACCAGTGTTGGCGTTTGAAAATCCAATTAAACAACAGCGTAGCTGTTTTTTCTTTTAAAAGGCTTCTTGCATTTTCCTCTGACTTCACTACTAAGTGAAGAAAAAATTATGTTGCGAAAGTAAAATTTTTGTTTGTATTTTATTTTGTATTTCTAGAACAAGTGAAGAAGCACCTGGCAACTGAAAGTTTTGACTCGTTTGCAGGAAAACATGTTTGTGTTGTTTTAGCCTATCTTAGCCAGTGATAAAAGGAAAGCTCAGAACCATAAACCTTTTGATTTGTTTTGTTTAGCAAGATAAGTAGTTTCAGAGAAAATTAAAGATTTTTTTGAGTCTACAGGCCAACAGGTTAACTTAATTTATTTAATTAAAGAATATTTAAACATTTTGATGTCCAGAGTTTAAGATGGGAAAACCTTACAAAGTTGATAGCTTTTCAATCTTTTGGCAACGACTTCCAGTATTTCTAAAATTGTGAAATACCACAACAGTTGCGCAAGTGTAAAGTTTATCAGCAAATAATTTCTTTGATAAAATTAGTCAACACTTTATTACCCAGTAGAGTAGGCTATATCACAAGTTAGAAAATGCTTCATCTTTAATGAAAAGCAGACTAGGCATAAAAATCTTGTGATCTGGCATCAAACGTTAGAGAGGAAAAATGAATTTACCGAATTAGGCAAAATTGACTAACATCACAAAGTTAAATTACTGGTACCTTAAATTTAAAAACAACAATAAACTAACCAAAAAATCTGATCACATCATTTTTTGATTACATTAACCAGACGTTCCAACCATTTTGCTCTTACATTTTTGAAGAGCCATTATGGACCTGCTTGGAGGTGCATGCTGCGCAGTGCGCAAGTTAAAACAATAAACTATTTGTGGTTTTAATGAAATGGTAGGCCTATCAGGCTATTGAAAATTGTAACAATTTATTAATGTATAACGAAGGTACCTAAACGAGTGAATTTGAACAGTGGCAACCCAGACAGTAAATCAATTTTTTTGACATTGATTCAACGTCTGCAGACAGAGAAATGACGGATTTGGTGACTGGCAAGTGCAAGTTACAGATCGGTTTTCGTTTCAAATCTGGAAATTGTAGTTAATAAAACAGCCACGTACCATAAATGATACAATCGTTCTGGACTTTTGTATCCAATGGTGGAAGTTCAGTTAAAGTTTTACAAGAAATTGTTGTGAACCAGTTCGATTTAATTTAGCCAAACACACGAACTTGAGAAAGGATCATCGCAAAGACTCTAGACTGGAGGTACACTTTGCTTCTTGGGTGTAGATTTCATCTACCAATTGGGTGAATTATGCACTGAAAAAAACACACGAAGGAGTGAATTTATCTTGAGATGATTAAGAGTAAAAAGGTTAAGACCCTCTGATTGAAAGCGATATATTCATATTCTAACGACTACTCAGGTAACAGTGCTTATTGGGAAAACTAAACCCATAAAACATAGTCGTACACATATCGAACTTAAGACTGGCATGGACATTTTTGGCATTAACCTTCAAACTGCAAGATGTTGGAATGTATTTGCTTTTATGCTTCTTATCCGAATTTTACTGGGAAGATGTCAAATCATGAATTGCACAATCCAAACAAGCTTTTATCAAAATGGCCAAAATACTGAAGTCAAACTCAATCTCTTTGAACACTAGAATAAGAATTATACATGTGTACGTTTGGTTAGTTCTGCTAAATGGCTGTGAATCTTGGACTACATGCCCGCAGATAGAAAAGAAGATCAACAGTGCTGAAATTCGGTTCATAAGGAAAGTGATGGAAATTAACTGGATGGATAAGATCACTAACGAAGAAGTGTGGAGACGCTCTGGGTGCACTCCTGGCGTCCTCATCACAACTATCAAAAAAAGGTAAATGACATATATCGGGCATGTTTATCGTAAGCGAGGAATAGAGCACTCGGTAATGATGGGGCGACTTTCTGGTCATAGGCACCGGGGGCGTTCACGTTCGGAAATTTTTCATGGACAAACATGGATTTTTTAAAATTTGATTAGAATAATGGGCGATCGAACGTTGAAGAAAATCACAGTAGCCGACGCCATATTTAGGCATGGCCGATGATGATGATGATCCGAATTTTATAAGTGTGTTAATTGTCGGCATGTAGCTTGCTTTTCTACCCAAATAGCACTTTAAGTACGTTTTAACGTTTGAACCCTTTTAAGTTTTGCAACCTTTTTTCAAGTCATTTGCGTACTGGGGCAACGTTTATTGTACAGCAAATGAGTGGATATCCACGGTAGCTGGTACTATCTTTCCCAAAGCGACCATTTGGACAATGAATAATAAGCCAATTTAATAATAACAATAATAATGGTGTTGCAAGCACAGTAGTACTTTTTCACTTTTCATGATAAATTACATAACAAAAGTGACCAGTCAATTTAATTTAAGACAAGAAAACCACTTGATTTTCTGAATTTTTCACGCAGATGGTGAGCTACGGAATACAGTACGTTGAATTAACATAGTCCACAATTCAGATGCAGGCTATGGGAGATGTTGCCTGAATTGCTGCCTCATAAACAACAAGAAGAAGAAGATGCAGGCTACTAAATGGAGTTGTGTAACAAGCATCAACTCAGCAGAAGATCGAGAGAGGCTGAGGCTCCTTCAAAACTCAGAAAAATTTGCTTTTAATTAGAATCGCGTATTCACATAGTGAAGTCTTTACAGGTTACGTAAGGGCATGCGGGTTTAGGTGAGTGTGATTTAAACAAAGTTAAAACAAAATTTTACGGTTGTGTGAAAGTCAGAAAAAGCACAGAAAATAATTTATGCTCATTTTGTTGGAAAATCATTGCAAAAAACAAAAAACGCAAAGAAGCTATGGTAAAAATCTAATATGCGAACATACACAGATATATTTTACGACATGAATGTGTTGTAAGTCTCCTCCTTTGTAATAAGACATCGGAAAAAAGGTTTGAAAAGTTCAAACAATATTGGCGTGATCAAAACAAACCATCTTTGCATGTAGGATACATAGCACAATCAATTGATAGAGAAGGCATATAAATTTTAAAAAATACAAAATAAATAGACATTTTCAAGCCATTCATTGAGCAGAAGCTGCTTTATTTGCACACACTGACATAGCCAGTATACAGAAGAAAGCTTGCATCAAAAGCTGTTTACTTTCTTTTTATGCTTGGCTATCTTTTTACGTTGTGCCCAATGGTAGAGCGCATAGTCAGGTTGGTAACCATTCAACCGGTTTGCTGAAAACGTAGTTAAGCGTCTCTAAATCCCTAAAAAAATAGAATAATTTTCGAAATTTTGAGGCTAATCAACCCATTATGTCAATGATAAGCTACTTAGTCACGTTCTAGCGATCTTCTTCTTGGGTATGAGGTGGTGGCAATCACGTTATTCCATCCAGGCGGTGCAGCCATTTGACTGTGTTGCTATCAAGCGCGGTAAGGTTAACATTCTCATTTTGAGGTCCGTAAATGGAGCAATAAAGAATGCTGTGTTGTGCGGTTTGGGAGACTGATCCACATACACAGGATGACGGTTCGGTCAACTTGCTTCCAAACTTTGGTTCAAACTTCTATTGAAACATATTATAAATTGTTGTGTTTTTAACTCATTCAACAAGAGTCATACAAAAGTTTTCTACTTGTATTCAAAATCGCAAGAATGAAACTATACTTTCAAAAAGGCGTGAAATCAAAATATATTGTTGAAACAAAACAAGATGCGCTGATTAACAAAAACGCAAAAGAGAAGACCTAGGTCCTAGGGGGAACGAAAGCAAGGTACATTGTTTCAACGAAAACAAACCAAAATACACAACATAAATAGAACGTCCCACACCAGTGCAAAGACAAATGAGCTTTACCCAATCTTTGCAGGATAACTCTGATCCTGGTGGGATATTAGATCACGTTCTCTATGGTTCACGTTCTAGCGATATAGTAATAGGCTACCCAAAGCTTTTCAACAAGACAAGAAGAAATGTAGGCTAAATAGAAAATTCAGTATTACCCTGCGTGTAAAGTCTTTCAATCATTTCAATTTTAGTTCAAATTTCCTCAACGCATGCTCAAAACTTTTTGAATTTTTGTATAAATTTTCTATTTGTTTGCGATTGCAGAAACGTTTTGGGCAACTTTCAGACTAATCTGAATTCTACCCATGAACGAACTTCCATCAAATTCGTTTTAGGCAAAATAAATTATTCACTGTAATCTTTATTTGGTTCCTTCCTCGTGGCGAGAGGTGGCACAATAAACTTCTTATAGCTTATTTAAAGTTCGATTAAGGCAGAAAATATAAAAATGTTCAAAATTCTCTGACTTTGCTTGTCAGGAAAATCTTTAGGTCGTTTTACGTTGTTTGTAAACTAGATCACTTTTTCGCTTACGAGAGACCATTGGGCCTGGACAACAAAAAAACAAAAACAAAACGGAAATGGCTTGTAAGAAATATCTCCCTATTCAAACAGTATCAATATTTCCCTAATTAACACAAAAAGTTTTCAAAGCTTTGTCAAACAAATCATTGAAATATTTTGTCAATGAAAACTAATTTTTAGTTTCGCAAGACCTTAAACCAGAAATTTTCACTCCAGCTTCTCCGAAAGTCAAGCTTATGTCATAGCTGTAGTCTATGCATGGCAATAATGTTATGGTTTTATTTATTGTCGCTATACAACTGCTATGGTCCATAGCGACCAGGATCATTTTCAATTTTATATGAAGTTCACGATGTTATCACATTATTACCCGACTTATTTTCACTACGTTATGCAAGAAAGAACACAATCGGTACCGTTTTTAAAGTCTTCGGTTTGACCCGACCTAGAATCGATCTCAGATCTACCAGCAGTAAAGCCAAAGGCGAAACTTCTTGACCACAGCTCGTCTGCGTGCATGGTGCATGGTGACGTGCATGGTGAATTACAAGTATGAGACTTTTCGAAGGTGATGGCGATACAGCTGTTGCGCTTGGTGAAGAAAAACCTAATTTTCAAACTCATTTGGTCGGGAAAAGTGCCACACCTTCTGTAATCCTTTTTTGCAAATTTAATTTTTGTAAGCAAGCTTTAGTGTTTTTGCTCAATGTGCAGCAAAAAAATCCTCATCTTCATAGCGTGTAACAGACTTGAGAATTTTGAAAACTGCAAACTATCTCATTACAGAAAACAAAAAAATTCTCATCTTCATAGCGTGCAACCGACTTGAGAATTTTGAAAACTGCAAACTATCTCATTACAGAATTCTACAGTAAATTTATCTAACAGTTACTCATTTGCTTGTATTGCTAGTTGAAACAGCCCAAGCATCCTTAAATTTTTTCAAAACAGGCTCGCTCTTCACTCTTCACAAGAGCTGTTTAGAAGAAACTTTGAATAGACTGAACGAGATATTGTGAAAAGCGGTTTAACAAAGAAAGTATTTACTAAGAAAATTAATTTGAACCAAAATCAAAACAAAAATTTGTCTAAAAAAACAATGTTTCTTCACTTTTTTTGTAATGAAGTTTTATTTTGGATGCCACAAGCTTGAACAATTGCATACACCGTCAAGGGACTACTTGAAAATTCAATTTCCAGAGCTTTGTGTGTTCTGGAATGCTCGTGCGGTGCAAAAACACAAAGAGACAAAATTTTGTTTAGATTTAGTTGTTACTGCCAATTTTCTTAAGTTAAGCCCTCTGCGTTCATTTGTGACTCGTTTGTTAATATTTGGATTTTTTCTCTTTTGCCGACCACTGTACTAAAAAAGCCACCTGTTTTTGTTTCTCTTTTATATTGTTTGGCCTCTTTCGCATATGCGTTTGGCACCTGTGGTCTGTTTTCGTTAAATCAGTAACTTATTAGTCGACGATACAACGTCAGTTTTCATTGAATTATACAACCATTATGACCTATTCGTTTTTCAATAATTGTCAATCCTTGAGAAAGGGAATTCGTAAATTGTACTGTAAATCGATTTGTTTCATTCTACAAAATTGCTTTTCTCTGGACGGTCGCAAATTAAGAAATCTCAAAGTTACCTGTGTTTAAAAGATTGTCTAAAAACGCACATTAAAAGAACACAAAAAAACCAATTCAAATTCATGTGTCGTGTTGTTGGAAGCAATCTAGACAGAAGAAACTGACCAGGCAGTTCAATAGAGCAAAGGTCAACGACAAACAAAATACGTCACTGTAACGTAGCAATCAAATAGACAAAGCGGACGTTACATTCAGTTTTTAGACATTTCAATCAAGAAAGTCGTCGTTGTTGACAGTGAGCGAAGTTGAATGCCAAGAAAATGGCAACAAATTCTGTAAAGGCGACAGACGTGGCAGATAAATCAAATGCCGAAGAATCAACAAATCCAGAACCCCAAACATCAAAGGTGACAACAAGATCACAATCAAAAATGCTCTACCAAGCAGAAAATGGCAGTCTGCACCCAAGCGACAGCACCAGCAAAGTTTCCAGCAAAAGCCGCTCCTCTACAATGAGCGCTAAAATTAAGAAGGCGGTAATATTAGCTCGATTGGAATCACAAAAAAGGATCTGCGAGTTGGAACAAGAGCAAGCGAAAGCAAGGGCAGAATTTGAAACAATGGTCCTAAAACAAAGTCAGCTACGTGAAGAACAAGAAAGAAAATTCCTGCAACAAGTCCAGGAAGCTAAACTAAAGGCAGAGCTCCAAGAGACAATTGCCCAACTTTCGGAAGAATCGGAAGAAGATGCTGGTGAGCGCTATAAAATGTCTAAAGACAATGTTGATATAAACGGACAATTTCAATCGAATTTAGCAACTAATGTAAACAATAATTCTGTGTATCCTATGTTATCCCAATTAACGTTGAGTGGCGTAGAAGCCAGGTCTAACATTCACGAATCTATTGTCGTTTCAAACAAAATTAATCCTTCACAAACAGTAACAAATAAATCGTTTGTGAGACATGAGCCGAGTACGTCGTATGCCCAGACCCCTGTACTAAATCAAATAAACAATAATCAATCAGTAAACTCGAAACAAATTCCAAATATTACTATCAACCCGTCCCCACTGTTGTCTGTAGAACCCCCAATCTTTGATGGAAATTCTGCTGAATACTGTGGTTTTATAGACGCATTTGATACGTTAATTGATTGTAATTTCACAGAGCCTAAACGTAAACTTTTTTATCTGTTGCAATACACCAAAGGCTCTGCGCACACTTTGGTAAAAGGGTGTCAATACATGCTTCCCCACGAAGGTTACACAAAAGCAAGAGCTTTGCTACAACAAACCTTCGGTCAAAAATTTCAAATAGCTCGCGCATGTGTTGATTCCGTCATAAACGGCCCATCTCTTCAAAATTCTAACAAGGATTCTCTAATCAAGTTCTCTTCGGAACTAACTTCCTGCATATGTACTTTGTCTGGCATGAATTACTTACAGAAAATGGACAACATGGATACCATAACAAAAATAATAAGACGCTTGCCAAGTGGCTGGTATTCTAGCTGGTTACGCGAAGTTGACGTAACTTTGCATGAAAGAAATCAAGAAATAAGCCTTTCAGATCTCTCACGGTACGTCTCGCGCAAAACGAGAGAAACGACCAATTTGGCATGCGATATTCTAAAATCTACTAAAAAACAATTCGATGATTCCAACTCCAAACGTAGGAGCAGCGTAACCTTTGCAACGCAAATAAAATCGTCGAACCATGAAAGGACATGCCATCTGTGCAGAGATAAACATTTTCTCAATCAATGCAAACAATTTCGAATGATGAATATTGACCAAAGGCTTAAATTTGTAATCGACAACAAACTCTGCAAGTGCTGTTTAAATGCTGGTCACTGGGCATATCAATGTAAAAGGAAGGACCCTTGCATAAAACTAGGATGCACTGAACGCCACACTACTCTCTTGCATCCCCCAGATGCAACACAAATCACCACAAATATCACACCTAAAGACACAACTCAAAAAATTAATATCAATCAACCTACACAAGCAATACGCAATGGGTTTGTCAACACACGAACAAATTCTCGCAGTCTGCTTCCCATAATCCCAGTAAAGGTTCGCCTGCAAGGAAGTAATCAAACTATCACTACACAAGCGTTTTTGGACAGTGGAAGTACAACATCTTTCATAACAAATGATTTGATAGAAAAGTTGCAAATTGCCGACTGTCAAGAAACTAATATTTGTACCATCACGCTAAACAACACTGGCAAACGTAACAAGGTAAAGGTGGTCACAAATGTCGAAATGTCAGATTTTGACGAAAACAAATACATTTCTCTAAGCTCTCTTTACTCCACTTTTCAAATTCCTGTTTCAAATACAGATATTCCTACCCTAGAAGACACTAAACACTTTCCAGAATTTGCAAACATCTCGATTCCCGATGTTGACGCAGAGGTAGGACTTCTTATCGGCAATGACAATCCGTACGTTCTCCAACCACAAGAAGTAATACAAGCAAAAGGTGGCTATTATGCCATCAAAACGGCCGTTGGCTGGCTAGTGAATTGTCCTAACAGCAAACAGGATCAAAGTAAAACTAAAAATTTCTTTACCAAAACTTCTACCCATCCAATGTGCGACATGTGCTTTGACGCTGTTGACTCAATTGTTAACTGTAAACCCGAATTATCTGTTCAACAAGCTCAATTCATGAAATCTGTTAACTCTAGTATCAAACTTTTGGAAGACTCGCACTACCAAACTCGACTTGCACCAATGAAGGCAATGACGATTCCTCGATTGGAGTTATCAGCTGCTACAATCCCAATTAGCTCTGAAAAAATACTACAAAGAGAGTTAAAGGCATCTTATCTTAATAAAGAGTCAATTTTTTGGACCGACAGCACAACTGTCTTGCGCTATCTCAACAACTCAAACAAAGCGTTTCATACCTTCGTCTCAAATCGAGTTCAACAGATTAAAGATGCTTCAACAATTTCCCAATGGAGATACGTTCCCACTAAATGTAATCCTGCTGATCATGCTTCAAGGGGTCTCTCAATTCCAAACTTTCTTCAATGCAATCAATGGAAAAACGGCCCTGAATTTCTATGGAAACCACAATCTCAATGGCCTAAGCAACCAAAATTTCTCGAAGTCGTGGACAATGACCCAGAAATTAAACAACCAAAGCAAACGTGTTTTGCAACCCAAAGCGAATCCCACTTTCTGGAAGATCTTTTGGGTAAGTATTCTTCTTGGTACAAGCTGAAAAGAATCGTTGCTTGGCTTTTCCGTTGTAAGCATAAATTTCTGACTTTAAGACTGACTAACCTTGCAAATAAACAAAATGCCCCAGCACACAATCTTTGCTTGTCTCCAGATGAGCTCACAAAGGCACAAGACTTTATTTTTACCTTTGTTCAGTCAAAACACTTTGCCAACGAAATCAGCCAACTGAAAGCACAAAAGCCATTAAACAACTGCAGTAGCTTAATAAAATTCGACCCTTTCTTAGAAAACAATTTACTAAGAATTGGTGGCCGCATCAAAGCTGCACCTCTCAAACACGATGCAAAACATCAAATTATCCTTCCAAATCGCTCCCAAATAGTTCCTCTCATCATTCAAGAAACGCACGACACATTTGGTCACAGTGGCAGGGAACACGTCCTGTCTGCCCTGCGCGAAAATCTATGGATTATAAAAGCCAATTCAGCAGTCCGCAAGGTTTTATCCAAATGTGTTGATTGCCGCAAAAGAAGCGGAAAACTCAGCACACAAAAAATGGCTGATCTTCCTAAAAACAGATTGACACCAGACAAACCTCCATTCACCTATGTTGGTGTAGACTATTTTGGCCCATTTATTATTAAAAAGGGTAGAACAGAACATAAAAGATACGGTGTCATTTTTACTTGCCTTGTAATAAGAGCCGTACACATTGAAATCGCAAACTCTCTTGACACTTCATCTTTTATACTCGCTCTACGACGATTCATCGCAAGAAGAGGGCAAGTAGAAGAAATTAGATCTGACAATGGTTCAAACTTTGTTGGTGGTGAACGAGAAATGAGAGAAGCCATCAAATCATGGAACAACAGTCAAATCGAAGATGCTTTAACACAGAAAAGCATCAAGTGGATCTTTAACTCTCCAAGTGCATCCCATCATGGAGGTGTGTGGGAAAGACAAATCAGATCCATTAGGAAAATCTTATCAGCTATCTGTAAAGGCCAAACTTTAACAGATGAAACGCTGACTACCTTCATGTGTGAAGTAGAAAACATTATTAACAGTCGTCCACTTACAAAATCGTCAGACGATCCTAATGATATGGAGGCTCTCACACCGAACCATTTGCTTCTTCTAAAACAGCAAATAAACCTTCCTCCAGGCTCATTCACAAACAAAAAAGAGCTTTACTCTCGAAAACGCTGGAGACAAGTCCAATACATGGCCGACGTCTTTTGGACACGGTGGGTAAAAGAGTACTTACCTTTGCTCCAGCAAAAACAAAGGTGGACCAAAAAATCTCCTAATCTGACTGTGGGGGACATAGTTTTAATCGCAGATAACACACCCCGAAACAATTGGCTCATGGGTCGCGTAATTCAAACGTTTCCCGACAAAAATGGCATTGTCCGTAGCGTTAGCGTTCAAACTAAACAGTCCTTGATTGTCAGACCAATTCAAAAGTTATGCTTGATCGTTCCTGCAAAACCAATGTAAATTTGTGCTGATTTTGTTTTCTCATGTTGTTTATACCTGTGTATTTGAACAAATGTACGAGGCCTTAAAGGGGAGGGAATGTTACTGCCAATTTTCTTAAGTTAAGCCCTCTGCGTTCATTTGTGACTCGTTTGTTAATATTTGGATTTTTTCTCTTTTGCCGACCACTGTACTAAAAAAGCCACCTGTTTTTGTTTCTCTTTTATATTGTTTGGCCTCTTTCGCATATGCGTTTGGCACCTGTGGTCTGTTTTCGTTAAATCAGTAACTTATTAGTCGACGATACAACGTCAGTTTTCATTGAATTATACAACCATTATGACCTATTCGTTTTTCAATAATTGTCAATCCTTGAGAAAGGGAATTCGTAAATTGTACTGTAAATCGATTTGTTTCATTCTACAAAATTGCTTTTCTCTGGACGGTCGCAAATTAAGAAATCTCAAAGTTACCTGTGTTTAAAAGATTGTCTAAAAACGCACATTAAAAGAACACAAAAAAACCAATTCAAATTCATGTGTCGTGTTGTTGGAAGCAATCTAGACAGAAGAAACTGACCAGGCAGTTCAATAGAGCAAAGGTCAACGACAAACAAAATACGTCACTGTAACGTAGCAATCAAATAGACAAAGCGGACGTTACATTAGTAATGAAATTTATTTCAATCTTGCACTAGTTGGAAAGTTTTTTTGCTCCGAATATCTATAACTAGTGGTTTCAGGATCAGAAAGAATCAGTCGTCGTGTCATATTTAAAACAACAGAAGAGTGCCAAATCTTAAAGGAACCCGAGGACAACTGAACCTAACAACCATTAGAAAAAACAAACTAAAGCACACACGTAGATTGACGCCGAAAGAAACATACTTATAATACGACTGAACGGATGATGATGACTTATACAAGGGCAATTTATTATTTTCACACAGAAGTAAAGTGGTCGCAGCAACTATAAACACAAATTGCAGAGATAAATAAGTTATACCACATAGCAGCTTAATACCTACATTAAATTGTTGATAAATCATTGTTTTGAATGTAAATAAATTGTCTCGTGTGGAAAATATCGTCATGAGGAACATAAAAAAGACGATGGTGATATACCTTGATGAAATCAATGAAATTATTTGTAATCACCAGTGAAAGCTGGAGTGCTTTTGCTAGCGCCAGTGTGAGATGGAGTGTCTGAGTTGTTTCGATTCTTTTCAAATCAACTTAACTACAGTAAATACAGTATTGTAATGACAACGAAAAGCCAAGCGGTCTTTTGAATGTGAACTGTATAGTATGCAGTACGTCTACAGCAATTGAATACAAGCCAATATACATATTGCTTTTGCAGCAGTGATAAAAATATACCTGATGAATGTGATATTGTGCAACATTGTTTGCAGTTATGGAAGAACAAAACTAACGATATCGAAATTTACAATAGTGGAATCTGGAAAGGCAAGCTTACACCAGCATATGTTACACAAATCAATAACTAGAGCGATAATTAGACCTACACTAACTATGAGAAGGAAGACAGTTACAGCATATGGTGTTAATCAAATTGATTTTGAGTTGTAAATGCTTTTGTGATTTACTGCAAAATATTAAAAAAAATTCAATTTCAATGATAATAGTTTGAGGGAGATCATTTGACACTTTGACTACACGGAATTAAATGGTTTGTTGAGTCAGCTTTTCGGAGAAGTAGGAAAAAAGGAAGTGATTGTGTTTCTTGTTGATATTGAGTGCAAATTGTTGCTGAATTGGAATAGGGAATGACAGTGTTGAGGTTGGTGGTTGGGCTTGAATGTAAACACGAATTTTGTGGTTTCTATCGTATAAAGTTTGTTAGTTGCTAAAAAACTGTGGAATCCGCAGTGTTGTGATCTATGCTTTGCAATCATATTTTTAAACTTATTGCAAATCTTTTGGCATTTATTTACTGTAATCGCATGTTCATGTTTTTATAACTGAAATTGCAATATCTCAAATTGTTTTTAATCAAAAAACAATAAAGCAAATTGAATTGCAGAATACTCCAAAATTGTTTTGCAGTTTTTGTAGTGAAGAAAGCATGTGAGTTTCCATAATACCTTTTCGCTCAGAGCAATGCCAAGTCAGACAATAGTTTTGACACGTTCAATGAGTTGATTACGTGCAGACAGCGTGTAATAGTGATTTGAAAGCTTATTAATATCATTGAATAACTTGTCTTTTTTTGCACTTTTTGATAGCTTATTCAATGCAAACCAAATTTTTGCTCCCGTTATTTCCTTATTTGTTATTTTGAAAAGCTTTTCAGTATTTTATCTTCAAAAAATAAATTGGCATCGTCAGCAAATATTACAGATTCAGAGTTTACTGAACATCTCGAAGACTCGTTTAACATAGATCGAAAATATCAACGGTCCCAAGATTAACCCTGAGGTACCCCGAAACATATTTTTCGTTTAGCGGACATTGAGTAAAGTACTTCTACAACTTAAAATTTATTTTGCCAGTAACTTCTAAACAACCCACGGGCTATATCCCTGATACCAAAGTAGTAAAGTATGTATAGCAGAACTAGGTGATCAATAGTATCAAATGTTTTGAACATGTTCAAAAATCTACCTAGTGTTATTTTTTTTCTTTAAATTCTATTCAAAATTTAGTTGCCAAAACATAGCGTAGATCAAACAATTAAAATGTAGAGCCTCTTCATCTATTGATTGACTGTTATTATATTTAATTTTTATATGAAACATAAACCAGCATAAACTATGTAGTTGCATTTATCATTCATCTGGCTATACTGACAGCAAATATGTCAACATTGTCATTGCTTGAACAAAGCACTGTAATTGGACAGTAACGATTAATGAGAGATGTCCTGCAGTTCGGTCATACATTTAACCAAGCATATTTTAAAGCTAATCTAACAACAAGTCAAGCACAAATCAACGCTTTTAATGCTTGGTTAAGGGACAGCCAGAGGTTGTCGTGAGTTTTTGATTAGCAAAGAACCCAGTGTTGTGTGTATGCCGAAATTGTAACGCTTTCATTAGACTCCATCCATAAACAATTAAATTGTTTTTGGTGTAAAAAATGATATAGCCATCAAAACTGTGGAAGTTTAGCAATGCAATGTATGTGTATATCTTGCGAGAAGTGGCGACCTTCGGCTGTAGTGATAATAATGTGTGTTTGTATATAGCGCTATGTCCAATTGTCCATCTCAGATATGCGTTGCTCTTCCCTTTAAAAAGCAGACAGTGTCAGTGCTGGCAGTGTCAGTAGAGGCGCAGCCGAGCACATTAGTGGTTTCAAACTCAAAATTGGGTGAAAGGACTTCTGGAGAAAAGTTCAACCTTCAAAAAGAAGTCCAACTGAAAGCAGTTCAACTTCTGGCATTTCTTCTCGCAAATAAAGTTACAGTCGTAAGTTGCATTTATGCACGAGCGTTTCAAATCACCTTCCTTTGAAATGCCGTAACTTCGAGTATCTTCCTGCGCTTTTGTGACAATGGTTGGTTTCAACTTCCGATCATATAGTATGAGCCATAGCCTATCATGGTGATCGTGATTATGATTTGAAAATATTATAATTTGCGGGAATTTAGACGATAAAAACCTGACATTATTTATAGTAGGCCTATGTTTGCATACGATGGTACTGAAAAGGAATATAGCACAATATAACAGTGATATAGTGTTCTACTGTTCTTATAGCGCTATTTCCATCACAGATATGTGTTGCTGTCAGCGTTTTACACAGCAGACAGTGTCAAGAAGCTGTTGATAAAAGAATTAGAATCTTGAGATGTTATGCAATTTAATTCGAATTATTAATTTGTGTGAGCAGTATTTTTCCTTGTATTGTTCGTTTGAATGATTAAATAATAAGAAACAGAAGGAAACAGCATCGTAAGCTAACGGAGCATCAGAATGAAGCTAGAAATATGCTATGACTGGCTTCTGTGGGATTACATAAACAAAAGAAGTTGTTTTTGTAGTCCCAAGAAAGTAAATGGTGTTGATTCCAGATCTTAGCCTACATCCTGAGCAGCGTGTTATGTTTCTTAAATATTTTGTTGTGCTGCGTATAAACAGTAAATTGTTCTAAATCTCCAGTTTACAAATCGGCATTGGTTTCAATAGTTGTTAGCCAGTTATAGAAATAATTTAGTTTTGTCTACAGCAGCAGCAAAAGTGAGCGCTTAAGCCGTAAAATTTATTCGACGTTTCACAGATGACAAGGGAATGAAACGATTTTCAATGCGACAATCATGAACTGTTTACAATTCTGTGGATAGTTGTCGGTGAGTTTTGCAATGCAAACTTATAAAAATGAAGTTAAATTTAAGATAATTTTCTGTAACTTTTTGTCCCGAAGTTCTTACTTGTTTTACAATTAATTGACCACAGATTGAAAAATATTTTACATATCCTACCATTACCATGTTCTAATATAGAACAATAATGTTCCGTGAAAGAACATCAGTTGTTCCGCAAAAAGGTTAATTAGTTTGCCCAGTGTTCCATGGAACACTTTGCAAAAATTAAAATCACATGAGCTTCTTTCTGCAATTTCTTCCAGAATATCAATTTTGTGCTCATCCAAACAGGCCCAGATGTCGCATTGAGAAAAACTGAAAATGATTAAATTGTTGTGTTGTTTATTGCATTATTTTATTGCATCAATATAAAATTTCGTTTGGTGTTTGGCAAGATTCTTTTAATACATAAAGCAATCTGACGCTCAAAATAGGTTGAAAATACTGTTCTAGAGCACGACTATATAGAGAAGAGGCGTGCAACTTACGGGCAGATCACGACCCAATACGATGGGTCAGATCACGACCCCGGAAGGCGGAAGCTACTAATATGGACCGCACAGATTTCGTGTTTTAGCTACATGTTGTGCCAATTCTTTTATATTAACCGATATTGACAATAAATCTAGAGAGACGATGTCAGATAGCCCACTACGCTAAGTACTTAACTCAGTGAGAAAATTGTGTGTTCAATAAATAAAATGTTCAAAAATTTTGCTTTTATATTGGCTAATGTTCATTTTTTTGGCCAAAGTATCACAATAGTTGTACGTTTTGGCTCATTGCGAAAAATAGCTACACGACCCTTTTCTACAGAGACTGTACAAACGTTTCCTGTTGAACAAGTGAGGGTTTAAAACTTATTTAAATTGCAAGATGTTGTTGTGAAAATGGATTGGCCGTGATTGATATGAGGTTTCCACTGAAGTTACAACGTTTTATTGGAAATTTCTACATGTAGGAAAAATAGCCTGCCAGGCCGTGATATTGTCAAGCCGTCTGTCAGTACCTTTCAGACTGAGTGGTGCCCAGCGGTTAAAGTTATAGATTAAGCTTAGATAAGAACCCCCTTCCACCATCAAATCAGCCTCTTGGTTACGTTAATTGGACATCTGCAGACGTTGATCCCTGGAAAAGACCGTCGTCTTTCTTTGAATGATAAATCCTCGCTTTTTGAGGAAACTTTTCAATTTTTTTTTCACCCATACGCCATTTCGGTAATCGTGTTATCAAGGAACATCACTCATGGCCACCTGGAGATGCGGCCTGATTTGTCACATTTTGCAGATTTTTACTACCGTTACTGCTAGTGTTTGATTGGTCATCTGGGGAAAACAGTAAAGAAGGCAAAAAATTATAATTGTTAGAAAAATTCATTTAAACAGTCGCCCAAAGATGGCAAAATCTGGAAATTTCTGCAAAATGCGACAAATCAGGCCGTATCTTTAGGTAGCCATGCATCACCATAGTTTAGGTTCAGTACCATCAAGCACTCAGCTCTGTGTGAATATGTGTTAAATTGTAACTTACACGTTATTACGTCAGCACGTTATGACGTCAGCATCTGTAGTTCTTATGCGTCTGATGCTGAGTGCTGCTCAATAACTGAATCAAAAGATGAAATGCTGAAAAAGATCAAAAGACACATTTTTCTTTTGACAAGTCTTCTTGCTTTTCCAAAAATAACTACAATAAGAATAATCAACGCATTGGTTGCACTGAGTCCACGGATAGCTTATGAATAATTTAAATACTATTTTCGAATTATGCTGGCTTCTTGTTTCAGTGCTGCTGAAATGCACACATATGCACATATGCTGGCTTCTTGTCTCAGTGCTGCTGAAATGTGTAAGTTATTTTAGAGCAAAACCACTTCTGAATAATGTAACAAAGTTTCAAGAACACAAGCAGCAGCTTTTACCCTCAACTGTTGCTAGTTGATAGTTTGCAATGAAATTTATAAATTTTAAAAGTAGAAAACAAAACTTTTGTAAATATAGAAAAAGGTGCTTGGTCGTCGTTCGTATGCAGCAGAAAGTTGACAAAAAGCAACAGTGGTCGATTAAGCTTTCCTTCATAGTGTAGATTCAAACGATCTGTTATAGCCTGATGCTGCGGGTTCTTTTTGGCAATATCAAATTACACTAGCTTTCGGAACACAGTTCCCTAGTCATGTGCTATGACGAATGGTGTTGAAGTCAGTGAGTGGTTTTTTAAAATGGCTCTTTGTTTTAGCTTGAGGCTGCCGGCTGTTGAGTTTCTGTGCTGTTAGGCGTTATTGCTGTGAGGTTTTGTTGGATTAAGCTTTGTTTGTATCAAGACACTTTACCTTAGAAAAGTTAGCATATAACGGTTAGGATGGATTTGTGGTAGCCATTTGTAATCTACATACACATGCCTTGCCAACGGGCGAAATGGAGGCCTTACTGGAGGCCGATATAATTTCGATTGTGACGTGTAAGCTACATTTACTTTACTGTATATTCTTTTGAAATGAGAATTTAAAAATCGAAATTTCAAAAATGTGTGATTACTGAATCTCAATGCACCGCAAAACCCCTAATTTTACGTCAAAAAATAACAAATATTTTCCTATTCCCAGTGTTGCCATACGATGTTTGGATTTCCAGCATACGTGTCAAAGTCTAGACCCTAATTTGTAAGGTATTGATAGCAAAAAAGCAACTCAAAATCATACAAAATATAAAAAAAGACTATTAATACTACAAAAAGTACTCAGTGCCAGGCAAAAAGCCAAGCAGAGCGAATTACATCATATATACAGTAGCCTATATAGTTATTAATCTCAAAAACCTGGCTGTAAAACAGGCTGTAGAGGTTTTAGAGATTAATAACTATATTTGATGTAAACAAAGACTGTATTTATTAACTAATATTCAAACTTTCAATTTATACTAGCGATTTTGGCCTCTAACAGGCCGGCCTTTAGTCAAAGTTGAAGTTGCACGTTGGCATGGCCTGTGTGTAAAGATCGCCATGACTGTAGCCCACAAAACTTAAATACGGCGAGTAGGAGGTTTTTCATAGTTTGAAGCTGCAGTTCATTTCGTTTATCTCTCTTCAGGAGCTTGTCAGACGACAGATCAGTTCAGTTTGTTTTTATTGCAGACCATCACACAACACAACAAAACAAAAAACAATCCATGCCAAACATCGCAGAGGTCTGCAAAAAGGTGGAATGACATCATGAAAAGTTGTTTTTGTTTGGAGACTATTTTTTTCGTTTTGTGCATTGTTGTACATAGATATATTTAACAAACTATTACCGTAATTCGATACCAACCTAGCTTATTCATTATTACATACTACCTTGCCCTAACGGACTCTGAAGTTTTCAACAAACAAAGTCACTTGCTGTGTGTGAATAAAGAGAATGGTATTATTGCTTTGTTTACACGAGCAGACTACAGTATAAATCTAAGTTGGGACAAATGCCAAAGTAAAAATTTCCAATACCAAGACTGAAGCAAATCAACCTATCAACATTGGTTTGTTCTTTAGTCTACTTTACAAAAATCAAAATTAACTTTTTACTAAGCTTTGTAAAGGAATTTATTTTCGCACGAGTCAGTTCAATCATAAATAGCTAAAATTCGATTTCGATCAGCTAGCAGCTAGATCATCTTCAGCTAAGCTTATTCAAATAGAATTTTAGCTATTTATGATTGAAATGACTCCTGTGAAAATAATTTCTTTTGTATTACAAGACATGTAGCCGAGTCGTTCATATAAAGCATTGTTGCGGGTTTGACACCTGTCAGAAGATATTTCATTTTCTTGATTACTATGCTTTATTATATCTTTACAGGGTAAAGAGCTAATGTCGTTTTGCGTATGTGACGCTAAGAAATGAACAAAAGTAGGTCATGTTGGAAACACGTCCTTTATATGATTGAGTGTAAGTTCGTGAACATTAAAGTGATTTGGGTATTTTTGTTAATGTTCACCTGTCTGGTGTTGCTGCATTATGGGTCATACACAAGAATAAATCATCCAAGGGGTAGATTGGAACGACCAGTTATCAGAACAACTACAAGTCAGGAATATGATTCAACATGCTCGACAGTTTTATACGGAAATTTATCTGAATCAAATAAGACACTGCCAACATCACCCATCTTAACCACAGACGAGCAGGTCCTGAATCTCACTCAAGGCGGCTGCTCTGATATAATTAACAGATACTCGTTTGTGACCAGCAATGACTTCATAAGCAGAGATGAAGAAAAACACCCAGTAGCTTTCAGCCTCCTAGTTCACCAGAATGTTCATCAGATCCTGTTGTTGCTCAGTGCGATATATTACCCTCAAAACGCTTATTGCATCCATGTTGATAAAGGATCACCAGAAATATTACTTGCAGCTTTGGAAAACGTTGCGAAATGTTTTTCTAACGTTATACTTGCAACCAAACGAGAACGTGTAATCTACGCCAGTTTTTCAAGACTGCAAGCCGACTTGAACTGCATGGAAGATTTGCTAAGTTCCACCATTAAGTGGAACTACTTGATCAACTTAAGTGGCCAGGTGAGATGTTGTCATTTGTCAAATTTATTCCAACTTTGTTGATTTTATCAATGCAAAGCTCAGCTGAGAGCTTATTCCAAAGTTGTAATGCTAAGTAGGGTTTTTGAATAAAATTACTGATGCATTGCGGAAAGATAGGCTACATACAATAGTGCTAGCCTACTCTTTTCCCATTGTTTGGCCGCCTACACCTATTGCTGAGTCGTTGTCTAAACAGCAAATCGTCATTTTTATATTGATTCAACGTCTGCAGACGTTAAATCAATGTAAAAAAGATGGATTTTTCTGTCTTGGTAGGTAAGAAATTATTAGATTCTAACTACCGTATATTAAGGCTTGTTTACTTTAAATTGATAATGATTCTTTGATCCATCAAAATTTATCTAGTGAATGTATAAAGCATTACCTGTAATAGGCTACCCTTCTACCACTGTTATTTCATTTAAAAACCTTACGGTAAGACATAGGTTGTTTGAAAATATTTCAAAAAATTTGTTATAGGTTTCACAAGCCTGTTAACATTGGTATTATTAATATCCTAATATAATCACCTGCATTCCCTACCGTAGTTTTGTTACAACTTTACGGTAATAAAATGGGCAACTGGAAAATTGCTTGTGGAAGTGTCGCTTAGAAAAACGTTTGAATCATTATGTTAAAGTATGTTTTATTCAGGATTTTCCAATTAAAACAAATTTTCAAATTGTCCAAACCTTGAAGAAGTTAAAGGGAAAAAATAGAATCGCTGGTTACGAAAAACCTAACAAGCTTATCTTGGACAGAACAAAGTTTGTACACAGGTAACTTAAGATGCTGCATAACCACTGTAGGCTAAGTGCAGCTATGGTGCAGCTTAATGTATTCGTAGCAAGCAATTGACGGGCAGTATAAAAGTTCTTTTGAAAAAAATTTTACCCATCAATTTATTTTCAAAATAAACCCATAAGATGTTTTAAAAATATATTTTCAGACAAAGATTATCGTTTTTATTATAGATTCAACGTTTTCACACGTTGTTTCAATAGAGTAGGCTACGTGGCTTGAAAGGGCACCAGTTCGACAGCGCTCAAGAGCATGCAGCTGTATCTTTGGTGGGATACTAAATGACATGTCTAAAAATGGACAAGAAAAGTGGCTTTCTTGCTTTTGTGTTCTCTTAATCGAAGTCCCCAACTTTCGGGCGCAGGGCCGTTAAAAAAATAATTTGGGCCCGGAAACAATAAAATTATCGGGGCCCAAATTTAGACACTTCTAAGAACAACTCACAACATCTAACAGATATGAGGTGATTTTTTTAAGTTCCCTAGCCCCTTTGGAATGGTTCTTCTTCTTCTTCCTCTTCTTCTTCTACAGATCAATCATGTTTGATCAGCTGTGGCCTCCCATATGAACTGCCTCCATTTTGCTTTGTTTGGAGAAAGTTCATATGGGAGACCACAGCTGATCAAAGATGATTGATCTGTTGAAGAAGACAAAGAACCATCATTTGGAATGGTTAAGGGCGCTTAAAATTATCCCGGATCGGTTTCAAAAATACCCTCTGGACTCCCCCTGTCAATGCTATGTATATGCTATATGCTATATGTCAATGACAATGACAGTGACAATGACAATGCTATATGTCAATGCTACTGATTCTTGCGTAAAGGCTGGACACGACAAAAGTGTTAACAATAGACTTTACTCAGAGTTCTGGAAGTCATTGCAATCTGTTTCAACCTGTAGGCTACATTTTGTTTCAGAGTTGAAAACAGAACAACAAGCGAAGGAAAGGTTGAAAAGTTTATGGTTCAAACAACGACATTGAAGTCTCCTCCTCCGTACAACATGACTGTGCGGAAGAATCTTGCATACAATGTTTACACGAGAACGTTCTTAAGCTGGGTGATATTTGAAAGTGAAAAAGCAAAAGCGCTCTTAGAATGGTCACGTGACACTTTGACTCCAGATGAACATTTCTGGTTGATGTTGGACTCTCAAGAGGAGGCTCCTGGTGGGAACAATGATTTCACTATGTCACATCTTACTCATTTCATCAAATGGAGATTTGGGAAAGACAACTGTGCCGGTAATTTTGATGCTTTTTCATATCTAGCAAATATTTAAAAAAATGTTTATTAATTTTCGTATTTATCATTGAATTCATTTCTAGAGGCTAAGTAGGCTGAGTGCGAGACCTTTACCTTTATTATTGCTGGTGTAGTGAGGAGTCTGATTGGCTTAGAGTCCAGTGATTCTCAAACCTTTTCTATTCGCGTACGATTTAGCAGTTTCATACAGTGTTCGCGTATCACCTACACTACAACCAGAAAATCTCATAAATATAGGAAAAGGCAAGAAAGTTCAACGAATTTTAGCACTTTCTCTCGGTCACTTTTCCATCAGCAACTGTGCCTACCCAATTTATTATACCCTGAGCAGAGGTGAGCGGTGTTTATCAACAATTAGCTTGCTGGGTGTTGAACCAGGTTTGCATAATTGGAAAGCCAACGCCTGATACGTTGCGGCATCCCACCGCTGAACAAGAAAACGGAATGCAAAAACTTTACAGCCGAGTTTCACGCATTAAATGGATCACTAAAATTCAGTGACTGAAGTTTTAGAACATAAAAACCAAAAAAATATGTGTAACTTAGCATATGAATGTTGAGTGTTTCCTTGCCTTCTTTCAAACATGTGAAGCATGTTTAGTTGATTTCAGCAACATGATCCTGTGTTTTGCCATGCTAGACAGATAGTCACTAGTCACTACCTGGTTCAGCTCCCTGACTATGTCAGTCGTGTCTGATGGATGAAACGTCGGAATAAAAAGCAGATTGTCACTTTATACATCGTGTGATAGTTTAGCTTAATTTGCACCAGTAGAACGCATCATGTTATACAGTATAACTAAATGCCTGGTGAACAGCCTCATTGAATTTTCAATTCTTTTTTACAATATTACCTATTGGCAGAGATGGGCGTGATCTTGATCTTGATCTTCAAGATCACTTTTTTTTGTGTGATCTTGATCTTGAAGAACAATAAGATCAAGATCACTTTAAAATTAAAGTTTACTTACAAGATAGAGGCATTTTTTTAGAACTCGTATACTGTACAAAGTAGTTAGTGGCAACTACTAACGTTAAGCCACTGTTAATATGATATGTGTCCAACAAAAGGTGATTTAAAGTCTCCATCTAATCTGGTCAGTGTTGCCATTTTAAAATTGAAAAAGTTTTCTGTGTTGGTCATAATAAAGAAGTCAACTTCCGTGTACTTTATGTTGACGTATAATAAAAATGATCTAACTTTGTTCACAATTTGCATGTGTGAATTTTAAAAAAATGTTTGCTTTCTTTGACCCAATTTTAGATGTTTGATGTTTGAAAGTCTAGAATGGCGGTGTTAAAAAATCTGGACACTAGCCGACTTTGGTCATGTAAAGTGGTTTATTGCAGCAAATCAACCAGACCAAGATTTGTTTAGGGTCTGAGTATGGAGCTGTTTGTCTGACCTCAAACCTCTGAACTTTTTTGAAAGCAGACAACAGTATTAAGATTGCCAGATGGATAAATAATGCAATAAACATTGACATAACACAGTGAAAGTTAAAACTACGTAGTAACACGTATAAAAACTCCCACATGAACCAGACAAAATTTTGGTAAAAATGATGCAGTTCAAAGTTTATTTTTATTTATTTATTATAAATAAAAACTATAAAACTAATTGCAAATTTTGCGATTTTTTCAATAGCTTACTATTGTAATTAACCCGGGCCTTGGGTGCGACGTTGAGATTCTACGCAAACTACGTCAACAATTGATAGGCCTAATAGCAACAGTCACTAACTTATTACAATTCTTAGGCCAGCGATCGAGTAGCTAAAAGTAAAAGTTAGCAATACCAACTATATACCTTTACCCAGGTTGCTTGTAATAATTATTTTTTGCAACATCAGTGATCAAAAACTTCATTTATTTTCATGTGCACAAAAAGCGATCTTGAAAGTGATATTGATCTTCAGGATCACGATCTTGATCTTCAAGATCACATAGTTTGGTGATCTTGATCTTGATCTTCAAGATCACCAATACTGGTGATCTTGCCCATCTCTGCCTATTGGTCACAACGGTAAACCATAATCTCTTCGTGGAAAAATTGTAACATAAATTTTCCAGATCCGTTCGTCAATGACCGAAAGAAACACTCTTTTGAAAACGTCTATCAAGAATTGTATTTCTGTAAAAATAGCCCCAAGGCTGTCGAAGAATGGAGACAACACCGTACCCACTAAAACTTGTCACTACAATACAAATTACTGAGATAAAAACGGAAATTTCGTCTAATTGGTAAACACAAGCAAAACCGTTTTAATATGCGACCAACTTTTCAAGCAACAATTTTAAGAATGAGAGAATAGATTACGATATTTCAAACGCACGTAACCATCTTCTGTAACGTAATAATGATAAGCATTATGAAGCTATTCAAGCACCTGTTAAATTTGTCTTACACCATATCTCGTAATTCAAGATTTAACGATGATGTAATGCTTCACAGGTGTGACAAAGGTGATGCAATCTTTGCTTATTTCTAGCAATAGTCCATATGACGTAAAACGTCAGGTTCAGTAGACAACGGTTCTATGTGACGTTTGGTTTGAAGATTGTCCGTAACACCTATAAATCTGCTTGCACTGAAACTAACAATAACAATCTCAATTCTGAAAAGTTTGGGTGTTCATCAGAACAATTATCGTTTCTAGCACTAGTGCTAGAAACAATAACAATCTCTTACGGCTGCATGAAAAATAGTTACCTATAGTTACGTATGGCTGCTGCATGAAAAAATATATGTCCTTTCTTGTTTATGTCCTTTCTTTATATGTCCTTTTCTTTCTTTCTTTTTATATGTCTTGAAAAAATATTTGAAGACGATGTTATGTCCTTTCTTGTATGAATAATTATGTTGAAATGAAAGTTTATGACTAGTAAAAGTTTACTTAAAATTTAATAGTGTAGAAAATTTTAACGTATCTTATATCACCAGGCACTTTTCTGGAATTCAGGTTCAGAGGTTTTTTTTTGCAAATTAAATTACAGTTGTAATATTTAATATCTTCTCAGGAAGTACAGGTTTAGAGGTCTTTTTTGACAGATTAAATTACAGTTGTAATATTTAATATCTTTTCAGAATTATCGATCTTTACTGTTTGCATGTTTTTTCAGACCTTCTGATGATCCGTTAGGTGAAACAATTTGTAAAGGCTTCAGATAGTAATAACTATATTTGATTTAGTCTAATAACATGATGTACGTTCTTCTAGTGTAAACTAAGCTGAACTATCACAAGTTGTATAAGCAGATGATATGCGTTTTTTCGACATTTCGTCAATCAATCAGACGCGACGGAGTGAACTGAAAATGTCAGTCCGTCGGAATAAACGCAGATTGTCACCTTACACGACTGGTGATTAGTTTAGTATCATGTTTCTTATTTCGTTGATTTTTAATGCTCTATCGGCATAAATATCTGATAATTTTTTTTAGGTTACATCAAACATTACAGCTGTGTGTTTGGAAGCGGGGATGTAAAAAGAATGCTTTTGCAAAAAAAACTCTTTGCCAACAAATTCGATATAACCTACGATTCTCTGCCTATGACGTGCATTCGAAAGTGGCTTGAGAGAAAAAAGTTGGAAAAACACTCAGGAAAGTTGTGACAACATGTCAGCCTCATTGATACATTCGGTAAAGTTTTCGTTGACTGACGTCTATTACTCAAGGGTTCGTCACAGAAGAGATGCAAGGTCCCGGTCGGTTGAAACAACTGTTGCATGTCACACCGATTGATAAGGCAAAAGTTGTGTTAAGTTTGGACACATCCAACAAGTAAAAAAAATAAACGCAAACCGTTACGCACGCACCACGCACGTTCACGACAACTTTACGTACGCAAAGCGTATGACCTGTTACGCACATATCGTGTGGTGAAATTCAAATTGACACACTCAAGACTATGTTACTCAGTCTTTGTGTGCCATGCTCGTTTCAGCGTAAGGCCTGCGTGCAAAGTTCTTTCTATTTGTCTTTGTGTTTAACTATATCCAAAGATGTCTAGGACGTAGCAACAAACAATCTTTAAAGGTGTTGAAGAAAGTGAGAGGGTATTTTGCACGTTACCCATTGATCTTTCCATGAAAATCGTTATGCTTTAACTTTTCTTCCTTCATGACGTGGCCCAAACAAGTTTTCAAAACCGTCGTTCAAAAAAATTGTGGTTTGGCCAATCTGGGCCGGCAGCCTGCATTGTCAATTTTAGTATTACTCAGGAAATAGATTCGATAGGCCTACATTTTAAGCAAAAACAACATGCAACAACATTTAAAATTTGTAGGCTCTGCTCTCAGGTTGTGTTATTTTTTTAATTGTCTTTTTTAATTTTTCTTGTCTCATTACCTTATATTTATATGGATCCTTTTCATATTAATTTATCTAAATCAAGCAACAAGAGCAAGTAATAAACTTGTTTTTATCAATTTAGTATGATGAAGGCGTGGTATCTACATCCCCTGACTGGGGGAGAGGGGTCGGCTGATGGAAGGCCCACTCATTTCACTCTGTTTAATGCCTTTGGCTGTTCTAAAAAAGCTACTAAAGAAGCTCGATAATTATCAATAGCTTAAATCATGCAAGGCCGTATTTACTGCTTTCCAAACCTGAGTGTGATACTGTTTTCTTTTTTATTTTTAATGTCCTGGTTTTACATGAATAGATTACTCTGAGATCTTGCTTTTATTTATTTAGATAGCAAGTCTGAAATTCCGTTATAGCCGCTACAATAAATTGTTTACAAATTCACTAAAGTTTGTATTATGATGCTTCTTGTACCTACATGTTTGTATTTATTTGATGGATTAGCTTACCTATCGTGTTTTTGTTTATTTTGATCGATAAAGATGTTTCGTTGTTTGAAATGTTTTAAAAATGTAATTAATTAATATGCGCTTTTTTTCTGCTGGCTTACATTTTGTATTTGCAAAGTAAATTTATTGATTCGTTTTTTTTCTGCAAAATTGGGCGATTTTTTCCTTCCGCACAGGGTTGAAAAACTCACTGTTGGCTAGAAATGGTCCAATATTTGATTATTTTGTCATGTTTTATTTTGTAATGCAACGCAACAATGTCTCTTTTGATAAATACAATTATACCGCTCAAGAGCATGCGGCTGTGTCTTTAGCAGGACACTTAAAGGCATGCCTGAAGGTAGACACGAAGATTGGCTTCCTTGCCTTCCCGTCCACTTAATCTAAATCTTCAATCACCAAGTGTAAGCCTGGATACGACAAACAAACTGCTGGACAATAAATTTGCAGCAAGGCTGTCATGCATTTCCCGACTGTGAAGGTGAAAATCTACATCTAGAAGTAACAGATCGGTCTGTAGTATACCTGTCCGATACTGTGTTACCCTACATCGCAGATCATGTAGTCCTATGCTTTTATCAACCCACTATGATTATTGCCATTGAAAAAGTATTTTGTCTTAGTTTCAGTCAATTTTGGCTGGGTCGAGATTTAGACTCAGCGATTTCAATTCAAGCGTTTCATTGGCTTGTTAGTTTAGTTTTGCATAGGCTGCCGCAGATTATTCACAGAAAAACACTTAACAAGCACAATTGTTTTGTTTTTTTTGACAAAATCTCAAGGTTTCAAGTAATTGATTGAGAGCGCTGTTGACCAGTGAAAAGTTGGTTACAAAAAAGAAGTAAAAATTTCTTCAAAAGCACAGAAACTGTCCAAAATGTGTGTAAACTTTTAGAGGCAAAATGTGTATGCAAACGAAAGAAAACAGAAACATAATGGCTGCCATTGTTAATACTGTGATGTTCTGTGCTTCAGGTAAGGTCTCCAGTGGCGGCCATTTTAGTCTATTTCTGTAAACAGAGTAGATTTCAGAAACTTGTCAGGCAGGGCTATGTGGAACATCAACTATGGATAGTCACTTGAGTGGTGTGCAGTACAAACACACATTGGCAATCCAAGTCTCCGTTAGCTCAGTAGTTACGCGCCCTGCTCAAGACCACGCCGCGCTGGTTCGACTCTCGGAGTGTGCGTTTGAGTAACGCACTTCAGGACTGCTCTCCATTCAGCGGCACTTAGTGAATGGAATAATTCCCCGGCAACAACACTTCAACAATCGAAAACTTCACTCTGTCAATCTCGGTAACCGACCCTGCGTCAAGAGCCTCTACAAGTAGGCCTATGCGAAACTACCAGGAATAACCAATCAAAGCTTTGTCAGTTCGAGGATAAAGATTCAAAAACCAACCAACCAAGTCATCGTGGCATAGCCCTCATCAACTGTTGAGGCTGAGAAGTCTTTTTGGTGCGAGAAACAAGTCAAGACATGGCTACTTTCAGCGATGACTTTACATCTCATTCCAGGCTTGTGTGTGCTTCATTGCCATCGTGAAAGGGTCAATGGGAAGATAAATAGATTGTCACGAGTCTAGTTGGGGAAAATGGAATTTAATTGTGGGGTCATTTGCTAATAGCGTTGTAAACATTTCTGCTGTTTCAGAGAAAATAAGTTTGAAAAAATGGATTTTACTACTAATGGATTTATATCGATAAAAGCTAACGACTTATCTTCCAAATGAGTTTGCTGATTCAGTAGGTTCTTTCGTCATAATATGCTTGGCTAGACGGCGCTTCAAACAAAGTAAGTTTATTGTTTATTAAACAAAGTCAAAATATTTGGCCCACTTCGAAATTTTGAACTAGCTACGCCAGTGCACTAACCCCGTACCTAAAATGATTTAAGGTCGATTCCAAATCCAATCACACACTGTAACTTCGCGTTATGACACTATAACTCTGATACAATGTGAGAAGATTTTGCGCTAGGGTGGGGAAACCCAAATTAACTTTTTGCAAGTTTTTTGTTTCAGCGTGATGTCATTGTGTACAACATGCGTTTTAGCAAAAAAAAATCCAAATTTTGTTGCCCTCGTCTCGCTAAGGCCGCTTTTGTTTGATACCCGTTTGCGAGGTCTCGCGCGCATCAAGCTGTGATGCTGTTCGCTGTGACGTCACAAGGTACATATAGTTGTGGCCAAAAGTTTAAGACCAGACTTGATTTATGACCATTTTTGCATTTCTTCAAAATACTGCATCATATATTGTTTCAGTTGCATCATCTTATATCTGATGCAGTATTTTGAAGTAATGCAAAAATGGTCATAAATCAAGTCTGGTCTTAAACTTTTGGCCACAACTATATGTACCTTGTGACGTCACAGCGAACAGCATCACAGCTTGATGCGCAACGAGACCTCGCAAACGGGTATCAAACAAAAGCGGCCTTAGCGAGATGAGGGCAACAAAATTTGGATTTTTTTATTGCTAAAACGCATGTTGTACACAATGACATCACGCTGAAACAAAAAACTCGCAAAGTTAATTTGGGTTTCCCCGCCCTTTGTAGACTAATCTACTTGGTAACTCAAATGCAGTTTATGAATTAGCATTCGAGTTTCTTAAAAACTATAACTGCTTATAGCCTAAAGTTAGAACTCCAATAACCTAAAGGTTTTCAAAGTGTTTTGCAATAAATAAACCAATTTTAAAACAAAACGAAATTACAGTAGTTCATAGCCTACTTAGAAGCTGGACAGTAGAAAATTCAGAAACGATGAAATTTATTAGGGTCGAATATCAATTATGTTACTGAACTATTGAATTATAGGTAGTGGTCTATGCTAAATTTCTAATCAAATAGTATTAATTTTGCTTTTGACATTGCAGACAAGCACAAACTCTTGTAACCAATCTCTTCTTCTTCTTGTCACATCCATAACTTGCTATCGTTTATTTGTTTTGATTTGTTGAGTCTGGAGTGGAGATAAAAACCTGTTTTTTTACACAGTTATGATTCTTCACTACGGTTAAACTCAAATCCGAAGTACACACATACCTTAAACGCGTCCTGGCATATCTCTCGCTTGTTTTTCCAATTCTGAATTTAACACAAAAAGTAAGTGATCTCTGCACACACAACGGCTCCCGGCACGCGGCAGAAGCGAGTCAAGCGACAATTAAGAATGAAACGCTTGAATCCTAGGCGTGTCACTTCACAGAGAACAAACAACGCAAACTCAACGTCAGCACAATTACAAATCAAGGGGGCAATCGAGCCGCCAGAACAAACACCTTCAATGAAGTGCAATGTTGCAAGCAAATTTCGCACTGATGAGTTTTGTGCAAATGGCTACCACTGTTCACAGCACTGTCAAAACCAGCTTAGAGACGTAGCCTACGCAGAAACTTCCTTAAACCAAATACAATTGAAGTACAGATATTGTTTCTTGCTAAACATTTCAACAAGGTTTCCACAACCATTTATGTGACCTCATTCTAATCCTGTTGATAAGTCACATTACTGGTAGTAACCAATGGCCTGCCACAACCTTGTGCAGCCACTATGAGTACCAAACGTCAAAAAATGCTAAACTCAAAAGTACGTCATGCTTTGCCAAAACGTTGTTTTGAACTACTTTCAACATACAGCCCTAAAATAATAGCCAGTTGAATGCGTATCTTTTTCATCAAGATGGAAAACTGAAAAATGCCAAACAATAATATAAAAATTATTAATAAAATTATATTTTGATTGCAAAGGTAAAAATAGCAATTCACAACAGTTCATACACAAGCGCATAATAAATAAGGCAACAAAATACACTTATCGGGTATTAGTGCTGATGGTAACAGTAGGCCTACAAGATTACGAACAAATTAGGTTTAAGGAAATCGTTTATATTGGCCGGAAGGCAATAAAAGATAGTTAAGTATATTAATTTGATATGTCAACCTTTATTTGGGTTACCATGGGATAGCTGATAGCTGTAATAGCTGTAATAGCTGTAATAGCTACTGAGCTAAAAGCAATGCAGCAGGCTCAAAGCCAACGCTTTGGTTAAAGCATTCAGCTCCCGCGCCACATCAGTCTGTTAATCCCTCTCAGATTGTATCATCATGACATTTCTCATTTCGAAGTTCATAAGGGGAAAAAACTGATCACTATGCTGAAACTAATCACTATGCTGAAGAGTTGATTGAAGGGCAGAAGGTTCATGATTAGGGGGAAATAGGCTGTTAAATGTAGATGGTTTTGGGGTGTTGTCACCATCTACAGTAGGTTGTTATAGCCCATCGACACGCAGGAGTGATGCCGTGTGGGTGTTGGCCTTAATGAATTGGCTTTGTGGAAGTAAACGGGGAAGAACTGGGATTTTGAACGATTGATCGTTGTGCGGTTTAGAAAACATTTAGCTGTATTCGGAAAGCTGTAAACTGGATAAAAGTACACAAAAGTGCAACGGACATGTAAAATAATTACCATTCAAAACAGTTTATTGATAAGTAACCGCATAAACAGGAATACTTAGGCAATAACTTTACACTCAAATATTATAAAAACAATAAGTGAACGTTATCGGTTAGTCATATAGCCTTTTTTAAACCCGTTGCAATAAAAGAAATATTGCAACAGGAATACTAAAATACTTGAAAAGCGCTATATGAATAGCCGAAAACGTTCTCTTATTATTTTTGTTATTACAATGCTAAATGTAGTGCTGTTGCTTACTTATGCCTGTTTATGGTTTAAAAAGGTAACCTCTCTACCCAAATTGTAAAATAACCACATTTCCATGAATCTTCCTTGTAAAGCCTCTAACGCAGAGCTGACAAATTATGCATTTACTGTGGTACGTCGTTCATTCTTAACCGTCTTTTACCAAGCCACTTTCGAATACATTTCATAGGAAGAGCGTCGTAGATAATATCAAATTTGTTTGCAAACAATTTATTTTGTTGTAACAATCGCTTCACATCTCCACTTCCGAAAACACAGCTGGAATGTTTGTAGTAACCTGAAAATAAAATGAAGTTTTCGTTATCATTGCCATAAAAGTAACAAATTAAAGAAGATAATTTGGACCCGGTAATAATTAGATCTCGCCCTGAAAAACAGCACACATCTCAAAAAAGATACCACTTGAAAAGCGCAAAACTACAGTTCCTCCAAGAACGAGCAATACTAACATAGTCATTGAGGAGAAAGATAATTTTTTCCAAGAGCCGTAGTTGTCTTTGAATTGGCCGCAAACTCATGACAGAGGTGCAGCGCTTCCTTTGAGTTTTCATCTCCTGGTGAGACCTCACGCCACTAAAACCAACCCTGGAAAGGGATCCTTGGACGTCAGAAACGTATCTTTTGAAAACCCCTGTCATCGCTTCTGCTTACTAGTATATTATATGGAAGAAACCAACCACAATGCAGGAACGGAATGTCTCAGGACCGTAGGGATACTGTAAGACACTGTTTTGTTCCTTTTTCGGAACTGTAAACTTATATGAATCCAGTATAGTGGTTCTGACACTCCCTTTCCCAAAGCTGTAATAACATTTGACAGATACTCGCTTAATCCGCGTAAAAACCGATCACAAACAAAAAAAAAACAAACAAATACATTCAGTCAGGGTTTGTTCAGGTATGAGTTGCGAGAGGCATTTCCTAAAGTTTATTTTCCTCAAACACTTAAATTATTCTGCTTGAAGCCGTTACGGGACTCACCTGCACAGGGGTCGTTAGCAGAGCTCCATTTTACATAAGGAGTTAGAGATCCCCAATTGATAACTCCGCTTCCACCAGGAGCCTCCTCTTGAGAGTCCAACATCAACCAGAAATGTTCATCTGGAGTCAAAGTATCACGTGACCATTCTAAGAGCGCTTTTGCTTTTTCACTTTCAAATATCACCCAGTTCAAGAACTTTCTTGTGTAAACATTGTATGCAAGATTCTTCCGCACAGTCATGTTGTACGGAGGAGGAGACTTCAATGTCGTTGTTTGAACCATAAACTTTTCAACCTTTCCTTCGCTTGTTGTTCTGTTTTCAACTCTGAAACAAAATGTAGCCTACAGGTTGAAACAGATTGCAATGACTTCCAGAACTCTGAATAAAGTATCTGAGTTCTAAGTGAGTCATAAATCACTGTCCAGTGTTTCGACCTGCAGAAAATGTGGATCTCATAGACCCAGATTTGAAGACATTGCACTGGTTGCAACAATTGAGAGATGTTGCCTGAATTGCTGCTACATAAGCAAGAAGAAGATCATGCCGACACGATGAAAGGGAGTTTGTGAAACCCAACTGTGGTGTCACAATATACTTGGCGATTGACAAGAACGGAAAGTGCAAATAACGTTCAAGAAACTGTTGTAATTTCCAGATTTTATTTGACATATAGGTATAGAATGTTGTTATATTTTCAAAGAATAAACTAATTTTAAAAAGCGTTCAATCAGTACTACAGTTTAACCAATATCTTACCCTACACGGTGTGTTGTTATAAAGAATAGAAAAGTAAATAATTGCCTCCTTCGTTTAATGTTGTTAAGGACAAATGAGTCGTTTCTCATTTTTCAACTTTTGAGGAAGTCCAATTTTAATTACTCCCACGAGCTCTACCTACTTCGCAATAAATTGCTTTTGATGTAAGATGTATTATTTTTTTTCATTTTGCTCTGAAACGTATAAGTGTACAGTAAATTGTTTTCCTGGCAATTTTGAGGCCGCGTGAAATGCTACAAGTCAAGCACGAATAAAGACCTACATAATTATGCTTTCCTTGTTTAAATATGGCATTACAGATATTGCATTTACAGTAGAGAAATATGAAACACGCTTTTTCTAAAAAAAACAACAATAAAAACGTTTCAATTAATACCCAACCGTCACAGAAAAATGTTTTCTAATGTCATATTACGCACAAAGAGAGCTTTCTAAGAGAAACGTCACAGACAAACTGGTTGCACGACAGTGAAGCGAACATGCTCACTACCACTTGCCTTATTTTGTCACAATGCCTGGTGATTGCTAGTTCACTGTAACTTCCGATAGCCTACCTATTGTAACGAGCTTTTGAATACGCGATAGCATCGGTATGAATATTTAAATTGCGATAAAATGTTGCATTGAAATTATACGCACAAGTGCGCAAAATATTATTTAACCATATTTCATTTGTGGGGCAAAACTTTACATATTTTTTGTAGCACATCACAGGCACTGGCAGTTAGGTACTCAGTTTAGCACATCACAGGTACTGGTTGCTTGCCTAATATCCACAAAAACGTAGGCTAGATAAAAAATGAATGTAAACTGAAAAAAAAACTGAAAAAAAATGTACATCAATATGGTGTCCGATAAATTGTTCGTAAGCAATTGTTCGTAAAGCAATTGTTCGTAAGCAATTGTTCGTAAAACAATTGTTCGTAAAATTAATTCTTCGTAGAACAATTCTTCCTAAAGCATTTCTTCGTGCATGCAGTTAAAATTTGATGTATACGAAGAAATGCTTTACGAAGAATTGTTTTACGGATTTCATTTTATGAAAAACAGTTTACGAACAATTGTTTTACGAACAATTGCTTTACGAACAATTGCTTACGAACAATTTGCCTATAACCCATCCATATAGCCTATCCCGCTTCTGCTATCAAGAGTAGTAATATATTTTACCTGTGAACGAATATTGTTCGTTTCAGATTATCTTCGTTGAGTTGCGCTTGACCTGGAATCTTGTTTCTCCCGTTCAATTTCTTCAGTTCTCGAACTATTTCAATATTTGTTTTAATTGGATAGTCCTGAACAAATCAAATTGAATTGAAAGACATCGATGGCCGACGATTAACGCTCTTATCAAGTACGTAGGCTTTTCTGCTCAACCCTGCACCAATGGAAAATCGGTGGCCTCTTCCTCTTCATGTGAATGTGATACTGAGGAACAAACTGCAGACCACATATCACACCATCAACGATTGTGCCATCATCTTCAAGCCACTTAACGGAGTAGAAGATCTACGCGTCTTGGATAATGAAACCAAAGACTGTATACTGTAGTACTTCCGTGTATACTTATACTTCCGTGTATACTTCCGTGTACTTCCCTGTATACTTCCGTGTATACTGTAGTCCGGGAGGCAACTTTCCAAAAGGTAATATTAAAAAATCCCCTTTGAGCAACAAAAGAAAACGTAAATCCTAGCTAAATTAAGTCAGCGGTTTGCAATCGGTTGACTTGGCGCAGAGGGTTAGGGCGATGGTAGTCATTTCATTGACGTGGGTTTGATTCTCACAACTGCTATTGCTCTTTTTTCTTCTGTAAATACCAAACAAAGTTCAAAGGGGATTTTTTAATGGTACCTTTTGGAAAGTTGCGTCCGGGAGCATCGTGATTCTGGGGTGGTAAAAAGATAGACCCTCGGCCCCAGAGGCTCACACGACAAAGAAGAAGAAGTGCGCAAGCCACATATAAAGTATATCTATCCCGGGAAGCATACACGAGTGGAGCAATTAGGTGCACATCATTGCAATTAATTACTTCAACACTTCCACCACCATCAAAATTGGTTGATGATAATATAAAAATCTACCGTTGTAAAATATTCTTGCAAATGACATTATCTCACCTGGCCACTTAAGTTGATCAAGTAGTTCCACTTGATGGTGGAACTTAGCAAATCTTCCATGCAGTTCAAGTCGGCTTGCAGTCTTGAAAAACTGGCGTAGATTACACGTTCTCGTTTTGTTGCAAGTATAACGTTAGAAAAACATTTCGCAACGTTTTCCAAAGCTGCAAGTAATATTTCTGGTGATCCTTTATCAACATGGATGCAATAAGCGTTTTGAGGGTAATATATCGCACTGAGCAACAATAGGATCTGGTGGACATTCTGGTGAACTAGGAGGCTGAAAGCTACTGGGCGTTCTTCTTCATCTCTGCTTATGAAGTCATTGCTGGTCACAAGCGAGTATTTGTTAATTATATCAGAACAGCCACCTTGAGTGAGATTCAGGACCTCCTCGTCTGTGGTTAAGTCGGGTGATGTTGGCAGTGTCCAATTCGATTCAGATAAATTTCCGTATAAAACTGTCGAGCATGTTGAATCAAATTCCTGACTTGTAGTTGTTCTGATAACTGGTCGTTCCAATCTACTCCTTGGATAATTTATTATTGTGTACGACCGATAACGCAGCAACACCAGACAGGTGAAAACTAATAAAAACACCCAAATCACTTTAATGTTCATGAACTTACAGTCAATCATATAAAGGACATGTTTCCAACATGACTTACTTTTGTTCATTTCTTACCATCACAAACGCATATTACAATTACTAGACGCTATCTGCTCTTTACCCTGCAAAGCATATGTTCAATGTCACTGCATAAACGTCTCGACAAATTGAAATATGAAACAATGATGATATTTCTCGGCAGTCGATTGTACAGGGGCAAGAATTGACAGCAATAGTCACGTGGGTAGCTTATTAGGTTAGATTTATCAGTACAACACTAAATCCTGCTAAGCAGACTTTCTACCGTTTTCTTTACCAGTCAGTTGACTGACTGCTATGAAAAAAGCTCATTTCTAAAAACCATAACATTTGGAATTTAATTAAGAATATGGATTTCAGCACTGGAGTTCAATATATCCACCTAATTTCCCGTGTTAATAATTCAAGCTGCTTCATTAAGGCAACGTCAGTGGTCCTCGTATTGCTTCAACAGTTGGTACTCCAGTTGTTTTAGGATCGACGAGACGGCTAATTCTTTCTATCAATGCATCTAAGCTACTGATTTCAACTATCAGGTTTGGTGGCTGTGGCTAATTACATTCATCGATACATAGGCTATAGTAATATACTATGAAATTAGATCTTGTACATGCACATGTTAAAGACGTAAACCATTACGGTTTTGCCACCTTTTCCTTTTGTTGGTTTTGTTGCTGTATTTTATTTTCACAGTATCGTTTCTTTTGCGTTTCAACAAAGAAAAATAAATTTAATTGTATTCAAAGTAGTAGCTAAAGTAGGATAGTTATTATTTTGCTTGAAACGTTCAGACTAAGCTCTTAGTGAAGTGGTTCTAGAATTTTTGTTTCACCAAAACCAAACCTTTGTTTGACTGAAGTAGTTCTGTCTTGACTAAAGTCTTTTAAAGTGGTTCTTGTGTGAATATGACTTAAAATTTATTCAATTCGTTATGTTTTCATTAGTCTCGATAACTCGACCTATAGCACGGTCAAGTGAGATGTGGAAGTAAAACTAGCCAAGGAGAGACAAAGTTTCCTTGACAAGCAATATGCTAATACTGCCCCTTTCAGCTGCATATATTTGACGTCAAGCTATATGGTATGTGCTGTTTCAAAAGTGAGGCTGCTGAAGATAATATACGTTTGAGTACTACTACCAAGACAGCGACATTCAACCTCTGCAGGCGTTGAATCAATGTAAAAATGACGAAATTTTTTGTCTGGGAACTTACCAATAAATGTGTTGCTTTCTCACAGGTTCATGCGCATGTGCGAAGACAATGTGAACTACCTAAGACGAATTCAACGTCACGGTTTGAATAGCAACGGCTGGCGCAGTTCTTGAAATAACATAAGCGTTTTATGAGTATTTTCTTCGCTTTCATTTAGACTTTAGAGCAGTGGTCTTCAACCTTTTTTACAAAATCGCCCCTTTGTTGATAGTGCGGGTCCAAATCGCCCCCTCAAACAAGGCCTCGAAATTAACGGCGGCCGTGGCCACCGAAGGGTTCAGAAACGGCCACCGAAAGTAAGCTCTGCTCGGCCGCACGTAACTCGAGAAGGCTACCAAGTAGCCTACTTAATACCGTAATCAACCATGTTTGAACTTTGATGGGTGTGCGGCGCACACACCCTGAAAATGGGTGTGCGGCGCACACACCCTGAAAATGGGTGTGCGGCGCACACACCCTGCACAAATCAGTCAGTTTTTTGAAGTGCAGTACCCTACGACAAATAAACGTCCAACTTGCAAGCTACCGATTGTCGAACGAAATTACCACGTGCTTGATCAGAGCACACTCAAAATCGCGCAGGCACACACGTATTTGCATTGCAACAAACGACTCAAACCTGAGTCGAACAAACCAAAAAGTAGTTTAAGATATTAAGAATCCAGAACGATCTTGATCGATAATTGCGCTCGGCCTTACCAATCGCCCCCCAATTTCAAAAGTTGTACAAATCGCCCCCGCAATGGCCAAAACGCCCCCCGGGGGGCGATATCGCCCCCGTTGAAGAACACTGCTTTAGAGTCTTTAGACAACTAATTCATGCACTGAACAAAAGAACAAAAAATGCCGATCCATCATGAAAAATATCGACACAACTCTCGTTTTAGCGTTTACGTGGTTTGGTCTTGAAAACCCCATAGCGTTCTATGTTGAATATAATATGCAACCAAGATCTTTGGGAAGCACGTGACTTGGGGAGATAGGATGAATATTTGTGAAGTAAAACAAAGCAGGCTTTTAATTGACACTTTATAAACCAATGTTGCAAGATTGTAACAAGTTCCACTGCTATGTATTGGTTGGTTGCTTGGTTTTGCATCGTTTTCCTGCACCTGACAAAGCCTTTGATAGTTGGTTGGACCACACTACCAAAAAAAACTAAAAACTTATTTTTTATTCTTGGGCGCTACAGAAACTAAACCTAAAGCAAGGTTCTTAGCTTTTACCCCGGTTTATCCCTTGGTAACTGCTTAAACACCAATGGTTCCTAATTGATCGAGTATTGTCACCTTTTCATATTCCCGCTTAATTTCCACTGTATTTTTTTGCATTCACGATTAGTCCATAGCAGAGCTTCCCAAACTGGGGGTGGTGACCCCACAAGGGGTCGCGTAACGAACTTCAGGGGTAGCAGAGAGTACACCAATTTTCCACAAAGTATCCTACTTGTCACTTTGGCGCCAGATGATGTGGAAGTTATTAGCTTTGATAAGAGTCGCGCACTCAATACCTTTATTTTTGGCAATTTATGTGGTGAAATGGAATCGGAGTTTAAAACCCTTTTACTGCATTGTAAAGTAAGGTAGCTTTCAAAAGCCACAGCCTTAAAAAGGCCTTCAATGTTGAAAATTGAAGTCGTAATTTTTGTAACGGAAAATATTCAGATTTGGTCCATCATTTTTGAAATAACATCTGGTTTTTGAAATTATGTTATGCTTGAAAAACTAAACGAACTAAACTAGTCCCTCCCATGAGAAAACAAGTTGAAAATGATGTATTTGAAATGTTCTCAATTACTGAAGAGTTTTTGGTTAGCAATGATGCAAAGCCAAACGTTATTAAGCCTCTGGTTATCGACGATTTGTCAAATCTATTGAAACAGTTTCAGAAGTATTTTCTTCCAGAATTAGACAATACCAAATTAAATTGGATCCAAAACCTATTTGCAATGTCATTTCAATTTATGTAGAACATCAGTCAGTAGGTTACTTGATAAGGGCTAACATAAGTATGGCCGAAAACGTTTATAACTTTTAGTTTATTATTACGTTAAATGTCGTCTGGTGGTTACGTTTTATTTATCAACGGCTCAGAAAATCACTTTTTTACCAAAATTGTAGTATTTGCAATGCAAAAACAACGTAGCCTGCTGAGCAGCTTTCTCTCAAATCCCAGGAAGAACTTAATGATTTATCTTCTGACTTAAATTTTCTGGAACAATGCTTCACCCTTTTTGGCTTAACGTTAGAGCGGAATATCCATAATTATCCCACTCAGCAGTAATTAAACTCCTACCTTCTGTATCCACATATTTGTGCGAGTCTACGTTTTCAACGTTTACCGCAATCAAAACAAAGCACAGTTCTATCCTAAGCAAAACTTGACATCGACCAACACTAACAAACATTGAGCCACGACTGGACTTGCTTTGTAGCAGAAAGCAGTCGCGTCTATCACACTGAATAAATAAATATGTTTGATTTTTGGTTTTGTTTCCCTTTTAGACTGTGTGTAAAGTAGTAGGCTTTGAGTAGCTTCCGGCAGCTTGTTTTTAGTTTTTGTTCGAATTAAGCCTTTCCATAAGTATCAAAAATGTATATTTTGCACTGTTTCTGATTTTAACCGTGAAGGGTGGTGACAAATTTTAGTAGATTAAAAGGGGTCGAGAGCCAAAAACTTTGGGAAGCTCTAGTCCATAGCAATATCCTCATGGACAAAACTCTCCAGAAAAACTCGGCTAAAAGCGAAATTTAATCTATCAGCGGAATAGCCTGAGCTTCTCATCATAAAAGCGGACAAAAATCAATTCTTGCCAGTAAAAGTATTGTGAACAAAAAGAAAACAAATGGTTTATTCTTGGCTGGCAACTGAACACCAGGCAAGTAAGGATTGTGTACTGTAGAGCAGGGTTAGCAAACGGTTTTATGCATGAGTCACAAAAGAACCAATTAATCCTAAAAAAAAGTGGGTCTTAAGCTCAGCCGTCGAAATTAGCTTCCGTCTACGACGGCAAAAACATTGCCGTCGCCAAATCAACAAACCTGGGATTGCGGCGGCAATTGCCGTAATGCTTTGATCAAACGAAATTTTATGCGCTTCTTCTTCATCGTGTGTCACACGGCGGTAGCCCAGAGCATCAGGCAAGCTATTTTATGCGCTGACAATGCTCTTGTGAACTGTAAAAAGTTTGCAACCTTACAAATACTGGCTTAATTGTTACGCAAAAGTTATTCTTTCATCGAATGCTTATTTTTTACCAGTGTCGTTGCGAATATAAAAAGTGGTACAAAATTGGATAAATGGTTCTTCGGCAGTAAAGAAAAGTAATGCTTCCGATCATATGGTATCGAGCGTTCATGAAAGGGCAGTTTTGCGTCTTCCAGTGACGAGGCGACAACCTCATCCTCCGATTCTGACTGGTTCTTTATCCAACAGACTTTGTGTTGCTCGGAGTATCCTAATTGTGCCGAAATTATGTGAGTGTATGCGTAAATCAAAGCAATCTTCTCGCAGGGAGCTGATTTGTTACCGTACCTGATTGAGCAATTAACGTTATTTCATGATAATTCAACGTCGCTAGATGTCGAATTAATGTAAAACAAACGTAAACTTCTTATTGGGCATTGTTGTTACGCGATATAACCCGCCGGGAAAATTAAATCGACTTGTGCTGACTCGAACGTTGAATCAACCCAAAATTAACTTACTTTTCCCGCCTTGAGTTATTTAACCTGAATTACCCTAACAGCGTGCGTATCGCGTTGTTCGCTTTATCGCTACTTTTGGTATTATTACGTCACAACAAATCAAACAGTGCGGTCGCGATAGACTATTAAGACATCGATTATTTTTTTCTCTTCTCGTTTTACATGTTTTGGTAGAATTTTTTCGCAATAAACGTTCACAGCAATTGCCGAGGCAATTTCCACTTTTGCCGTTTGACCTCGTCAACGTTTTTGCGAAGTAAAAATATGCCAATTTCGAAGACTGTTTGAGTGTACACAGCAAGTAAAATAGTCCGAGGTGAGGTCTTGGTGCGATGTTTCTGCTGATTGAACTCACGCTGCGAGTAAATCAAACAGGAAGAAATTTTGAACACTTTTTGTCCGAATTAAATGCTCATTTTGCGACGGCATTTTTATTGCCGTAGCAGAATGGCCATTATGACGTTTGCAGCGGCATCCACCACGGCAATTGCCGTGTACCGTGTGCCGCCGCTAATTTCGAGGACTGAAGCTACATTTAATTAGGCCTACATGTTGATACTAACTCTCTTTTTACAACTGTTTCATATTTTCAATTACGAATTTCGACATTGCCTACGGTGTTGCGACCGTGCCACATTTAAAATTGATTGTCCTGCTTTAGTATCATGCACGGTATTGCGTTCGCGTTTTATCGCTTCTACTTTTTTCTAGACCTCTGCTATGTTTGTCACGTATTGTTTTTTTCGTTGTGATGCTCAGAAACATAAACAAACTGATCTGAACTGAGCCTGCAGCTGTAACAGCATTAAGGTCTTTGTTGTCATTGCCAGAATAATCACAAGTAGGCTATACCCAGCCAAAGCAATAAGGTAAGTTTCAACGCCTGATCGCAATAAAAGCTCGTATAACTGCCGCGAAAATTGGTGATATCAATATCAATGTTTTTACAAGTCTACCTTTACTAGAGTAGGTCTACATCAGCCTATAAATTTTCTGGGGGAGGCCTCCCAGACCTCTCTGTGGGTGCTCCGCCTTTAGTTGCCGGGTTCACTCACATGTACAAAAATACTTGTTTGTCTCTTTCCCGGAAATTTTGTGCCGGCTACGCCACTGGTCTACAGTTACATGCCATAATAAGATGGTACTGCTATTTGGCATTCATCAAATGCTGGCATTTGCACAACAATCTAACCTCTTAGTGTTATTTATTGAGAATCGATTTCGCTATAGTACTAGCATCTTCAGCTGGCACGTACCTTAAGACTCATAATAGCTATATCCGAATTTCTGACGATCCTAACACTTTGACTCACTGCTGATACAAAGCTAACCATCACGATGCTGTGGCAGACAGCTTTGGTGAAACAGTAGGACTGTAATACTTTCCGTTGATGAGTCATACGATTATGTTTTGTTAAAGATTTTGTGCTTCACGAAGTTATTTTTAGCAGATTCATGTCGCCAACTAGCTCTGCAACGAAAGCTAGTTGCAATTTATCAAAGATCACTGTGTTCAAATGCAGCTTTGAGGCAATTACACTACAGCTGATTGCATCGTTTTTATTTCAATTAGATTTCTGTCCCAAGCATGCGATTAGTCATTTTCAAAAAAGCTTTGAACTCAAACCAGTACAAACCCTTTCGAAAAACTGAACATCCATCTGAACGTGCTATGTTTGGCGTATATTGTTTTTTCGTTGTGAAGGTCAGAAATAAAAACAAACTGATCTGAACCAAACTAAACTATCAAGGAATTTCACTGCTTTCACTCAATTGCTGCTGTCCACTGAAAGCGAGCTATGCTGAAAGGCTTGGTCTTCTCAAGTAAGTGGTGATTTGTTTTGCTCGACAACCGCAGGTTGGGGAAATCCCGACCTTTCCAATCTTCCTAAGTCTTTGCGCTAACGGATTTTTACCTCAAAACAACGCTAACTTGCATAAAGCTCAGTTTCTCTCCAAAACCTATTTCTGTATTTGCCACATAAGAGTGATGCTTTATGGGACTAATGGTTAGACAGCAAATCAATCGTTCCATACATTGATTCAACTTACTACTATTTAACATGTACATTAGTGACATGCCAGAGACTTCACGTCACGCCAGTACGGCTATGCTGATGATTTGGCACTACGCAATTCTGACAAGTTCTGGCATGTGGTAGAGGAAGCACTTTTTTGAAAAAAAAGGAAGCACTTAAAGATGACATGGCCCAAATCGCAGACTACCTGAAGCTGTGGATGCTGAAACTGAGCCTGGCAAAGACCACCGTCACACCTTTTCACTTTTGCAACATGGAATCTACGCGCTCATTGTCAGTCTCTCTCAACGGAAACCCACTCCCACACAACCGGTGTCCCACCTACCTAGGAGTGAAGCTCGACCGACAATTAACCTACAAACACCATGCTGAAGCCCTCCATGCTAAGCTATCAGCACGCTACAACTTGCTGAGATGCCTAGCTGGAACATCCTGGGGTGCTAGTACATCCACACTCCGTACAAGTGCTCAGTGGCGTAGCCAAGGGGGGGGGGGGGTTGGGGGTTACAACCCCCCCTTTGGCACGCGTGTGACGTCACGATATTGAGAATGATGCTTTCAATCTAAAAAGAATTGCCTAATTTTAAAGAAAATTGCATTAAAAAAGCAAGTTTTGCCAATACCAAACATCTCAGCCAGGAATTAGCAACAAGAAAACATAGAGACGTAGCTTTATTTCCGAAAAATGCCAAAGAAACCATGATCTTATCCTTTTGCTATGCCACCAAACACCACCATTTTACAGAAATATTAGTAACCACATTTTTGTTGAAAATGCTCTCAGAATGCACCAAATTCAAAGTAATTTTTCAAAATTATCTGGGGGAGGCCCCCCAGACCCCCCGCCGCTGGGTCGTCAAAACCCCCCTTTCAAAATTCCTGGCTACGCTACTGCAAGTGCTTTTGCACTTGTCCACAGCACCTCCGAATATGCTTTCCCCACTTGGTGCCGCAGCGTACACACTTCCAAAATTGACACTGCCCTCAAACCCCACCATGAGAATAATCACCGGTTGCCTGCTTCCAACTCCCACTGACTTTCTGCCGGTACTATCAGGCATCGCCCCAGGCAGACTTCGTAGGAAAAACCACGTAGGCTACGTAGTCTGGTCTTACAAGCTATGACAAGGGATAACCACCCCCTCAACCAGATTGTCCTAAACTCGCACACCCAAAAGCCCCAGCGCTTGACATCAAGACGCCAGTTCTCACGACATGCTGCAGCTATCTGCAAATCCAACTTCCACATTTCTGAAGTTTGGAATCGTAAATGGAAAAAAATTGCGAGACCAACCCAATTCACAGTCCTTCCCAATACCAACACCCCACCTGGAGCAGAACTACCCCGGAAGGAATGGGTGAAGCTCAATTGTATGCGGACTGGAGTGGGCCGTTTCAGTGGGCTCTCGCCGATTCACCATCTTGTGCGTGTGGCTCAGATTTTCAAACTGCACACCACATTATCTATCAATGCCCTGTATACCGACTACAAGATAGATATGTGGACCTAACAACGCTCGATAAATACACAAACCATTGGCTGCTGCGCCTGGATGTAACAACGTGATCTGTGGCGGCCTCAAACGCAAGAAGAAGACATTGATTCAACGCTAACTGACGTAAAAACGAATGTAAAAAACAGAGTGTATAGACGTAAAACAGAATGTGAAAAAAGCTAGATTTCTTGTCTGGGTGGTTGCTGCTAGTGTTATGTTGATGTTATTATCAGATTGATTTTTGTTAATGGCATCTGCTGTCAAAAAATACTAATGTTTATTTTTGTTTAAATAAATGATTGTTGAGCAATGATGTAATTCAGTGCATCGCGCAACGTAACTTAAGTAGTTGAAAGTTGTCATAAAAGCATTTCTTTTATTGCTACCTTTTCCTTTATAACATATGTGGGCCGGGGCCTCCGAGAGAAATCAGAACTGGTCGGAAACAATACGAAAAATAGCCCCTCCCCCAAAAAAATAAAAATAAAAGCCACGTATTGCATCATGTGTCTTGAGCTGAACTTGTCCACTTTCCTCTGCGTAAAACTGAATTCCTTTAAAGTTTCGATTTTAACAACGTATCGATATTCTGAAAAAACTTCTTTTAATATAAAAACCAACAAAAATCACTTGACTACACTTAGCAGTAAAATTGCCACTGTTGCTCACTATTTTGTCCAGAAACAATTGTAGGTCCAGTAGAGTCGTATGGTGTGCACATCTTATATGCTTTGATCTTGGCTTTAACTATTCGTCCCCTATGTCGTACAGCCAGGGCCGTGTTCATCGCCCACCGTGCCTCCCAAGCGGGGGGAGGAGCACGGTTGCTTAAGGGCCCTTTTATTTTAGTCTGTTTAAAATTTTTGACTGTTTAAAAAAAGCTGCTATAGAAATTCCATACGGTAACCAATAGCTTTAAATCACGCAAGGCCGTATTTACTGCTTTTCAAATCCCCGAAGGGCCCACTTCTCTTCATTGGCTCACACATATTTCGCTTGTACAGCGTTTTAGGGCTTTTAAATTAACATCCCCCTAAAGCTTGGGGGGGGGGGGGATACCAACAAGGCACAATGAAGCGTAGGTTTACTTTAATCCGACCTTGCTAATACACCCTGAATAAAGTTAATATTATGTGGTTTAGAGGGAGAGGCGATTGCCTCAATGCCAATGCCAATAATCCGCCACTGCCACATGCTCTCCACGAATCAACATACACTGAGATGCACTGGCGTAGCTAGGGGCGGGGAGGGGGGTGGACCGCCTCGAACGGCAGGTCTGGGGGCGGCACTTTCAGACTACGATATTTGATTTTGATTATAATCTGATAAAAAACGCATTTCATTTTCACATGCTTTTTCTTGAAGGGGCGGCAAAATCTGAATCCGCTCCGGGCGGCACATTACCGCACATTCCCTAGCTACGCCACTGCTCAGATGGTGCCAGATTGTGCGGCTGTTTGTAGGAATGCTGTAGTCAGAAAATATTAACAAGCGCCGACCGAAGCCGATTGCAACATTTCAGTGCAACTTATTCTGAATAGGTTTTATATGACTTCTATACACACTAATAGGCCTACGATACAATAGTTTTGCTTGTGTACCCTTTCCTTAACTCTGTTGTTCATTAAAACTTGACTTTCACATTATACTGCCTCGATTATTTTACTTGATTTTTTTGTCACCCTCTTCGTAGTTTAAAATTAGGGCATTGTAAGGCCAATTCATGATTTTCCTTAAAATGATATTCAAATGAAATTGATACTCAATAGCTTGCTCGAGTGACTAGACGGCCAAACTAAACCATTGCAAGCCTATATGCAATGTGCAAAACAGGCGGTTGAAGTTTCGGTTATAGTGATCTCATTTACTTAATCTTTATTTCCTTCTCTTTTTTCTTCAAATGCTCTGTTAGCTTTCGCTGAGCTACAAGCTGGAAAAGCTGATGATTGTATGAGCTATACAAGGGTTGGCATTTTTTTGCAGGCAAGGGCCAAATGAGGTAGGCTAGTGGTTATGCGATGGTGAGCCGCAATGATAGGCTACACTCATTCACTAGCATAAAAGGCGAAGCTAACTTGAAGTATTTTAACTCGCATTTATGAAACCTATTCTTGCTTTTACCTCATTTGAGTTTGCCATTTCAGCGTTTTTTAAACTCCCTCACATTCACAGAAATGTCTTCAATTCGTCGTGTAACTGCCCTCGGATATCTGATGGCTGAAAATAACGGCTTTTTCTCTGGACAAAAGATCTCTGTAACTGCCATCCTTTATAAATTCTCTTTTCACACATGTTTTCTGCTGCCAGCTTTGACACTGCGTAACTCACTTAAATATTTCTTTCACCTTCTTTGACCGCCTCTGCAAAGCATGTTGCTGTTAAGATTGTGCGTGTCTACAAACTTTATCTTTTCTGATTTTGTGCCCATTTAGCACAACCCTATAATGATACAGTTCTAATGCACACACACACACGCACAATCATTTTACAACACTTGTAGCATAAAAACCAAGTTGGTACCGTGCATATATACAGCATAAATTACATCTGGCGATCCAGGAAAAAACACCATTTTACGGACCAGATATATGGATCAGTTTGATCTGTTTTGAATGTTGACGCGGGCTACACAAAAGCAACACACGGGCCGTATCCGGCCCGTGTGCCGTTGGTTGCCCACCCTTGAGCTATAGGGTAATTAAGTCTGTGCGAATGCGTCAATCAATACATCGCAAATGCAGAAGCTTACTTCCGGGCCGCGCAGCAATTCGTGATCTGATGAGACCGACTGCAATCAGTCACAACTCACAATGACCTATGGCATGCAGTCAAACTAATTTACACAAGGATTATTCTATCTCTAAATGATGCTTACCAAGCTATTGACTGTAATGATCAAGGGCGGATCAAAAAAGTAGCCTTTGGGGGGAGGGGAATGATTTCAACAAAACACAATGAGGTTTATAGGCAGGACCGGATTTAGCTGATGGGGGGCCCGGGGCACTTTTAAATCGGGGGGCCCCCGTGCAAAACAATTTTTCGCTCCTACGGCGCGAAAAATCATCTCTACGTCTACAGTAGCATCAGTCCAGTACTACACAGAATTTTGCAGAAACTTTAAAGGCCAAAAGGAAAAAAATAACATAAAATCACATTTTTTTCCACATAGGGGGCCCTTCAAAAGTCGGGGGGCCCGGGGCAACTGCCCCCTCTGCCCCCCCCTAAATCCGGGCCTGTGTATGGGGTAGGTCTACAATCTACATTAACCCGACCTTGTAAATACGTTAGCTCAGTGGTTACGCGACCGGCTCAAGATTACGCGGCGCAAGTTCGACTCTCGGGGTGTGCGCTTGAGCATCGCATGTTAAGGACTGCTCTCCATTCAGCGACACCTGATGAATGGAATAATTCCCCGGCTACAGCACTTCAACAATCGAAAAACTTCACTCTGCCAATCTCGGTAATCGGCCCTGCATCAAGAGGCTCTACAAGTATGCGAAACTACCAGAAATAACCTATCAAAGGCTTTGTCAGTCCGAGGATAGCTTCAAAACCAACCAACCAACTACACACCGTGAATAAAACTAATTTTATGTGTTTTGGGGAATGGGGGCGATCGCCACATTCGCCCCTCACTCACTAAAACATTATACAACTTTATAAGTTATATCAAAATTTACCTTTGCTAACAACACTGCCATCTTCATATGTCATTTTTCTACGATGCTAAAACTGGGAAGTTTTGTAATAACTTAATTCTTTAACCTTTTGTATTATATTTCACTACACACATTCAATTACATCTGCGAAATTGGGAAACAGCTCTGCCAAGCCTTGTAAAAACTCTTGACTGGTGGGTGGTGGCAGCTGGCTTCGCTTATCTTTTGGTCTTTCTCTGCCATCTTGTTGTTCGAACTATTTGCCATTCGTTGTGTTTGTACTTTTTTTTTGCCCACAAAAACTGAGCTGTCTGTGTTTGCTCAATACCGACAGTGCCTTCTGTATTATAGGGAAGCCACTAAAACATGTTAATTCCTAGTATCAGATCCCAATTGCAGCCGCGACAACCCCAAGCAATCACAAAATGTAAGTAGCTGTCGTCCAAATGTGACTCTTCTAGCACTCAGTCAGACATTTGATTCTTGCTTTGAACTTTGTTTGGCAAAGAAAAAAAAGAGTTATGGCAGGGCTGAGAATCAAATCCACGTCATCTAAACAACTACTACCGCCTTCACCCTCTACGGCACTACGCCACTCAAATGACGACAAAGTGTTGACTTACTTTAGTCTTTAGCCAACTGTTACGTTTTTTCTTCGTTCTTCCTGGAAACGTAACCTGGATGACATCACGAACAGCGTAGGTTTTCAGAATAATACAGAAGGTCACCAACAAGGTGATGAAAAACACTAACCAAAGTAAGTGCCACTTTTCAATTGCCATAAATCATTTACCAGCCAACAAAATTGCCCCTGTTTATATTGATTCAACGTTTGCAGACGTTGAATCAATATGAAATCGACCAATCTTGCTACTTGGGTTATCTCAGCAAGTGAAATTGTTAGCCTACGTTTGCATTGATTAAACGTTTAAATCCGTGGATGAAATCTAAACAGAATGAGTTTTGTTTGCTAACGGGGATAGAGGGAAACGCTTTGCACTTGGGCAGTTCAGATCAGTTTGTTTTAAACTTTAGCTCTTGCTTTTTCTATCCCATTCTGTCAATTGCAATTATCCCATTCAGTCACACAAGAGGAAAAGCTCAAAAATCTAATTTCAAAACGCTAAAAGCAAAACAACATGCATTTTAGATCTTTAGAGGACAATTGTCCCCTCACCCTCCCTCTGACTATCCCCCTAAACATAGGCTACTAGGTTTTTCAAAGTTAGAAAAGAAACCTAAATCCTGCTCAATTCCATGTTTGATTTAACGATATTCTGGTTATTCACTATGTAGGCTGGTAAAATAGATTTTTTTGTGGGTCATAGCAGTTCTATGTAAAAGAAATATTGCATTGCTCTTCCTGATTACTGTATGAAAGCGCACACAATTTAGCTTCAGGCGGACAAGCTTTCTTCTTCCAAATTTTTTCTTTTCGCCGTTTCCAAATCGATGAAGCGAAATCTAGTTGCAAACCGTGTCTTCACTTTTTCATGCCAACGTGTGGGTTACTTATTTAGCTAAATAACTAATAACCTAAATCTTTTCCGGCCAAATAAACTGAATGTAATATTTACTGCAATTTTAAATTTTCGATAAAACTTTCACAATGCTTTTGCAATATAGTCTGACCCATTCAAAGGCGTCCCAGACAGCAAAATTTTTCATTTTTACATTGATTCAAAGCCTTCAAACGTGCTTCAATATCTGAAAACGTTGAATCAATACAAGAAAATGACTGATTTTGCTGTCTGGGCTAGAGAATCCCAAATTGTAAGAGTTGCCTTAATAAACCTGCATATTGTCAGTGCAACTGTTTCAACCTTATCTGTTACCACATTCCTGTCACTTGTTCCACAGTTTAATTTCCAGACAGCATCTCACTACAGCTTACTGAATCGAGTCTGTGAACGAAGTACGAAGGCAAAGAAGTCCCGTAATACACTAATAGGCAGCAGCCAAGGGGCGGATGTACCTATGGCGCCGGGGCGCCGCGGCGCCCCCTAAAATTCCAATTTATTTTTTTATATCTGCATGCAAATTTCCTTTTTATGCTATACTTTTTAACTTGTAAACTTCCATTTTACTAACGTAAAACAATGCGTGATGTTTAGTCTCGGCAAGTAGACCTACTAACCGCTGATAACGGTACAAGAGTCAATGGACATTATATAAAATACTAATAACTAATAAAGAAACCTTTTTTAACTCAAGTTTAAATAATATAATGCATGGTAGCAATCCAGATTTTATGGCAGTTTAGACAGAGAGATGCTAGGATGGAATGCCATACATCAACCTTTTGGACAGTAAAGCTGGATCTGGTCTTGAACACATCTTAGCTAAATTTATTTTTTTGGGCTATGCACCAGTAAGCTTCAGGCACTCTAAGTTGGTGATTTATTGAAATGGATTTTGGTAGTTACCCCTTTTCATTCACTTGGAGCAATCACTGTCATTGTATAGCCTAAAATTTTAGTGAAAAATACTTAAATTATCATTTCACGTTCGCTATTGCTTTCAATTGCCACGAGCGGCATTATGGCATTGCCTCAACTTTACAACTGATTGTCACTTGTGGTGTTGATTTGTGATGTGGGAATGACTGGTAGCCTACCTGACTTAAATAGGCAATTTTATTGATAAAAACGCAAAAAAATTTCCCAAGCCATTTGCGACGAGGTTGTTCCATACTTCTTTGGCGCCCCCTAAAATATTGCCCTAAATCCGCCACTGCTACAGCCTTTCTTTTTCCCTTTTAATATCACAATAAAACGTTAGAATCCGCCTAGAAGATTTTAACCTTAATCTCAAGAAAACCTGTTGTATCTAGATCTATAGCTAGTGCCAATTTATGACTCCATTATTATTTAGCTTACATTTCTTTTCTGAGTGATGGTTACAAAAGTAGGAGCTTAATGTTTGCATGCAATCCCTCCTTCCTTTCACATTCCTAATTTGCTATCGTTTATGTGTTTTTATTTATTGAGTTTGAAGTGGGGATAAAAACCTGTTTTTTTGTACACACTTATGAACGTCAAAATGGTTAAACTCAAATCCAAAGTAGCCTACGCATCTCGTAAAGACGTCCTGGTATCATATCTTGCTTGTTTTACCAATACTGAATTTTAACGCAAGGTAAATGGTCTCTCCACACACAACGGCTCCCGTCAAGCGGCTGAAGCGATTAGTGAAACAACTGGGTCTGCAGGCAGGCCACGTCACGGAGAGCAAAAAAACAGCGCAAATTCAACGTTATTCTAATTACAAATCAAAAGGGCAATTGACCTGCTGAAACAAATGGTTTGGTTGGCACTCTGTATTATGCATTTGCCCTGGAAATTTGTGACAGATTGGGGCGATTTCTGCTGTTTTACATGTCGCTGAAAATGGGTTAATTGTTGGGAATGCAAACTCTAACAATTGCGGTGTATGAGTCTCAAGTTTTGGTTGGTTGGTTTTAAATCTCTATCCTCGAACTGACAAAGCCTTTATAGGTTATTACTGGTAGTTTCGCATATTTCTAGAGGCTCTTGACGCAGGACCGGTTACCGAGATTGACAGAGTGAAGTTTTTCGATTGTTGAAGGGTTGTTGCCGGGGAATTATTCCATTCACTAGGTGCCGCTGAATGGAGAGCAGTCCTGAAGTGCGTTGCTCAAGCGCACGCCCCGAGAGTCGAACAGCGCCGCTTGATCTTGAGCCGGGCGCGTAACCAGTGAGCTAACGGGGCGGACGAGATTTAGGGGAGAGTGGGGCTAATCGGAAAGATTTTTTTTTTAAATTGAAATTTAAAACAATGGGTGCATAACCTGACAACGTGAAGTGGCTTAAATTATCATCTATGGTGTCCTCTATCATGCAACCAAAAGTAAGTATTGAGTCAATTCAGCTTTTAATGAAAATTTAAAATAAACAAACATACAATTGATTTTTCAACTAACCCCATGCCTGGGGTTAGTTGAAAAACGTCAGTTTAATGCCCACTAATGAACTGGATACTCTTTTTTCAACCAACAAACATTTACATGGGGTTGTAAGCAAATATGTTTACCTGCTTTCAAATCAATATGCAATGAATTCTACACCTAATCATCGTAAAACCATTTTTTAATAAATGCATTGTTAAAACTTGTGATGCCGTATATATAACACTTTCCAAGTTATTCAAATTAAAATTTTACAATGTATGTCTGCTTAAAACAAATACATTGGAGCTTATACTACTTATTATCATACCACGACGACATACTCGTATCATACTACATAGTCATACCGTTATCAAACCACTTTCCAACTAACCCCACCCACTATTTTCCAACTAGCCCCATTAGCATATGACAAACTATTTTCCTAAAATATTCAAGCATGGCGCATTGGACTAAAATTTGTTCATTTCTTAGTGTTGTAGAACACCTACAGATGACACACACCAAAAAAATTCTGCCTATCTTTAACAATATCGACGCATAAGATGTTTTTTAATACGCCAAAAATTTTACTTCGAAAGTAAGAAAATAGAAAATTGTCAGCCAAACAGGTATACCTTGACTTAACAAATCGAAACTAACATGGATTATGTGTTTTTATAAACTACTTCACATGTTGGCAGTAAATATTTAAAAAAGTTATCGAGAGTTAAACAATGATTATTTTTCAACTAACCCCGCCTTCCAACTAACCCCACTCTCCCCCGCGTAGATTTACGTAGATTTGGATTGTAAGGGAGTTTTAAATTAGATTTTTAGCGTAGATTTACTGACAGCTCATAATAAAATGAACAGAGGTGGGCCAGGGACGTGGGCATCCGGTACTTTGAAAGTAGCTACCGCTACAAGAAGCTACAAGAGCGACGCTCCCCCCTACGGCTTACTTACAAGGCTACCAGTAGATAAAAAGTAACGCACTGCTCGGCTCAAAACTAGCTCGCTTCCGCTACTGTTGGTTTGATTTGATACTGAAAAGCTTTATTTAAGGACTTTGTGAAGTCAAAGTGATCTTGAAAACGAATGATGTCACGTTGAGTACCGCATTTACCTACATCATCATTCGTCGTTATGAAAAATGTAGGCTATTTTATCAAGGTGAATGGTATTATTCGTTCTGGATGTAATTGCACTGTTACATTCCAGTGTTTCCATCAAAAATCTCTGACAACGAGTCAGTTTTTTCAGCTTTAAATTGGAAAGTAGCGGATAGTGGAGGTACAACTGAAGCAAATGCAGCGCCTACCCGCTACATTGAACAAATAGTAGTGCCGTTACTGTAGCCGCTATTCTAACAAAATTGAAACACCGCTTTTGCTGTCGCTACCAAAAAATTAGTTAGGCCTACACTACAAAAGCAGCGCGCTATTGCACACATCTGATAATAACAGATAAAACCAAGCAACTACGTTTATGTTCACTTTAATGTATTATGTTAAATGCCGTGTGGTTGCTTGGTTTTACCTGTCTATGGTTAAAGAAAGTGACCTCTTTACCAAAATTGTATTATAAACATCTGAAAATGAGTAAAACGCCTGGCCTGGCGCTGAACAAAGTTGAGCTACTGCGTCTTTGAGTACGAAAGTTGGATTTGTTGATTACGGCCAGTTGGTTGTCCATGAGTGCAGTTTTGGCGAGGTTGTTCGCAAATACGGTGCTGTAGTAGCTTACAATCTTCAGCCATTTGCATTTGACCGGCTATGGCGAGTTGTAAGCGACCACAAATGAAAACACACCAATTTCCCTTCATTGAGATCGTTGGATTCCTCGCCAACACATCACTACACATGAGACCAAGAAAGGACAACGCAAAGGTTCTCTCTGCAGCTATTAGTCTTAAAGGCAGGTATTTCTTTGCTTTGGTATCATGCCGTTATTGCGTCCGCGTTTTGTCGCTTCTACCTTTTTCTAGACCTCTGCTATGTTTGGCATATATTGTTTTTTTTTTCGTTGTGATGGTCAGAAATAAAAAAAACTGAACTGAACTAAAACGTGGTAATATTTGTTCATCATTTTAAACTGATTAAAAAAATAGCTTAAAGCAAGTTGTTTTTCTGTTTTTACTTGGAATCTTGACGTAGTGTTAAGGAAAATAGATTGATGAATAATATTGCATTCCAAGTTTTGGGTTTATTAGGTAGGTTAAATGGTCAAATACAAAATATTGTTTAAACACTGAGTTTTGGGATAGTAGGAAGCAAGAATAAGATGTGGAGGAGTTATAACGCGATGTTTGTGCAATGAAGCGTGACTTCGTAAATGAACTTTCCATAAATCTTCTTTTGAATTTTTCAGTGATCCAAATGGATGCGTAGTGTGATCAATACTTAGGGCCGTTGAGAGAATAATTTGGGCCCGGTAGGTTACCAATGAGACCCTCAGTAGCCAACAAAATAGGCCTACATGTAGACCTACTATCCGTAAAAACGAAATTTATCGACAAAACTACAAAATCGAGACCACAACAAAGTTTGCGGTTGCCTTGCAACATTTCCAACGTGTTTTAGTAAAGTAGCAAATAATATTTCAACTTTATATGCCATAAGCAAAATGTGACGTCAATACAATATATAGGTAAGGCGATTTGAGGAGAAAATTAATTTTTAGGATTGGGAGAATTTCAAATTTTTAACTAGAATATACTGTTGTATCTTAACATCAGGCCTATACAGTTCAAATTAAAATTAACCTCCCGCTACTTGTTTATTATGCAGTTATACAGTGGGAGTTGAAAGTGCTCTGATGGTCAACAGATTTACACAGTGAATTGTGGACAATTTATCGTAAGTCTGCTGTAACACAAAAGCAAATCCATCTTTCTAAAGTAAACCAATTGGACAGTTCGCAGCTTTACCCAACAGCTGCAGCATCAAATCACCAGGTATTCGCGGCACACTTGCGACTCTCAACACACAGTTTGGCAAACCGTTCTCTGGCTATTTTACACTGTTTGTGTGCACCTATCCTGTTGCAATATCACGACTTCTACTGATCAAGCATGTTCCAACGATTGCGTAGGCCTACCTTGTTTTTAAAAAAAGCATTGACGATTTTAAATTTGTTTAAATTGTCTCTTTTGAATGAGTAATTTTCTTATACTTAGTGGGACGACTTTTCGTGGGCCCAGGACAAATCTTCAGCTTGTTTAGATGTATGGATAATCCGGCGCTGCTTCAAATCACATTGAAAACGTGCGTTTGAAATGAAGTTTTGAATGTTGCAGCATAGCCTAGAAAGTTGGTAAAGGCTTTTCGCAAACGTTGAATCAATTGCAATTAAATGTAATTAATTACACATTTTCATGTAACTGTAATTATAATTGAAACTTTTGCTTTGTGTAATTTTAAAAACATTTGGTTCAAATCATAATTAGCATACATTTGGTAAGTTGCACGCGTGATACCAATACTTTGATGAAGCCGCTAGTTGGGATTTAAAAAGGGACTTCTACATTGCAATGCAAGTGGCAACCCAATCTTGATCAAATGCTACTCTATCTGTCTTTGATACCATCAAGCTGTAAAAAATCATTGGTAAACATAAAATTATGGACATTTCATTTTGTAATTGAAACTGTAATTTATTAGATTTAGAAGAGGCCTAGTTGTAATTTGACAATTTCAGAACAATGTAATTGTAATTAAACGATTTAATAGTGTAAGTGAACTAAAAACTGTGTAATTGACCCAACTCTGGTGTTTGCGGTAGGCCTATCTGTAATTTAAAAAATGTCAATGCCATGATTAACGTAGTTGAGTGATTTTGCACCATTTGTACTTTTTTTAAACTTATTTTGCTTCCACAAATACAAAAAAAAAAATTGTACACCGTTTTAGTTTTCATTGCCATGTTTCGACGACCGAAAGATTCGTTGATCCCGGTGCCAAATCATCCTCTCAACTTTCGGCCTAAATCTGAAGTAAGACTCAGTCAAATGATGCTGTGACAGGTGAAATGTTTATTCAAAATATTTCGGGAAGGAGAGAGGGGCAATTGCCCACTTTGCCCTTCTCTGACTACCCCTGATTATGCTTATCATTGATGTTAAAAATCCAAGAAGATTTTCAACCAAATCCTGTATGAACCACTACACATCAGAGCCACGTATTTTAATTTTCTTTAATGCATTTCAATGAAAGGCACCACATGAATGTATAGAGAAAGATAAAGCAACGTTTAGCACAAAATTTAAAACAAAACTAAAGAGGTTAAAACAATATAAATCAGGACGAAGCACCAACAAATGAAAATTGAGTTTGTAGAAAACCAATCTAACATAAAAAGTAATAATGATAAAATGTAGATACTAAACTCATGTTCAGCAAACGGCTCAAAAACTAAACAGTTAACGTCTACAGACGTTGAATCAATGTATAATGCCGGAGTTTGTTGTCTGGGTAATCCGTTCCACCAGTGCAACAAACATCACTTTCTGAAAATGTTCTTAACTGACATCTACTTCTTTGTACCTTTGTTCAGATTGCAATGACTAGAAATTTCAACCGGCAACGTTATTTTTGCATTAATTTAATGCATAGTAACAAGCAACCTACAGAAAGGGGTGATTTGGAAAACAATCACTCTAAGGCACGATTTCGTCTTTTGTGCAAATCAGCTGAACAAGAAGGCGGGAATAAACCGTACAGCAATAACGCCTAACAACACAGAAAATCAACAGACAGCAACCTCAAGCTAAACCAAAGAACCGCATAAAACAACGACTCCCTGACTTCAACACCATTCGTCATAGCACATGACGGGGGAACTGTGTTCCGAAAGCTAGTGCAATTTGCTATTACCACAGCGAACTCGCAGCATCAGGCTAAAACAGGTCGTTAGGATCTACATTGTGAAGTAAGCAACGATCATGCTGCTAACAGCGAAACTCAATCTATTGAATAAAATATATGATTAGCTAGAAAAAGGGGTGTGCATTACGTGACTCACGGGATCTTTTATAAGGCCGTGAAGCACATACTGCAACCAAGTAATGCGAACAACGTTAACATTTTTAAATTAAACGTTCATTTACAAAAAGATGAATAGCCATGGAATAAAAACGATTGCACACCCCTGGCATGGGTGAAACACATGTTGGCAACCACCCAGAGAAGAAAATCCGTCACTTTTACATTGATTCAACGTCTGACATTAAATCAACATAAAAAGAATTTTGTTGTTTGGGTAATTACACTGAATTACCGTCAACCGTAAAGATATAACAACAGATTTGTTATAGTCAGGAAGGAGATATTTGTAATAAAATTGGTACTTTCATTTCAGATGGCTGTGAAAGACGTTGATATCAAAATAACAAGCTTTGGAATCAACGAAGGAAACAAAAAACTGAAAAAACAATTTATTCAAAGTGCCGAAGATAGGATCAAAATATATGAATGATAATTAGGTTAAAACTTGGTAAAAATTAAAAAAATCAATACGTGAAAATAAAGGCACATAAAAATCCGACTGCAGATTGTTCATGTTCATCAAAAATAATCTAGTGGCTGCTGATGAAAAGTTATTGGGCGAACCCAACGACTTTGTTGGTTGAACTCAAAATCATGCAACAGATGTTTGGGAGAGGAAGTCGACGAATTTCAATTGTTCATAGAAATGCGATTTTGTTTAAAGCTTCAAATATATCAAGGAAGGCACCAAGGTTTAAAGGCATTTGTTGGAACTACAGTAGTTGAGCTTGTTTCTCAGTAAGCTCGAGCTAAATCTTGTGAAACAGTTGTCGATACAGTATTTGATACTTTGCAATGGAAATGTAATGCAAGAGGAAATACAAGTATGAGCGGGTTGAAATAAAATCGTACCAAAAATAATCAACAAAACAATGTACCGAGCGATTATTGAAACTTTTGAGAGGGTATCCTAAAAGTAATTGTATAAGAGCGTTTGCCAGATATATTACTGAATAACAATGTCATCGAGCGTTGCAAAGCTAATCACAGCCGAGAAAGAAACTTCTAAGTGCGTTGTCAGGATAAACAGCAGTATTTCTAAACTGCTGGGGAATGTGTTTGAATAGCTCAAATCACAAACCTTGGAAATAAAAATACTTCACTTTCAGCTCTGAAGGGTCGTGTGCGATGTCAAGGCCATTCATTTCAGACGACCATGTCTCAAAACACTAAAATTAACGATATGGTTTCGTTGTTGTTATTTTCTTATCGTTTTATCAAGTACCGGGACTGGAACAATTGATTTGAGTTTTTAGAAACACCAGATAACAATTTATCTAAATACACCGTCATGATAATTCTGAACCAACAGTTTCGATCAACACCTCACACTTGTCATCGTGATGATCCTCAACACTGCACTGTCATAAATACAAGTATTATACAAGACGTGTAGACTTTAAAAAGTTTAAATCAATGCAAAATTGAGCTTGCAACATGCGCAAGGTATCATTAGTGAATAAACACAAGAATAACAAAAATATGAAAGTTAAATCGCGCGTTTTAATTCTAGCCATAAAGTAAATGATTGTCAAAGATTTAACTTAACGATTAACTTGCAGTTATTTTCATAAAGCATGATTTATAGACCTTGGCTAGGAAGAGAAAAAGTCTTGTTACTAACGCTCTCATATAACGCTATCCGACTCTCTGTAGACACCGTCGTCCGTGAAGTAAAACTCTTCCAACTTCCACTGTAGAGTTTCAAACGAGGGTCGGAGCTGAGGATCGCGATGCCAGCATTCAAGCATGATCTCATACAAAGCATCCGGACAGCTCGGAAGCTTTGGCATCCGGTAGCCTTGTTCAACTTGTTGCAACACTTCTCTGTTGTTCATACCTAAAGTGTTGGAGTTGGTTGACGTTTGGTCTGTTTCTCTATGAACACTTTTCTTTTGCGAGGAGCTTGTATTATATTTTCCAGTTCAATTTCTACTGGTGCTTACAACATAAACTCATCACTTCGGCTCAAAGCAGTAGCTTTTGCGTGACAACCCAATTATCTAATGCTTTAATATTGCTTATAGAAAATTGATTTCACAGTGAAAACAGAATTTTCAGTTTCATTGATAGAACATGTAAAACCACTTTTTTAAATTAAGCAGGAATTTGGTCACGACAATCCGAAGTTCAGAACCAAACTTTTATCAAGCGTTCACATGCAAACTGTTAAAATGCAGACAACTCACAGTATAAGCATCCTCAACTTTTGAGACACAATTACACACACGCACAACTACACATACACGACACATGTACAGACCTGCGTATGGAATCCTCCCCTTCCCAACTAGTTCCGTCAACAGGATTCCAAAGGACCACACGTCGGACTTGATGGTGAACCTTTGCATGGTGGCCGCCTCAGGGGCTGTCCATTTGATGGGGAACTTTGCCCCTTCATGGGGCTCGTAAATTTCATTCTATGATAAAAAGGACAAACAGTTGTTGCATGTGACCTTACTCAGCCAGTGAAGTTGCCATTTTTACATCGTTTCAATGTCAGGCGACCATGTAAAATAGCAACTACACTGATTTTTGTATTTAAACAACGATATAAAAGCATTTGGCAAGGTCTTGAGTAAGAAAACACAAATATCCATATGGGATAAATCAAGCATTCCTTTCATTGGGCTCAAAGAATGAGTAAAAAAACGTCTGAATGTTGTAGTAGCATTCGACCGACAACAAAATTGGCAAGTTTGATGCTCACTCATGATGCCAGGAAGACAGAATGCTTTTTGCTGCCACTTTAAATGTAAAAAGAATCAGTTGAATGAAATTCAAACATGCAATTTAACAGTACAGCAATACAAGTGAAACAGTATTTGAATATATATTTAAAACCCTGTCCAAAATAATAATCGAGCAGTAAACTGAACAATAACATTAGTAAAAATAATGAATATTCAGACTTGACTAACCTGAGTGACCCTAGCAAGTCCAAAGTCAGCGACCTTGCAGACATTGTTTACTCCAACCAAGATATTCCTAGCAGCCAAGTCCCTGTGAATGTAGTTGTTCACCTCCAGATACGCCATCCCTGCTGCTACCTGGCCTCCCATCTCAATCAACGTTGGCATTGCAAGATCTCTGCCCTCACCTGATAAAGAACAACATCACGTAAAATCAACTACCCAGCCGATTGGTGAGAGGGCTGGAATGGCAATTGAAAAAGCGCCGGTTCGACACCGCTCAAGAGCATGCGGCTGTGTCTTTAGCAGGACACTTAAAGGCATGGCTGGAGGTGGTCACAAAGATTGGCTTCCTTGCCTTCCCGTCCACTTCATTTAAAACTTCAACCACCGGGCGTGGGCGCGGATACGATGGAACTCGAAAACAATTGAAAATTTGACTTAACGAGCTACTGTACTGTATATTCAATATTCATGCTTAAGCGTCGAATTAAAAGCGTAGTGACCGATTTAACGTCACGATGGTATTTATCATTCAAAGTTATTTAAAACATCTTTTCAAGACTCAAACAGACAGTATGATGAACTACAGACAGGTTCCATAAAAGCTAAAGTAAAAATCCTTTCTGACAAACTTCCGAGCAGCACACAAACCTTGTAAATAAGAGTTTAGAGCCCCGTTGCACATCAACTCTGTAATGATATAGATCGGGTCAGAACGAGTACAGACAGCGTAAAGCTGCACCAGTTTTGGGTGACGAAGCTTCTTCATGATCTGCGCCTCTCGTAAGAACTCGTTCTTGTCCATGGTACCTGCAATGGATGAAATCACTAATGCGAGCTTTCGGAAAAGTGGATTGGATACTGAAATTTACTTGTTTGCTCAGAGCGGGAGCCAGACTCTGGTATAGAAACTCGAAGATGAAAAAGACGAAGAATATATAAGTATATTTAACTGACTTCTTTTGGATGTTAAGTTACCAAATACTACTAGATTTCACCGGAATTCAGCATTAAACGGCAAGAGGTATTTGAAGCAAAGTTTATTGCTCAGTGCGGCAATTACCTCTTTTTAAAGTTTTGACTGCAACTTTGGTGGTTTTGTTCCATCGGCCTTCATATACTTCGCCAAACTGGCCTTCGCCTAGCTTCGTCGACAGGGTGATGGAAGTTCGGTCTATTTCCCATTTGTCTGCGAGGTCATGCGATAAACCGGCGGTCTGAGGTATTTCAACCTAGGCCATGAAAAAAGTGAAAATCGTTTGAAAGCGCTATTTGGTAACATATAAAAAATCATTGAAAGCATGTGCTAGGGTGATGACTAAAAAAAAATTTTTTTGCCTGCTATGGGAATCGATGAACTTTTTTATGCATACCAAGAATGTGAATTTTTTTTTTGAAAATTTTTTAAAAACCTCCCCCACCAATTGATATTTCTGACGTCACCTAGGTACATTTTTCTCCTTTTTTATTCCTCATACATTGTTTAAGCTTGTTACAGATTCCTTACCATACTAAAAAGGTGGCCCACAGTATGGTGAAGATTTTGAAAAAAAAATTGTCAAAAAAAGTCGAGGGGGTTCTGAGATTTTACCCTTTTTGTCATTACTTTTTGCAACAGCGCCTCTAGCGGAAAATTTTTATTTAGTGCAACTTCTAGAATTCTTAAGCGATTTCGGTAAATTTTTTTGTCAATAAGCTCATTTTGAATGCAGAGGAGGTTTATTGTTACTTTATTTTGATATCTTTTTGTCACTAGAGGGCACTAGTGCTTTATATCTGAACTGATACCCTATAAAGCTAGACCAGACAAGAGTTTTTAATAGCATTGTAAGTTGCTAATAATTTAAAAGAATAATTGAAATCATTTGATCTATTAATTATTAGCAGCTTGTTGTACTGTACATAAAATCTTGAAAGTGTAACTTAGTCTATTTAATGGGCCTATATCATGCAATTTATCATGCAATTGAATTCAAGTTAGCCTAGTTATCGGGTTAGTTTTTTAGTTGCCGAGTTGGGGGTGCTTAACTGGTTGTTTTGGATTGCATATCATGAGTGAGATAGATTTCTGCCACTCCTTTTTCATTTGTGTGGTAGCTCATTCTTTATGTACTTTGATGGTAATAAACATGGTGAACCAATGTTTCGTTAATCCTTGTCCATGCAACTGTTACGAAATTGAATAATGGGCCTATAGATTGTTAATTAGCTGTAAATGTGGTCCAGAGCAGTTAATATCGTAATTATATGGCATAAAGATTATCATTTTTAGTTTTGTTAGGAATTACCTGTCTGTAACCTATACCATACTTTTAAAAGTATGTCGTTTTTGAAATCGAATACTGCTGTATCCAAGAACAAAGGAATTTGGGCTGCAAATCTACCTTCCTCCAGCTACACTAAACGACGAGACCTGCCAAGAATGGAGAATTTGAATACCTGTGTTCGGCTGCCATCAAATCACCAGGTTTTAGGTCGATATCATGTGCTGCTGGAAGCTGAAAAGCTAAAAAAAGTAAGAATGGCAACAATGCAAGAAGAACTGACCCAGTTGTGGCAAACATTTAGTTTTCCAGTTCTCAGTAAACAGGCAATCATTGCCCGTTTCGACAAGTTGGTTTCACAATACGAAAAATCTAAACGAAGGCCAAACGAAAAATTTAAAGAAGACTTACCTATCATTTTTGATATTACTAAGAGTGATGGAAAGTGGCTGTCTAACGAAGATAAAGAGCTTTACAAAAAGCAAATTGAGTCACGTGGAAGAGTTGGTTACACCACTCTGAAACCTTCCCCACTCTCTGCAATACACCCTTCAAAAAGGCTAAAGTTACAAATTCCTCCTGCTTCAACAATAGCTGAATTGTCCAGCAAAGATGACGATTCTGAAAGTGACAGGGCCTCCAGTTATTCCGAGAGCACAATATCAGAAGAAGATGGGTTTGAAAAGAAAGGAGATCGTCAACATTGTCAGCAACAAAAATGGTGGTTCGCCATTCTTTGTCTACGCACAAAGCATTGGGTGTGTGCTCCACTCTGAATGAAGAAGGGGTTACTCTCCCTACTCCATCGCAGTGTGGCGTAGCGTTATAAGAGCTGGAAACAACGAAAAGGTTGTTGTTGCTGTCATTGATGAGTCTTCTAACCGCCGAAACCGTACAGGGTTCGTCCTTGGCGCTTCAGCGCGTAAACGACATCGAGGGCGGAGGCGGTCTTTCGTTTAGCGTGCTCGGTGTAGGTGACGGCGTCGCGGATCATGTTCTCAAGGAAGACCTTCAACACGCCTCGGGTTTCTTCGTAAATTAAGCCGGAAGTGCGCTTGACACCGCCTCAACGAGCGAGTCGCCTGATAGCGGGCTTGGTGGTTCCCTGGATATTGTCACGCAAGACTTTTCTGTGGCGCTTAGCGCCTCCCTTTCGCAAACCTTTTCCTCCTTTTTCGTAAAATGGATGACATTTTCATAAGATGGATGCAAATAGCCTACAACAAGTTCAACACAAAATGAAATTAACTTGCAAGTGTTGTTTTACTGATTATATTGAAACATTGCAAAAGAACATGGAAATATACGATAAATTTGGGTATCATGCAGTCGATTTGAGGATTTTGCAAGTTTTACACTAAAAAAAAACAAATTACTGCCATCTAGTGGTAAAAATGTAACAACTAACAAACTACCAAGTCACCCAGTATCAAAAATAAACCATCTGACAAAAAAATTTGTCGAAATCGCTTAAGAACTCTTGAAGTTACACTAATTAAAATTTTTCCGCTAGAGGCGCTGTTGTGAAAAGTAATGACAAAAAGGGTAAAATCTCTGGACCCCCTCGACTTTTTTCAACAATTTTTTTTTCAAAATCTTCACCATACTGTGGGCCACCTTTTTAGTATGGTAAGGAGTCTGTAACAAGTTTAAACAATGTATGAGGAATAAAAAAGGAGAAAAATGTACTTAGGTGACGTTAGAAATATCAATTGGTGGGGGAGGTTTTTGAAAAATTTAAAAAAAAAAATTTCACATTCTTGGTACACATAAAAAAGTTCATCGTTTCCCATAGCAGGCATTTTCGATTTCCTCAAAAAAAAATTTAGTCATCACCCTAAATTGTGTACACAAGACGTCCAACTCCATAGCCTCACAACTTGTATTTACAGCAAGCACAAGCAAATCTGAACGTTGAGTAAATGTTTGAGTGTTGCTCTCAATATCAGTTTCTCTATTTAATATGTGACAAGCTACTTACAACAAGACACGGTGTTCCAAGTCGTACACAGAGCCCATCTGCATCGTTCTGATAATGCTGCACCAGTTCTGCTAATGTGGGAAAGATAGCTCGCCGTGCGATGAAGAAGCCACCAACATCAGCTTTGCGAATGCGATAGTGCTTGGCTTCGTTCTGGTCACGCACTGGAGGAAGGTGTGTAAAAGATGTCTCATCAAATTATTAGGTTTGTGGGGCAGTTAAATTTGTTGTCACAATACCAAGAGCACAGAAAGCTTAACAACAAAAAGTAGACAGTTAAACATATATAATAAATCCTTGCCGGGAAACAACAATTCAGCTGAAAATACATATAACACAACCCTGTTGCCGCACTCATTGATATTAAAAACACCCATTGTGTAACTACTGTACAACCAAGTTATAACTTCTGAACAAAGATGTGGGGTAGACAAATGGCAGCTGAACACAGACGTCTGAACACAGACGTAGCTGCCATTGGTGGTAATGCTTCAGCAACCTAGACCATCCATTAATATAAAAAACTAAGAATTTATCAAAATTTATCGTCACTGGATGTCGAAAAAGAATCACAAGATTGGGTGTGTCAAGCGTTTGGCCAACCCGGCTATTTCAGTGTGCCCTTCGCTTGAATTTTTGTGTCACAAGGGGGTAGGCTACTAAGAAAACCTAAGTTATAAAGCAAAGTTGTTACTGAACAGCACACCAAAAAGCTTTGTCTGGTTTCTTCTTACCCGAGAGTGAGTAGTCTCCGGGTTTGCTTTCACTTCCTCGTACGAGGAATGAAGCATCTCTGTTGTGAGGCATGAGGAGTAACCGTTCCGCATCAGTGCGCTTGATGTTGCCATGGAACCACCTGCAAAAAAGATGAATCATGGAGACACTAAGATAGACAATCGACTCGCTCTTCACTGGATGAAGCGCATATATCTTTAGGGTCATATCCCGTCCCTAACTCCTTATAGCATCATATATTCAAAGGACGTGGTTTTTTGTTTATTTCTTGCAGAGAATGTGTGTAAGAAGGAACTAACTGTAAGAAGAAAACTAATGGAACTGACGACGTTTGAGCTTATTATGTTGTTACATTATTAGTGCATTTTATGTTTTGAACAATGCTATCCAATCCCATTAAGTTACTGTCAGTCATCTGTTTACGGTATTGTAAAATTACTTCACTCCCAAAGCTAAAGCAATGGAGCATCCGATAGTTGACAGCTGAAGCGTCTTCTTAAACGAGAACAGCTGTGATTTCTTTTTAATTTTATAAATCCAACCAGAGCTCCGTAATCCGACCAACATTGTTCTATTAGAAAGGTCAGAATAACAAGATGCTGTGATTCTATCGGTACCGCAGGGAAATAGGTAAAAAATATTGCAAAAAAAAAAAACAGGTCTCTTTGAGCGTGTTGCGCACTTGCGTAGCCTATCGGGAAATCCTTGTCATAGAAGTAGGCTATATACTTTGTAGTCTAACTTTGTAAAACCACGTGCGCTACGCTCATGAGAAAATTGATCACATAAAAACACCAAGTATGGATTTAAGGTTCGTTAGCAGGGTATTGACGATGACTAAAAACAAATTTTACCACCCGTTGCATCTTTGCTTTGTAAAGTGTATATAACTATCGTGGACCATTTGCTGAGTGCTAGTTTACAAGATAATCAAGTTGCTTTCAGTTTGAGGCATTCTTTACTACCTCGCAAAACATTTAGCAACAGCATATGAATGGCATTAAAATTTAGTGAAGGCTAAATTTAGCAAGCTAATCCGGAGAGACAACAAGAAATATTGGTGAGCAAACAGAGCAATCACATATCAGCCAAACAGAGATGGTTGGTTTAAATATGAAAGGAAAGGACAATTGAAATAACATCATAAAAATTGTACAAACACAAAATTATGGTTTGACGTATATCGCAAGTTTGCTATTTGATCGATCGGATGCAGTGGCTGACAAGCCTAAAGGGCGGAGGGTAGGTTTTACTGCCATGTCCGCGAACTAAATTTGTTTATTAAGTGGTTTAACCTAGTAAGCTTGCATACGTAATTACGCATATACGACGTCATACAAAATGTACCTAACAGAAACATAAATGTGACATGCAAGCTAGCCTTAGGAGAAATTTGCGGACATGTGTTGTCTAGTTTACAATAGTAACTGTACAATAAATAATTAGTTTCCTTCACGATACTTTCATCTCATTGCTCACTCATGTACAAGAATGGATCAAAAACTAACAAGGAAAAGTTTCATACATTCTGTTAACCTCCATCAGTGGTGCTAAGGAAAACAAATTAGAAGTAATTTAAACTTCGGAAGTAAAATTCTTAGTGAAGGATTTCCACAACCAAAAAACATATGCTTTGATTATGATCCACTGCATATTGTATATGGAATAAAGATTTAGTAAAAAATTCAAACTTACGATTGGGAATGCAACGAATTATGCTTGGCGACGTAGTTGGATGGGATGTATCCTTCATTAGAAGAGGTTGGACTTGGGTGAAGCAACTTGGCTCTCCACCAATCTCCTTCATCACGGTTTAGCATCACCATTTGATCTCCTACAAAAAGGAAAAATAAAAGTGTTGCACATGGAATGCATGCTTCATACAACCAAAGATAAATTCACTATAAACATCAAACTATGTTTGTAAACCTGTACGTCTCTCATGGCTTCGGTTGGGATTAAATGCAATTTCGATCTCTTGTACTTTAAAAAAAACAAAAAAAAACTTCCAAATTCCTTGACCAGTTTTTTTGGACCATCTTTTTGTATATATATATATATATATACTGTATATTATATATATATGTATATAATATATATACTGTATATATAATCCACAAGTTGATTGCAGCAGTTGCAAATAAAAGTGCTCAATGTTTAAAAGACAGAACTAATGTAAATCATTATTTGTTCACTTTTTGTAGTTGAACAAATAATGATTTATATACTGTATAGTGTATAGCCTATATATATAACTAGGTTTTGCTTCAATTTTAAACCGCGTTTCAATATCACTCATAACTAAAAAAAGTTTCTTTATTGAAAAAATAACAACTTTTCCACACAGCAATATATCCTGAAAATAACTCACTTGAGCTTTTAAATATTTTAACATCAGCAGGTTGCCGCACTTCCAACTCACAAAACTTAGTTAAACCTAAATTACTAGTACCGGTACGCTTATCACGAATTCCCTATTGCAGTTGAGTTTTCAGTTGTCACAGTTTCTTTGTAATGTTTAATGCATACCATTATTGCTTAAAACATTGCATGAAACCATTGTAAATGATTTAGAAAGAAAAACATGAAAAAGTCCTACGGTACCGGTAATACAACAGTTTTTAAAAGAAACAAACAATATCGTTAAAACCCTGTTACCGTATGCAACTATGCATATAACTCTGTGTTCGCAATGGCCCGTTTCGGCGAGTCCAATTCGGCTAGTCCGATTCGGCGAGTGCCCTATTCGGCGAGAGCCCTTTTCGGCGAGTTCCCTATTCGGCGATTTTTTAATTTTTTTTTTAAATTATTGGGTACCGTAGCCTAATTATCATTGCCGTTTTAGAGTTAGGGGTTAGGGGGTTAAGGGTTAGGAGGATAAGGGTTAGGGGGTTAAGGGTTAGGGGGTTAAGGGTTAGGGGGTTAAGGATTAGGGGGTTAAGGGTTAGGGGGTTAAGGGTTAGGGGGTTAAGGGTTAGGGGGTTAAGGGTTAGGGGGTTAAGGGTTAGGGGGTTAAGGGTTAGGGGGTTAAGGGTTAGGGGGTTAAGGGTTAGGGGGTTAAGGGTTAGGGGGTTAAGGGTTAGGGGGTTAAGGGTTAGGGGGTTAAGGGTTAGGGGTTTAAGGGTTAGGGGTTTAAGGGTTAGGGGGTTAAGGGTTAGCGGGTTATTTGAACGTTTAGCGACGTTAAAACGATGCAAAAGCGGCAATGACAATTAGGCTACGGTACCCGATAATTTAAAAAAATAAATTCAAAAAATCGCCGAATAGGGCACTCGCCGAATCGGACGAGCCGAATTAGACTCGCCGAATAGTAGCAGGTTATAGGTGAATTGTTCGTAAACAGTTGTTCGTAAAGCAATTGTTCGTAAAGCAATTGTTCGTAAACAATTGTTCGTAAAATCAATTCTTCGTAAAGCAATTCTTCGTAAAGCAATTCTTCGTATGCATCAATTCTTCGTATAGGTCAATTATTCGTAAACAGGTGATAGGTGAATTGTTCGTGAACAATTTTTCGCAACAGCAAGGTTTGTCTTGCAATTTCCGATGAAGGTGCGTAATGCAAATTTGTAGCCTACTTCTTGTACTTCTTCTTTGGAGGGGGTCTTGCCTGGCCACTGACATACTGTTCAATGCGAACCTCATTTAGGTTTTGCTCTCGCTTGATTGCAGATATGAACTTCCAAATATCTGGATGATTTGCAGATACCTGGAACATGAACCCTCTGTGCCATCCTTCAATGATATTATTAGTTTTGGGGAAGGCCACTGAGGACGCCATCATAGCAGTTCCACATTTGAGTTGCAAACATTGGAGGACGGCGCCCTTGACGACGATCTGGGCGCCCAACCCAAGTGTCTTCAAAGTAGTCAATTACTGGCTGAGCAACATCTGGTAATACATTCCCATCAATGAGAATGTCAAAGGCCCAGCTGACTTTATCAATAGGCACAAAGGCCAGAGAAGACAACATGCGCAGCCTCAGAGCAAACTCTGCACTTGTCTCGTACTGCTCCTTCAGGCCACTTGATTGCGTCTTTCTCCAAATGCACTGGCACAAATGGAAGAAACAGCCACGGTGAGTTGAAAGTGGGTACTCTCTGCTTACTGCATTAACCATGGCCATCTCAAAGTCAGTCATGATTGTCTCTGCAACAGCAGGTAACAACTCCTTGATTTTTGCAGCAGATGAATGTATGTCCCTCTCCTTTTGTCCCCTAGCAGGGCATACACCAGAGGCACTGAAGTGTTTTCCTTCAGTCCGTGTATTGTGTAAAGCTGTTCAAACAGTGCAGGCACTGTCTTGAAGGTGCCGTCAGCATACCAGTGCTTTGAACGGGCAAGGAGCTGCAGATTTCTTTCAGTGGCAAAGAGGACCATACGGTTATCTCCAGGCCCAGAATCATCGGCCAAGAATGTTACACCAGCAAACGTTTGCTTGTACTCTACTGGAAGCACAATGTCACGGAGAGGATGTGGGATTGCCGGGCCTGCATTTTCCTTCAATTGCACTTGGGTGACTGCCCTTTTCATGCTCTGCACACTTGGCAGTTTTGCTGCCGTGGGTTGACTGAGTCCAATAGTTTTTGCTGAGACGAGTTAACTTGAGGCATCACGACTGTCTTTTGCTGCACAACGAATACTTTCCATAACCTTTGCTGCTTCGACATGACCAGCATCTTCAGCATGATTGTGCTCACCTCTGGATTGTACAATGGCGGCCATAGCAGTTGTTACTCGTGCAGGACATTTCTTATTAAATGCTCACATTTCCAATAAGTAGTTTCTTGCCCTTGTGCGTTAAGTGCACTATAATCTTTGTAATAAAGCTGGCCACTATACAAAAGTTTTGGTTTTCCTTTTTCGCTGCTCACAAACTGTAATGTCATTCTGAATCAGGGACTCTACACTCTACAGGTACAGCACGTCTTTAAGCACAATTAGCACATCTCTAGCATATAGGCTACCCTAATTGATTGTTCGTAAACAATTGTAACTGTTTTTTTTTTAAAAGCCGTAGCCTAACTTTTATGAACATTTGTTTACGAACAATTAGTATTATGGTCAATTGCATGCCCGAAGAATTGCTTTACGAAGAATTGCTTTACAAAGAATTGATGTTACGAACAATTGCTTACGAACAATTGTTTTACGAAAAACTGTTTACGAAAAAAACGTCGGACACCATAGTAGCAGACCCCTCTGTGTTAGCTTCCAAAAGTTAAACAAAGGGTTCAGCACCACTAAACTGAGAAAGTTACTTTTTCAATTCAGAAATGTAAAAAGTATATACTTAATAATTAAGATATATAGTGGTACAAAAAGTTTATGAACTGGAAAGTAATAAGAATGAAGACACAAAGATGATCTGATTACTCATTGATGATACGCACGAGTACTTGCTCACAGGGTTGTCGGTATTTTACCCGACCCAAAAAAACCCGGGTGGGTTTTTTCAAAAAAACCCACTTAAAAAAACCAATAAAAAAACCCAGAGCATCATATTTGTCCAGTTTTTATTAGAAAATTGAAAAAATGAACAAAAACACTACAAGGCACTTAAAACAAACTTTAAATTAGGACTTAAGGATGTGATTGTGAAGTAAATTTCCAAGAATAAACTGAAAACGCAGTGGATATTGTACAGTACACAGAAATCAAGTAATGCCCCTTTGTGTATTCTACACTAAAACTCATTTATGCAAGAAGGCCTTATAGTTAAACTGCTGAAAGTACTACTCTACTGTAGTCTGTATATATGATGTGAAATGCAATTTAGGAAGCTATTTACCAATTACAGATTTTGCGAAGCAGGACATTAAGGCGCGAACAAAACGGCGCAGACATAACGGCGCCAAAGTCAACGCAACAAGTTCAATTTATAGAACGATAATACTTTGCAACCATAACGAAAGTTTATGTGTGAATAAGGATTTTTGGAGCTGGTATACAAGTCCCCCCCCCCCACCACCCTTGGCAACTCATGACAAAGAGGAATTGACCAAAAAATGTTAACAAAATGAGGAAAAGGTTCTGAGCTGGTTACGTTGACTTTGGCGCCGTTTTGTCTGCGCCGTTTTGTTCGCGCCTTAATGTCGTGGACCGCAGATTCTGGATTCTAACGCTTGGCTGTTTCAGAGCATTTGCCTAAATGGCCATTGGCCACGCAATCGCTCAATTGCTTATCCATTACTATATATAGTATGTATATATAAATGATAAAAAATATTTAAACATGATGGCATAAATGCTCCTTGCCTTCAAATCTAAAGCAAATGATGCAATAATGTGATTTCTACCACGGTAGCATCAACTTGGTATAGAAATCAGTGGATATGCAACATCCAACTTGATCTTGAAATTAATGGATGATGCAAAGCAACAACAGCCTTAGTGCATTATTTTATTGAGTTATGCAAGCATGTACTGTGAGTGAAAGGCACTTCATTCGTAAAAAGTAGTTTTGAGGTGAAATAAGCATGAATCTACCTTTTTTTGCATCTTTTTTAAAAAAAACCAATAAAACCCAAAAAAACCCGGGTTTTTTTTGAAAAAACCCGGGCGGGTTGGGCTTTTTTAAAAAAACCCGGGTTTTTCTCAACCCTGCTTGCTCACTATCAGAGGTTGACAGTGGCACACTACTTTTTTGGTTGTTGTAATGGTAGGGGCGCTACATTTTGATTGTAGTCTTAGATTAATGTAGCGGTAGCGGAGACGGAGAGGCGCTACATTTCTTTCAGACACACTCCCGCTACTTTCCAATTTAAAATTAAAAAAACAACTCGTTTTTGGAGATTATTATGGCAACGAAGTGCAGGGGAAAAAGGAGACGAACATCGGGAGATGACATAATGCAGTGGGCTGATTTGTCAAGCATTGGAGAAACAAAAAGAGTAGCGGAAGAACGTGACTTGTGGAAGAAAATGACAGCCAACCTTCGGATCGGAGACGGCACGTGATGATGATGATTATGGCAACAATGCGTGAATAAAAATCAAACAGAAATCATTTGACTATTGCAGAAAACATCAAGCAGTTGATACCGACAAGAGTGACACCAACACCAGTTATGACTCCGAGGATGAGTGTGTTGGTGCCATCGCATGAAACGGCGATAAGGAAAGAAAAGTCATTTGTGGAGGCCTTTTATCAGACAGAAGCAAGTCCTTGAGCTTTCAAAATCCACGACGCTTTGCTCATAAAATCCTGCAATCCTCGCCTCAATACGCAATTGTTTGCTGTTGGCACTTCCTATCTGCTTAACGCCTTTTCTTAATTCGTCATGTGATGCGTTTTTTTTGCCTCGCGTAATTAACCGCCATGTGATGTGCCTTTCTTCCCTGCTTTGCGATTTCATTCTTATGCATTTTGTTTTTCAATTCATTGTGTAGATCAGTCATTTATTTTCAATGTAGATGTAAAATCAGTTATTTTTCGTTACTTGAAAAGGGCTAACATGTGTACGGCTGAAAACGTTTGTAGTTTATAGTTTATGTCCATTTTAATGTATTAGGCTATGTTAAATGCCGGGTGGTTGCTTGGTTTTATCTGTCTATGGTTGAAGAAAGTCACCTCTTTACCAAAATTGTATGAAAAGGATTAGCTAATTATATTGGGAATTGGCCATTACATGATTTTGAATAAAAATTCAGTGATTACTGGTACCAAAGTAAAATAAACAAATATAACATTTTTGACTATTGAAAGTATATATTTTTGCTTACTTACCAGTTTTGAAACTCAAATCATCTGCCGTCCGAGCTTCATAATCATACAATGCAATATAAACATCTTCGCTTCTTATGGTTGACTGAGGAATACGAACTTCAGGTTGAAATCTTTGCGCTAAACACAAATAACTTTTAATAACCTACTCAAGTAGTCATATGGTTTGCATATTTCATGTGTGGTGTTTGAAATGTTTCAACAAGGGTTAGAAAGTATCACCACATGTATATATATTGATTTTCATCTACTACTGATTGTAGTCACTGGACACTCTTTGATTAGATGGTCGACATTTTGATTGTTAGATCCGCAATATTGGGTCCACGTCTTTAGGTGCAGACAATTAGGTGCCTGCCAAATAGATAGTGATAGAACAACATTTGGCTCCGGTTCCAGCTCTGGCAAAACTCCGGCTTCGGAGGTGCAATTGTTCAAGCTGTGTGTGTGACTGTGGTCAAGTTCATGTCCTTGGATAAATCTAATTTTTTGTATCATTGTAGTAGCCTACTGCAGCAATACAAGAATAGGCTGCACAATGCACATATCGCCTGTGGCATTGGTCAACTCCTAGCGGCCAAAGAAAACAATCAAATTGTCAGAATTTTTTTAAAAAAAAGGTGTAACCTAGGATCACAAACATAAATTATTTAGCACTACAATGTGTTGCAAATTTGCAACATTGTGCTATAAAGGGTCACTTGAAAGGTTTTTTTTAATTGCATGCATATGACAAAAATTTGATATGATAGAAAACATACATTTTCACATTAAATTATCAAGATTCAATGCGAGGAAAAATTACATTGATGCTGAGTTTTAAATTTTTAAAGTCATGACAAACTCCAAGTTCTAAATTCATAAACATAACAAAATTTAATTTTCTTGATATTACTTGCAATTTACTTCAGTCATCTAAACTTGAACAACACCAAAGAAAATACTTCCCTGTAAAGTTATGTTTTCCAATGAAATATCCACATATAATACTAAAGCATAATGCATATATTATATATATCATATATATCATGAACCGCAAAAGTATTCTGATGAACAATTCATACCAATATTCTGTCATTGCATTGTAAGATTAATACAACCATGGTACTTACGTTTTACTGGTGACATTTGGACAGCACCTGAATTATGTGCTTCATTTTCATCAGGTACAAAGCATCGCCGTATCCGCGATATGCATATCCCCATTTTAAAAACTGCCGTAGTACAAGTTTTGGAAGATATCAAACTTGAACTTTGTCAACCATCAATATTCAATACTTTAGCAGCCATTCTCAATGCTAAAATAAAAGTTTGTTTCAGCAAAACACTAATTTTCAAATTAAACACACATTAAAAAAGTAATCAGTTGTTTACTTATTGCAATAATAGTATTAAAATCACTTTACTGTTTGAATTTTCGCTTTGAGAATGGTTGAGCATCTTTAAATTGCACAAAACTTGCAAACTACACAAACTTTACAAGGTTAGGCTTGTACAATTAGTAAAAGGGTACCGGTAGTTACTAGCTTATGACCCTAAAGAAGGTTTGCACATTGTCAATTCATAGTTATAAGGTTTTCTTAGCCTGCATATAATATATAATATAGTCTGGGAGCCTACGACAGAAGATTTCACCCCATAAGGTACAAAAGGTTTGACCCCTTGAAGTTACTGGGGTCAACCATGTCACTCACAAAAAGTATGGAAGATTGACCGCACCGGGTGGATCTGGACCCTAGAGCCCCCTAAAAAGCCCAAAAAGGGGGTTAATTTCACCCCATAAGGTACATGGACCAAACTTGGTGAAAACGAAGTTCTATGTCAGGACATCACAAAAATATCAAATCTAACAATATTTTCGAGTGGAAAGGTGATGTAAGACTCCCCCCAAAGTGACCCCCCAGGGGGTTAATTTCACCCCATAAGGTACATGGACCAAAGTTGGTCAAAACGAAGTCTTATGTCAGGACATCACAAAAATATCAAATCTAACAATATTTTCGGGTGGAAAGGTGATGTAAGATGCCTTCAAAGTGACTTCCCTTAATGTGACCCCCTCGGAAGGTTTATTCCACCCCATAAGGTACATGGACCAAACTTGGTCAAAATGAAGTCTTATGTCAGGACATCACAAAAATATCAAATCTAACAATATTTTCGGGTGGAAAGGTGGTGTAAGATGACTTCAAAGTGACTTTCCTTAATGTGACCCCCTCGGAAGGTGTATTTCACCCCATAAAGTACATGGACCAAACTTGGTCAAAACGAAGTCTTATGTCAGGACATCACAAAAATATCAAATCTAACAATATTTTCGGGTGGAAAGGTGATGTAAGATGTCATCAAAGTGACCCCCAGAGGGTTTATTTCACCATAGAGTACATGGACCAAACGTGGTCAAAACGAAGTCTTCTAGGGCACCACAAAATATCAAATCTAACAATACTCTCAGTTGGAAAGGTGATAAAAGACCTACCCAAAAGTGAATCTCCTCCTATAGTTTAATTTACTTCATCCCTTTCTCGAACCAACCTTGGTGTAACGAAAGTGCTATGCCAGGACAGTACGAATGGATTAAATTTAAAAATATTTTTATATAGGTTTTGATGAAATACATTCACAAGCTGTCCCATGATGCATGAAATGGAACTATAGCCTACTTTACAAAAAGTTTTTGTATAAATCATATTAAGTCAATCGAAAAAAGGCAACAGGACATGACAATACATGGCTTTGTAACACCAAAAACAGAAAGTACACAAGAAGCATATAGGCTACAGTAGCCAGAAAATTGATCCAAGATCTTGATACCACCACTAAATGTGGACTTAATCGAACAGCTGACTATCCAAATCAAAACGTTTCGAAATGAATCATTTGGAACGTTAATTTAGGCAGTAATGAACATTTTCCAGCTGCTACAATAAATAACCTAATAAACCCAATGCAGTAAATTTTTATTTAATGCCATTTGCTTCATGTCTCCAATCAGTTATCGTAACTGTTCATTCATAAACAGAGATTGTTCGTGTAAATGTAAACGGTCGTTTCTTTATTCTTCATTGTCACTGCTGTCGCTTTCACTTTCTTCATCTTATTCTTCAGATTCATACAATTCTCCTGTTATATACAGAGATAAAGCAAGCTGTCTGCGATGTACCAGCCCCAAGCAATGTGGTTATCCGCACGTCTGACACTGACTGTCTTGTAATTGGCTTAGGTTGCTATGGAACTTTTGATCCTTCATTAAAGATATGGATAGAAGCTGGCTTGCAAAGCAATAACACGCAGCGGTACATCAACATCAACCAGCTGCATAGGCCTACCGCACTTGGAGTGACGATTTGCAAGTGTTTACCTGCATATCATGCCTTTACAGATTCTGATTACACCTCGTCATTTAGCAGGAAAGGGAAAGTGCGGCCGCTGAAATTACTCCAAGGAAACCACGAAGCGCAGGCAGCTTTTAGCCAACTCGGACACAACAAAGAAATTAGTGAAGACACTATCATCGCCATAGAGAACTTTGTGTGTAACATGTACAAAAACAAGAAAATTAATTATGTCAACGAAGTCCGTTTACAAATGTTTTTAGACGGCTACAAACCCAAAAAAGAAAATGAAAGGATATCATGCATACCAGAAGCTACTGTAGATAGTAGTACTCTACCACTTTGTTTACGAGTACTTCTCCAGAAGACAAGGCGCACACATCTCATCACAAGATGGTGGTTATCTTCAACTAGAAGTGAACAAGCAGCAACGTTGCTGCTAGAGTATGGCTGGAAAGAAGAAGGAGGTTCTTATAAAGTGGTGTGGTTTGAAGGTAAAGGTATAAAGCATCTTTAGATGTCTCTGCGTGGAATCTGATCTCATCCAGGAAAGTCAAGAAGAAGGTAAACAGCATTGGATGTCGCTTGGGTTACCCTTTATAAATATAAAACTTTCTCCTGGTCTATCAGTCGTTTACTTTCTTACTGTAAACATTAGCCAATAACTGGCTGTAAAGTTTCGTTTTAGGAACCTATAACCAATAGTTTCTGCAATCTTGAGAAAAATGCCTGGGTGCACTAAATAACAAATAAATGTTGAACTTTTTCCAGTTAATAGTAAGTTGCAATGTTGCATTATTCGAAGAAAAATAGACGTCTGTAAAAGATAATAAAATTACTATTGTATGTTACGCATATCTGTAGTGCATAATAGCAATTGTTTCGTACAGTCTTTATTTCTCTGTATATAACAGGAGAATTGTATGAATCTGAAGAATAAGACGAAGAAAGTAAAAGCGACACCAGTGATTGATTGATTGATTGAATCTTTATCCTCGGACTGGGAAAGCTTCTTGCAGAGCTTAATCCTGGCAGTTTCGCATACTTGTAGAGGCTTTGAATCACTGGCGCAGGCCCGGTCACCGAGATTGACAGAGTGAAGTTTCCGATTGTTGAAGGCTTGTTGTCGGGGAATTATTCCATCCATTAGATGCCGCTGAATGGAGAGCAGCCCTTAACGTGCGTTGCTCAAGCGCACACCCCGAGAGTCGAACCAGCGCCGCTATTGATCTTGAAGCTTCTTCGTTCCAGAAGTGACGCGCTAACCAATTGAGTTACCGTTTACATTTACACAAACAATCTCTGTTTATGAATGAACAGTTACAATAACTGATTGGAGACATGAAGCAAATGGCATTAAACAAAAATTTACTACATTGGGTTTATTGGGTTATTTATTGTAGCAGCTGGAAAATGTTCATTACTGCCTAAATTAACGTTCCAAATGATTCATTTCGAAACGTTTTGATTTGGATAGTCAGTTGTTCGATTAAGTCCACATTTAGTGGTGGTATCAAGATCTTGGATCAATTTTCTGGCTACTGTAGCCTATATGCTTCTTACGTACTTTCTGTTTTTGGTGTTACAAAGCCATGTATTGTCATGTCCTGTTGCCTTTTTTCGATTGACTTAATATGATTTATACAAAAACTTTTTGTAAAGTAGGCTATAGTTCCATTTCATGCATCATGGGACAGCTTGTGAATGTATTTCATCAAAACCTATATAAAAATATTTTTAAATTTAATCCATTCGTACTGTCCTGGCATAGCACTTTCGTTACACCAAGGTTGGTTCGAGAAAGGGATGAAGTAAATTAAACTATAGGAGGAGATTCACTTTTGGGTAGGTCTTTTATCACCTTTCCAACTGAGAGTATTGTTAGATTTGATATTTTGTGGTGCCCTAGAAGACTTCGTTTTGACCACGTTTGGTCCATGTACTCTATGGTGAAATAAACCCTCTGGGGGTCACTTTGATGACATCTTACATCACCTTTCCACCCGAAAATATTGTTAGATTTGATATTTTTGTGATGTCCTGACATAAGACTTCGTTTTGACCAAGTTTGGTCCATGTACTTTATGGGGTGAAATACACCTTCCGAGGGGGTCACATTAAGGAAAGTCACTTTGAAGTCATCTTACACCACCTTTCCACCCGAAAATATTGTTAGATTTGATATTTTTGTGATGTCCTGACATAAGACTTCATTTTGACCAAGTTTGGTCCATGTACCTTATGGGGTGGAATAAACCTTCCGAGGGGGTCACATTAAGGCAGGGGTTCTTAACCTTTTTTGTCTCGTTTACCCCTTGCCGAATGAAAAAAGTAAAATTTACCCCCACGGTTTTGGTGGCCCCTTGTGATGTCCGTGTCCAGATTTCGTGGTCAGAAATCTCGTTGCGACTTCTACTGATTTTCCAATCATCAAATGTTGGAAAATTTGTGCAAATTCCTTTTTGAACTCTTCTACTCCGCAGATCTAATTTTGTCTGAAAGCCCTGAATTTTATCATGTAGGCCTACATCTATAATGGTATCGCTTTTTCCTTGCATTTGCATATTGAGCTGGTTCAAACTTGAAAAAATGTCTGTCAAGTAAGCCGATGCACCAATAAATTTGTTGTCGCCAAAGTGCTTACTCAACGGGATTTGCGTTCTCGAAGAAAAATCTCAATTTCACCATGTAGTTCGACAACTCGAGACAAAACAAGACCCCTAGAGGGCCACCGAACTTCGGTGTGATAAAGGAGAACAGAGTGTTCTGATCCCATCTGATCACAAACCACTTTGAAAAGACGATGACTAAGAGCACATGCCCTGATAAAATTCACACATTAACCATATGCTTCAATACTGCTTTCAAATATTCTGGAAGGGTTTTACTTGCCAGTGCATGTCGATGAAGGGCACAGTGAGTAGAAATGATGTTAGGTGCGCGTTTTTACACCAGAGTTGTAAAGCCAGACTTAGCACCGAGCATAGAAGGGGCACCGTCTGTGCAAAGTGAACCCACATAATTCCAGGATATATTATTTTGTTGAAAAAAATTATCTATTTTTTCCAGAACATTAACCGCTTTGGTAGTCGTCTCTAAACTTTTGCACATCAAGAATATCTTTTTCAACTCACCAGCATGCACATATCGACAGTAAACCAACAAATATGCACAGTTCGACAAGTCAGTTGACTCGTCGAGCTGAAGACTAATTCTTGCCTTACTAGCTCAAATTTCGTCTTTGTGGTCGAAGTCCTAATTAGGTTGTGTACAGTGAAAATGTAGCATACATACGCTGCTGAAATGAAACTGGTAGTCTACTTCCGTGGAGATAAAAGAGACGAAAACTTACAATAGGCATAATTTTGAATCAAAATCGAGAGCAACACTACCACTCTACCTACCAGTTTTTTAATAACTGAAAAAAATGAAGTTTGCCTTAATTTATGATTCAGTAAATTTACCCCCTCGGTAGGTGAAATTTACCCCCAGGGGGTAAATTTACCCCCGGTTAAGAACCCCTGCATTAAGGGAAGTCACTTTGAAGGCATCTTACATCACCTTTCCACCCGAAAATATTGTTAGATTTGATATTTTTGTGATGTCCTGACATAAGACTTCATTTTGACCAAGTTTGGTCCATGTACCTTATGGGGTGGAATAAACCTTCCGAGGGGGTCACATTAAGGGAAGTCACTTTGAAGGCATCTTACATCACCTTTCCACCCGAAAATATTGTTAGATTTGATATTTTTGTGATGTCCTGACATAAGACTTCGTTTTGACCAACTTTGGTCCATGTACCTTATGGGGTGAAATTAACCCCCTGGGGGGTCACTTTGGGGGGAGTCTTACATCACCTTTCCACTCGAAAATATTGTTAGATTTGATATTTTTGTGATGTCCTGACATAGAACTTCGTTTTCACCAAGTTTGGTCCATGTACCTTATGGGGTGAAATTAACCCCCTTTTTGGGCTTTTTAGGGGGCTCTAGGGTCCAGATCCACCCGGTGCGGTCAATCTTCCATACTTTTTGTGAGTGACATGGTTGACCCCAGTAACTTCAAGGGGTCAAACCTTTTGTACCTTATGGGGTGAAATCTTCTGTCGTAGTCTCTCGGTCTAATAATAGTTAGACCAGGATGCATTAATCATGTACAATTGGTAACTAGGCTATGGCCTACACTACACAAATTGCCACATTGACAGGGTGACGTGACGACTATACAGTTTACCGGTCAATCGCTACCTTGTCATGGCAATAATTGTTTTTTCTAATGTACTGGTATATCGTAATATGAGTTTTTGTAGTTTTTTTTTGCTTAGTTTGCACAATTTAAAGAGGTCAGAATGCACCATCTTATTATTAAAAGACTTTCACATTATTAAAACTGCTTAGTCTGAAAGTGGAAACTGCATCTGGTATGAAAGTTTAACTCAACCTTACAATTAATGTAGGACTGTTTAAAACATACATTACATTTGTTTTGATACGAAAAATTTTTGGTTTAAAAGAAGGTTATTTTAGAGTAGCCAATACAGCAGACCTAAACAGTAAACAACATCATTCTGGATCAAGTAGGTACCGAACCGTAACATAGTGGTACCGCACCACTGAGAGTCATTATGGCAGATTTATCACCAGGGTTGCCAGATATATTCAAAATTTCCAGCCCAAAAGCAATTTCAAACTAGCCCAAAATAGCCCAATACTGTTGCTTGTACAAACTAGCCCAAAATTAGAAGAATTCGTTCACAAAATCAGTCCAAATTGACGAAACACAATCAATCATCAGAGATTTTATTTCTTACACTGCAAAAAAAACACCTAAACAGCAAGGCACAGTCCTAAATGATGAATAATGCAAGATACAATAAAGATTTAAAATTAATTGAATCAAGAAACAACAAAAACGTTGCCCACAAAAAACAATGATGAAGGAAACATTGAAACTATTTTGTCATTCTGTCTACTTTCTGCCTAATTGCTTGTACCACTAAATGATTGTTCAACAGATTAGTTGCTGGAATATTATGTTGTTTGATGCTACCTTCGAGTCTTCAACCTTCATATTAAATACTGTAAAAGTACACATAAATGCAACGATTTACACTCAACCTTACACATTAAATTGTTACACTTTGGAAATCACATCAGCGGTTCAAAAACAGTGTCTGAGTTAGTTACTACATCACTAGCGTTGTTAGCTTGGGAGTCGCTTTCAGCAGTATACATATAATAATAATAATAATGTTAGTTTTTATATAGCGCTGTATCCATCGCAGAATGCGTTGCTCCTCAGCGCTTTACAAAGCAGCCAGTGTCAATGCAGCAGTATAGAGGCGCAACTGAGTACATATCCGAGGTAAACAAACAATACATGGCTCGTGTCGGTTGAAATTTGTTGCAACAAACACTAGAACGAGCCATGTAGCCCCGAATACGTAGTATGTTATGCAGAAGTTGCTGTTGCATTCGAATTCCTACGGTATGACCTCTACGCAGGCGCGAATCTAAGAGTTGTTTTCGGGGAGGGCCAGAAAATTTGAAAATCAATTAAAAAAAAAAAAAAGCTAAACAGATATGAACAGTAGCGCACCCAGAAAAAAATTTAGGGAGGGGCTAATTCAGAAATGCAGGCCGAATGATTTGCGACAATAGTGACAGTGACAATAGGCCAATGCCCATCCCTTTGATTAATACGGTATTTAAAAGCACTTACAATCCACCGGTTGCCGATATATCAGGATTTGTTCTCTCAATCAGACTAGAAGTTGGCCTAGTGAATCCCATGCTCAGGCGCGGATCTAGGAATTTTTTTCGGGGAGGGGGGCAGAAAATATAAAAATTAATTAAAAAGAAAGAAAAAGATAAAACAGATATGAACAATGATGCTACGACATTTACGATATGCTATAAAATAGACATTAAAACAGCCATTTTCATCAATTGTGAATGTTTAAAAAATAAATTTTGCTTGAAAAAAAATTGCTAAGCATGCAAAGTAAAAACACTATTGTTGATTTCACTATTGTTGATTTCTTTCTAAACTTAACTGCTGCATTCTTAAACTGACCTACTGAAGATTTTACTATGCCTGTTATAAAGTTGTGCTGAAGAGAATTTATTATTCGAAATCGCGATACACAACAAGATAACTTGACATCAATTGGACTAGTCGTACATTTGTCTTAAATTCATGCAAAGTAAACTTGAAATCTGGTTTAAAACCCTGTATGCAGTGTCCATGACCAATTGGATGTTTGTATGTTTGCAGGCTTATATGGTGATTGATTGAAATTATAATGAAGATCATGTGAAGACTAAAAACTATAAAACAGCCATTCAAGGTTTCAGATTGTTTCACTGACGTCATTTGGTTTCAGCTAAGTCAGCTCCAACAAATGTTGCTATTGAAATGTATTTGAAGTTCTATGAAAGAAAATAACGGAGTCTGATCGATGGATAATTTCAACCATAATAATAACAAAAAATTATCCCCTTTCGGGATAAGTTAAGTCCGCCGTGGGACTAAGATCAGCTATTTGGAGGCATATCAATCCATTTGATGCGGAAACATACAATTTTAACAATTCCTCACAAAATTTCGGGGGGGGGGGCTTGCCCGCCAATAAATCCGCGCCTGCCCATGCTACTAGCACCATCTTCATCCCTACTTCCACTGTCGCAATCTTCTATGTATAGATCTCGATATTTTTTGTCATGTATGACAAAATAGAATTAGCTTTCCGTTTGCCAACACAAATAAGTGCTAAAACAAGAACTAGCACGAAAACAGTTTGAAACAAAACACTAATTTTTTAAACAGTAAATTTGACGTGGACGTTTTTCCTACTTACAAAACATTCCAATTTAGTTCGTATTTTCAACTAAAGTCCCAGACGCCTTCGCCTCTCTACTCAAATGTCGTATGCAGTTTTACATGTCCGTGTGATTCGGTATTGACGTACGGCATATCGGTACGTCCACCAGACATTTGACCACGAGAGTACGGGAGCATCTGAACTTTAGGGAGTTGGAGAAAAGTGCCATCAAAGACCATATCATGGATTGTTCTTTTTGCACAGATCGAAATTTCTCTGCCGACTCATTTAAAATTTCACGCAAAAGCAAATCCCAATTTGACACTAAAATTCACTGTTATGATAGGAAGCACTGTTGATCAAACGCTACAACCCAAATTTAAACAAACAATTATTTGCTGGGGGCGCGTCCATTCTCTTCAACATTTACTTGATGTATCACGTTCCCTGCGGTGCAATTTTTTGTAGTTATTTATGTAGTTGCCTTTTCCTATAATGTAATTTTACCTTCAAGAAGTTGAAATTTATTGCATTTTTATAAATATTTTCTGATTCTTGATGGGGGCTAAAGTTAAGCCGAAAACCTTCGACGTGTTAAAACTATTTGTAAATATGTAAAATATAATGTTATGATGCTCAGTCCTGTTGTATTGTTTTGTCTTATTCATAACTAACCTGTAAGCAAAAGGTATAAATGGAGAACATACAAAAATTAATTTTTTTGGTGGTGGATTTGGGGGGGGCTTGAGCCCCCTTAGCCCCATGCTGGGTGCGCTACAGGATGTGAACAATGATACTACGACTGTACGACATATACGATATGCTAGAAAATAGACATTAAAACAACCATTTTCATCAATTGTGATGCCGAGGGACTAATATCAGCTGTTTAGAAGCATATCAAACCATTTGATGCGGAAACATACAATTTTTCACAAAATTTCGGGGGGGGGGGCCGGGCCCCCTGGGCCCCCCCATAAATCCGCGCCTGCCTCTACGGTACGGTATATAACCCTACTAGACACTCTAGTAGAAAGTAAGACAGAGCACTGGGAGCAGGTAGGCTAATAATTAATAGATCAAACTAGCAACCATGCCATTTCTCCTTCACGTGAAGTTTCCATCACTTTTACACTAAGGCGCTAGATGCGCTACAGTAATCCAGTTCAACAGAAAAAAATTCACTCTGATTTATTCACTGCAAAGTGAAATTTATAGAATTTCAATGAAAATGGTTGCGATTTTTTGCAATTTTATGCTTAATATTGCTCAAAAAAACAAGCCCAAAAACCCGCAGTAAAAAATAAAAACAAGCCCAAAAACCCGCAACCCGCGACTGCTCAATTTTTCCCGCAACTCTTCAACCAAACAAGCCCAATTCCGCGGGAAAACCGCGGACCTGGCAACCTTGTTTATCACCGTCATTCTGGCAGAATAATTTTTCCGCTTTCCGCCTATAAAAGTCATCCATGAATAAGTGCGAGGTATATAATGCAACCTGAGAGCTACTTTCGACAAATCTCAAATAAAACTATAATCCGCAACACATGCCACTTAAATTTTTATGCATCGGATTCAGTATTGAATTAACTTTTCAGGGGTCTGCACCAATAGGTGGGCATTTAGAAGGAACTCTCAGCAGGACAGTTCAAAGATGGAGGATATATTGACAATAAATATTAAAATAATACAATTTTTGCATAATTGACAGTTCTCCAATAAACCTCAAATAAAACTATAATCCGCATTACGTGCTACTTAAATTTTACATGCATCGGATTCAGTATTGAATTACCTTTCCAGGGATGTGCACCAATAAGTGGGCATTTGGTAGGAACTCCCAGCAGAACGGATCAAAGATGGAGGATATATTTATGATAGACATTAAAATAATACAATTTTTGCATAATTGACACTTGTCCAAACATCTTCGAATAAAACTATAATCCACAACACGTGCCACTTAAATTTTACATGCATCGGATTCAGTATTGCATTACCTTTCCAGGGATGTGCACCAAAAAGTGGGCATTTGGTAGGAACTCCTAGCAGAGCGGTTCAAAGATGGAAGATATATTGATGATTATCAAGAGAATAAT